>NW_028324165.1:6457901-6768761 GCF_054372755.1 Phalangium opilio
AATTTCAATTCAATTGCCAGATCTGGAGTTCAAGTGCCACAGGATTCGGTCATCGTTAAGTTTGCCCTTCAAGCGTTGCAGGTAAGATCTTCCTCTATTCATTAGATTGTTTTCTAAGATATTAGCTCTAAGTAATTAGATAGGATCAACTAAATTAAAGTTTAATCAAACTTCATCAAATTAAATCAGTCTGTTTAGAAATACGATCCAAACTTTAGTAAAATATGATAATAGATTTGATAATTTCACAATTTTGTCCCCAATATCGCCCTAAAATAGTATTTATAATAGATTGGTTCAATTATCCTTAAACGTTCATAATCGATCAATTACCCAAAAAAAATATAATCGATCAGTTATCCAGTACTTTAGGATAATCGATCAACGAAAGTCTGAATAATCGATCAGTTATGCACAACTTTACCATAATAGATCAACGAAAATCTGAATAATCGATCAGTTATGCACAACTTTACGATAATAGATCAACTAAAATCTGAATAATCGATCAGTTATCCACTACTTTACGATAATCGATCAGTAATCCACAACTTTACGATAATCGATCAGTAATCCACAACTTTACGATAATCGATCAACTAAAGTCTGAATAACCGATCAATTATTCACAACTTTACGATAATCGATCAACGAAAGTCTGAATAATCGATCAGTTATCCACAACTTTACGATAATCGATCAACGAAAGTCTGAATAATCGATCCTTAATCCTAAAGTTTTGACCTAAAATTATATGATCTTCCCAATTTATAACGTATATCAACTTTCAGAAAACTAAAAATATACCAAATATCTACCATATATATTATCTAATTTCCTATCTTTTGTTACAGAACTGCCAGAAGCAATACCCATCTTAAACAGTTAATACACCATAAATTCCAATCAATATCGAGTTCTTAACTTATTATAAATAATTTATTAAAAATTTGTAACCTAAATTAAATAAAAATAAAAAGTATGGTACATCAATTCATTATATTTCTTGCCTTGTCATTGAACGGAATTCCCAAACGCAAAATGATATTAAAACCATTGTTTCACGTTTTAAGAATAAGTGAAAGTATAAAATTCATCCAATCATGCGAAACCTTCCGTGCATTCTTATTTTGGGTCACTAAGGTGTATGGATTCCCTAAACTTATATAAAGAAATGAATTCTAACTTCTACGTCTAAAAACTATCCTAAAAGTTTGGTATAAACATCTTGCGTTTCGCGTTTTCGCGCTTATACTAACAATGGTACCTAAACTGTTATTAAACATCCTATTCGTGGCTAGTATGGCCCTAATGGTACAATCTCAGTTATTCAATATTAGTAATCGACGAATATATCGTATTTTTGAACCACTGTGTGGTAAGTTATTTATTATATCTCGGCAGGGATAGATTTAATTTTATAAGTTGGAATGGGGTCAAAGTCCCGGACCCCCTTCCTCGGGGCATGAAAGAAGAGGCGGGTCATAGCGACAGAGGTAAAAAGGAATTACGTATTTTTCGCAGTCCCCGTCAGCAACGTCATCAAAACTTAGTTTAAGTGAGCCAATAAGATCATTTAACTTTTCGTTACGTGTTGGAGGGAGGGGCTCTATACTGGGCTATGAGTCGGACTGAAGTAAATACTAACCATTCTCCATTCCTGCTTCTAAAATTACATCTATCACTGATCTCGGTATATAGACAGTTCCATTAACTACTTTAAGAAAAATCAACACACAGGCGGGAACCTTAGGTTATTTCCCCTGGCGCCAAGAGGCACCACTAGACGGAGCCCAAGTGATGTGGACTCGCGAGGCTAGTCGACATGCTGCCTCTAGCGGTGCTTCTTGGCGCAAGGGATATAACCCAAGAAGGCTGTATACAATAATTTGCTTGATTTTCAGATACGAGAGTTAACAATAGCGTAAGGGAGGCAAGAATGCAGTGTTTGTACCAAAATACGCCCGAAGAGGTAAGAATTTCTTCACTGTTATCTTATATTTTTCAGAAAGTTCTCAGTTTGTTTTGATGTTTGTTCCTAAAGCAATAGACAAATTACTCTACTACAAACAGAGAAACCAGCATACAGGGGCGAGGCCCCCATTGCCCATTAGGGTATCCCCTACCTCTTGCCAATTGAAGCTCCGCCAGGAGCATGCGAGTTGGTTAGTCTCCCGCGTGTTATGAACTCGGGCTCCATCAGCTCCATCTGGAGTTGCTTCTTGGCAAGAGGGAGAATACCCCAATGGGCAATGGCGGCCCTCACTCCTATATGTTGGTTTCTCTGTTTGTAATAAACGAATTTGTCTATTCGTTCATTTCCGAATTTGGTCAAACTGTGTGCTGGGGAAGGTTTTTGAAGTGGTTTTGGTTGTGTTCCTTAAGATTGGGTCCGCGAACCCATACCCTGTTAAGAACATTTTCTTCTTGACCCGTAATATTTTAGCTTTATAATTAACCCTTAATTAAGCATCGTTTTATTGAAATTTAAAGTTGTAAAAACGTTCGTGCAGATATAGGTTCGCCCAAAGACAATTTATTTAGAGTCTGCAGGAATACATACAGTTTATAGGAATCATTGTGTAGCTGTTTTCTCAAGGTATCTATATATGCGGATTTTGTTGTAAGAGCTAGGCTAATCATTATGCATGACGAATTTTACCTCGTGAATAATCTATCTCGCTGCATCTTGCACCAATCAATGAAATCACAGTTAGAACAGACGTCAGAATTATGAGGCGTGACGGATAGTAAGTTCTCAAGCCCGTCCCACAAAACCCGCATAGAAATTAACATGCGACACAATGATTCCTATTAGCTGAATGCATTCCAAGTTTAAAATCTCTTAAAATACCTGGGTAGATTAGATAGTCTTATGAAAATTTTACAAAGAGTTAAAATAAAAATAAAAACTACAAAACCACAAAACGTTTAGGTCCAACCATTAAATTACCAATGCAGAGAACGCGTTGGACGAGGCATGAATAACATGGATTTCTTGAATCAAATGTGTTTCAATTTCATAACCCAAAATCAGTACGTTAACTGTGCCTATATGGCTGCTGTAAGTTTAATAACTCTTACCGTCCCGCCCCCCCCCCAAAAAAATACTTATATCGGAGTTTAATTTTCATTTATAGTTGAAAAGGTATCCAATTTTAAGCGCCCTGGGTTATGGCGTTGGCAAAAAGAAACGCCAAGCGAGTTCCTGGATTGAGGACTATGTTGCGGGAACCGTAGAGGTTAGATTTCAAATACTTTCATTATTAAAACTTTAATTGTAGTTAGGCCTAATAATAAACAGTGTTTCTTTGGGTTTGGCTATGCACGATGACTTTGGGGTTATTAATCTGAGCTTCTACTAATTAATAGACCTTTTTTGCATAGTTGGAAAGTTTCAATAATAACTCCTAATAATTTTAAAGCCAAAATACATTCAGATTTCGTAGGTTAAAGTTTCACATTCGCCCAATTACAGGGAGCCCAGTCTAAAATTTATAGGAAAAATTGTAATTTTTTTCCGGAATTATAGGATTTTATATGAGATAAAAGGTGTTATTTATAGGAAAATATAGTACTACAAAAGATCATAATTAATACTATTTTGGCTTCAAAAATCTATAAAAAAAACTAACAAATTGGATTTAACTCGAAAAGAGGAAATAATTAAAATGTTATATAAAAATCATGAGCGAACTCCGAAAGTTCAAATTTGAACTCTATAAAAGTGCTCAATTTTGATAAATTTGATGCTAAAATATACGAAAACTTTGACTAAGTCTACATGTAGGATATTATAGGCCCTTTCATGAAATTATAGGATATCTAGGAGAGGTTCAAAATATAGGATTTTATAGGTTTAGTTTTGTCCGCAGCCGCTCAAATGTATCCTTGCTCAACGGTTTCGTGAGGATATCCGCCACCTGGTTTTCACTGGATACGTAAACGACATCCAGTAGTCCTTGCTCCACTAACTCTCGTACATAGAACTGGCGAATGCTGATATGCTTGGTACGACGATGATATTCTGGATTTCGAATCAGTTTGATGGTTCCAGCATTATCAACTCTCAGTACTGGGACATTGGTTTGGTCGTGCAGACCAATAGACGCCTTGATACTCTCGACCCAGACTACGTCCTTAGCTGCCTCCGTTGCTGCAACTAGTTCGGCTTCAGTAGTTGAAAGGGCGACAGATAGTTGTTTCCGGCTGGCCCATATGACAGGGGTGGTATCCAGGAAACATACTATGCCCGACGTTGACCGTCTCGTTTTTTCGCAGCCACCATAATCTGCATCAGAGTACGGGATGGTGGTCAGTGATCCATCCGCTTCGAATAACAGGCCCAATGTTATCGTTCCTTTCAAGTACCGAAATATGCGCTTGACGGCGTTCCAATCCTCATTGGATGGGTTTGCCATGGCCTGGGATGCACGGTTTACGGCGAATTCGATGTCAGGCCTTGTGCCCAATGCTGCGTATCGTAGGCTTCCAATAGCTGATGAATACAAAGTGGTTGACTCAAAGTTTGTCTTTCCCACGTTCTTTGGATCTAGAGCGACCGCTGGAGTCTTCATTGGTTTGCAATCCATCATGTTAAATCTCTTGAGAATATTCGTTATGTAGGCGCTTTGATGAAGAAATACTTGTCCATTGGCACAGAAATTGATTTTTAAGCCCAGATACGTTGAAGCTGGACCCATAGTTATCTCGAAATTTTTGGTTAAGTGCTTGAAGAAAACTTCAATGGCAGCATCGGTGTTTCCAGCAACCAGTCCGTCGTCGACGTAGAGCACGAGGAGAAGAAAGATGTCGTTGACAGAATATACGTAGAGACAACGATCTCCTTCAGCTCGTTTGAAACCATAGTCTCGTAGAACATGGTCGACTCTTTCATTCCAACATCGAGGAGATTGCTTCAACCCATAGAGGCTCTTACGTAGTCTCCAAACGCGTCCACTATTGTCATCAAAACCTTCTGGTTGATGCATATAAATTTCTTCAGTGAGTGTGCCATAAAGGAAAGCGGTTTTAACGTCGAATTGCTTCAACTGCAGTTTCTCTTTGGTGACAATGTTGAGGAAGATTCTGACGGTTTCAAAACGTGCAACCGGGGCAAAGGTTTCGTCGAAGTCGATTCCTCCACGTTGTGTGTAACCCTTTGCCACGAGCCGGGCCTTGAATTTAGCAACTGATCCATCTTCATTGCACTTCGTGCGGAAAACCCATCGATTCCCGACAATTTTACGCCCTTGGGGAGGATCGACTAAGTCGTAGACTTCATGCTTTTTCATGGATGCTAGTTCATCTTCCATCACCTTGTTCCATTCTTCATGGTTGGCAGTTGACCGAGCTTCGTGGACAGTCTTAGGTAGGACATCACAAATTAGAAACGCTTTGGCGTGTTTTTGCCGAGCATTAAATGGAAGCGGCTTCGTCAACTTAGATCGGTCTCGTAGAACACGGTCGGTGCCTGGCTTTTCCTCGAGTTCTCCATCGGGGCTACGCTTTGAGGAAATCGTTCTGTTTTCCGTCTCAGTGTCACTGCTCATCTGCTCGCCCTGACTTGTCACCTCTTCTGTCGGGTCCTGGAAAGCATCATCGTCATCCGAGTCTGACGCCTGCTCGGTCTGCCTTAACATGTCCTCTGGAACCCAGATCTGAGAGTCTATGACACATTTCTCAGGACTGAACGTCACATCTCGGGATCGTAAAACGTCGTTGAGCTCAGCGACATAGACACGATATCCATCATCTTCTTCGTAGCCAACAAGAATTCCTTTGTACGCCTTCTTCGATAGCTTTTTGCGTTTTTGTTTTGGTATGTGTACGAAGCATTCTGTTCCATAAACTCGTAAATGTTTGATCGATGGTGATGGTTTATTCGTCCACAATTCGTAGGGTGTCTTTCCCGGAAATCGCGTAGGAGCCGAGCGATTCAGAATGTAAACAGTGGTATTAACTGCTTCAGCCCAAAGCTTCGGTGGTATATTTGGTTTGGCGTGCAACATGGCTCGTACAGCTTCCATGATAGTGCGATTTTCTCTTTCGGCAAAACCGTTTTGTTCAGGCGTATAGGGCATGACAGCACGATGTTTTAGGCCTTCTTGCGCTGACCAATGGCGAAACTCTTCGTTAATGTACTCTGTTCCGTTGTCTGTCACCAGCTCTCGTACTATGTGGTTGTGATTTCGGCACATGGCAAGGAAATCCTTAAAGCGATGGACAACTTGTGATTTTTCCTTCAGGAAATAGGCCACTCGTAATCCAGAAAACTCATCTTTGAAGAGAAGGTAGTAGCGCTTTCCCTGCATCGAGGGAGTTGGTGATGGACCCCAGAGATCGGAGTGAATACGTTCACCCGGTCTTTCCGCTCTATCCTTCCGAGTGCCAAAACTGTGTCGTGACATCTTGCCATAGACGCAACCTTCACAAATGCCATTTTCTGTACGATCAGTAACTTCGTAACCGAGCTTCTTTAAAGTCGCTTTTACGTGGCGCTTGTCTTGATGACCAAGGCGTTCATGCCAAATCTGAAGGTCTGTCTGTCTCTTTGAATCGGCTACAAGGTGGGCTGAATGCGTAGGCTGTTCCACTGTTATGTCAACTCGGAACAAGCTTTCAACTTTCCCGGGCAGTCGCAGTTGCCTTGTCCCTTTGATCCTTTCAAAGATACCGCAAGACTCAGCTGTGGCAACGAATTCGAAGTTTCTGTTGCGTTTCATTGCGCTCTTGACGGAAAATACATTGCAAGCGAAAGTGTCAATATGCCATACGTTGTGAATCACTTCGCGGTGTAACTTCGTCCCGATATGAAATAATATGACGACATCACCTTCACCATCTGCAGCCATTTCAGCTTTGTTTCCAACTTGAAGGATCGCTGGGGTGGCGAATTCCCGGAAATTTCGGAGGTTGGACCGACTGTTGGTAATATGCTGCGTTGCTCCCGAGTCAAAGTACCTGTTGAGTTTTCAGTGGTAGCACGCAACCCTAACCTCCAGTATCAATAAACCGTACTAGAATACTTGGAACTAAAACATATTTATTAAGTAGAAACGTAACGTAAGTATACAAAACAGGCCGAACGCGATTACATGATTAAAAAAAAAAAAAGAACGGTATATCCATAGCTTATATACAATATTAAAAAACATTCCGTTATCACAAGGTTTTTTTTTATACATATACATTATGATTGAATAGGCCAATGTCGGTAAAAAACTTAGACTTCAACAATTATACTTATAGGATCGCTTGGCTCCCAGCCAATAAGGTGTTTTCCTTTAAAATAACAAAGTAACTTCAGAAGCGCGCTTGATGTCGCGCGCCACAATTACAACATCACTTGAAATATTTATCACATCTCGCGCTAAATATTGCTGCCAATGAAATTTTGTTAGCTAAAAAGCAAGGCATTACGTGATTGGTCAGAGGTGCAACTTTTAATTTATCGATGAAATGTGAATCGACATTTATTTTTCAAATCATTCGGATTAACCTTACTTTCGACACATTGCACTATGCAGAAAAAGTCTCATAATTAGCTCACGAAGACATTTCACCTTACCTTTGAAAAAAAAAAATTTCATAAAAAAAACCCATTAAATATAATTGCGGTCCTTTGAACCTGGAGTTGAAAATTCTATAAAAAAAATTGTTGTAAAATCAGCAGGTTATCTGATCAAACAACTAAATTATTTTCTTCTCTTTTTCATACCATTTCAGTTATGCGTAATGCAACACCAATAAACCTTGAACACACAAAATTGCAAGATACTTCGCAGCTTTGCAAATTTGAACATAACATAACCACATTACCATAATGAAAAAAAAACGAACCCTTTTGATTTTATATTTAATTGAATATTGCAGAAAAGTTGATACAAACTAAAAACTAATTGGTACTTTTAATCTCTATACATTGAATTGAATCTTTCAATCAAATTAACTTAGTACGACTTAGATTGAGTCATAGTACGAAATAACTACGTTAAACACTACTCTTAGAACCAATTAACCCCTTTATACAGAAAAAACCCCTTATAATTTATATGTTACAGCGTACAATTAAAGTCGATCGAAGTTTATTAGTTTCAAACTCCAACTAACTTAAATTGAATAAATTAAAAAAAAAAAAGAGAAAAAAATTTAATCACTATATTTTATTTTTCTAAGTGGAATGTTTTTGCCTAGCATTTGATTTTCGTCTAAAAATAAGTATAGATTAGATTTTAAGCCTAATTAGAAATAAAGGTCACTAATCTTTGGTATATAAGAGTGTAAATGTATATGCAAATTAGCCTCCTGTTAATTAAATTACATTACGAATGTTACTTTAAAGGGAAACTTAAGTTAACCAAAAGTATTTTTAAAGCAGAATATTTTTATTTTTATAACATGTAAAAATGTTCCTTTTTTTCCTAAATTAAAATCAAAACTATATTTCCAAATTTTAAAGGGACAATAAAAGCTTCAAACAAATTGATTTTATTTACTTTAGAATACTTAGTTTTCAGACTAGGAGGATTGATACCATTTACACCGGGAGGTGAGGCTAATTGGTACTGCACTTTATCCGCCAAGTAACCTGGCCTCCTGGTGTAAATGGTATCAATCCTCGCAGTCTGAAAACAATGTATATTGAAAAACAGACTAAACGATGTGGCTAAAAACGAAAATATTTCAGTGAATATTATAATCGAAATTGAGTTATTAACTGTGAAAATTTGTCGGGATTAATTTCCTACATTAAGTACTAATATTGGCAACTTTGAACAAAGCGCAATATTAACGAGTTTTAATAAAGGCTCTATAAAGAAGGCACCGGCGGGTGGATAAAATGTATTTGATTCTTTGAAACACATCACAAGCACCACGTGACGCCAAGATACAGAACAAAGACTCCACATGAAGTGGGACTACACACCTAGTGATTGTTTTTCGCGAGACTTTAGCGCCAATTTACAGAAGTGGTAGTTTTCGAAATAAACCGAACTAAGCTTAATTTTAATTTTGAATCACGCATTTCCTAATCCTCAGTCAAAGGATAAATTTGAGATAAATTGGCCCACTAACTGTGGAACGGCTCAGGTCAGGTGGGGCGCTGCAAATGGGGGAGGAATACTCGGAAAATCTGACGTAAACCGCCCGCCATTTTTCGGAGTATTCCCCCCCACTTATATCGTCCCTCCCCCATCATTCTTACGTCAGTCAAGTGTCTAAGATGTATTTCAAGTAATTTTAGCCCATCCGCCGATGCCTGCTTTACAGACCCTTCAACTATTTTTAAGCCGCCAATTTTATCATTCAATAGCCCAAAATAAAATCAACCCCTCAAGCTCCCTTTACGATTATTCAATAAAAACAGCTAAAACAAAAATACTTGTTGGTCAAATTAAGTATCTCTTCAATACGGTAAGGTAATAGTAATTAAGCTTACCTACGTTACGTATCATTCGAAAATAGTTAGTGTATAAGTCAGCCTCACTGTAGGTTATAGTTATTGAGCCTTATTTATTTATTTATTAAATCTGAAAAATTTGGCATACTTGGGTTTTGAGTACAGGCAAGTTCGTTTACGGTTTGTAATTGGTATACAAGTTAATTAATAGGAATAAAGAAAATAATAAAAATAAATACTTATGTATATTTAATAATTATAATTAAATATACACAATTATATTGTATTGAGTGCCTTTAAAATATTAATTAGTATCGATTGAAAAAAATGGTCCAAAAAAAAAAAAGAAAATAGGCTTAAATACTTCAGGTTGATTTCGTGGAAATTTTCATCGTTAACGTTAGGAATTAGGAATTAGGATCATTTTTAAAAAATAAACGGATAATATCTGTCGTAATAATAATAATTATAATATCTGTACACAGTTTCATTTATTCCTTCAAATATTTAGCTTTGAACGAGCGCCGACGACGCACTAGCGGTTGTTGTTGATTTAGGGATAACGTTATCCTTAGCTTTGGTAACGGAAACAGTAGCCGAGGTTTCGACTCGATTTAAAGTCTCGGAATTGGTTGAGCCATTCATTAAAGTAAGTCTAGTTTGAATGTACTCTTCTTTATAGGGTTTCAACGGAATCACAAACACAGTTATATCGTCAATAGTCGCAGCCTTGTTATCGGCGGTTTTCCAATTTCTTTCACGCAATTTACCACGCGAATGCATAACTAAATCCTGAGCAGCCGAAATGTATCTGAAATAACATGGTAGGTACCCCCGAAAGATTGAAACGTAAGACTAGAGGAGTATTTTTGTGGGTTGTGAACAATAAGAATTAACCCTGTAGTGTTAAATGCGAATGCGCTTCAATATTTGATGCTGCTAAGCTAATTAAGCACTATGTTAATTTTTTTGAAATCATTCAGTGTTGGGTCCCAATAAGTCAGTATTCACTATTCAGGCTAAGCGGAATTCCCAGGTAAGCATGCGCAGTGCATTGAAATTATAGCTAAATCTTAGGATTTTCAGGCAAAATATCATCACTAGTTGCCAACTAACAGCACTGCCTAATTAGTAATTACAAAGATTACGTAATGACATTGAACAACATTAACAGTAATTTCGGTCAAAACAGGGATAGATTTAATTTTAGAAGTAGGAATGAAGAACAGAGTAACGTGGACGCGCATGGTCAAAATCCCGGACGGACCCCCTTCCACGGGACGGGGGGGGGGTGTGAAAGAAGAGGCGGACGGGTCATAGCGACAGAGGTAAAAGGGAATTACGTCACTATTTTTCGCCGTCCCCATCAGCAACGTCATCAAAACGTACTAACGTAGTTTAAGTGAGCAGCCAATAAGATAATTTAAACTTTTCGTTACGTGTTGGAGGGAGCTAGGGGCTCTATACTGGGTGGGCTATGAGTCGGACTGAAGTAAATACTAACCGTTTTCCATTCCTACTTCTAAAATTAAATCTATCCCTGGTCAAAATTAAAGATATATACAGCAGGAATTTAAATTCCTTTGAGGAAAAATGAAATTTTTTCCGGAGTTATGGGATTTTATAGAGAAATAAAATAGGACAGGTGTGAGGGTATGCACTGCAAGTCACCTTTGAAACTATTAATTCTCAAGGTAGCAACAGAATTTCAGTGAAGTCACTCTTCAGTATAGTGCAACAAAAAGGGTGTTCCATAATTAAGACTAAGTAGTGCTTCAAATTACCAATGACTAAAACCACAACAAGAAATTTATAATATTTGTGCAAACATCCAAATTGTTTGTGATACAAAGGTCACACAAAAAAGTCTCATAGTTATAACAGGGTCACATGAACAAAAAATAGATGATAAAGTAAAGACCCCCTGCTAAGTGATGTACAACAATTCACCTTGTCGGCCCTCTAACAGCCATCCATCACAGGAGAAAAGCATAATGTAATGCAATGTAATTGGTACGCGTGTTAGCAAGCTTCCGATATCAAGCATTACCATCATTCAATCCCCACGAATTAACTTACTAAAGGGTTAAAAACAACCATTTTAAAAATCACCTGTACTTATATCTCTGCGTATCATTAGCTGGGAAATGGTCCAAGGACTTTTGCACAATCTTAGCAGCAGTTTCATTGGCGGTAATATCCCATAATCCGTCAGTTCCCATGACCACAACATCGCTATCAGTCAAATCTTTATCCATCAAATCGTAAATAATGACTTCGGGTTGAGCGGTCAGGAAGGGTTTAATATCCACGTCCGTTGTTTGAGCCTTGAGGTCGTGATCTCCGAATCCTCTGGTAACTCCGATGGTCGCTAATACTCTACTTCTCTTACCTTCTCCGTAAATTAATGGAAATCTTAAATCCTGGGTGGTTACCGTCTTATAAGCCCAGCCAGACATATAACCATCACGGTAAAGCATTTTCTTTCCTAAGTCCTTTCTGACTGGTCGCCGAATGTATTCAAGATGGGTGAATTCGTGGCCTAGAAGCTCAGGTCGAAGTAAACCCTGAGTAAATGACATTAAAAAAATAATTTAGAACCAAAGAGTAATGCCTCTGTCAGCTCCTGTGGCGCCCCTAACAATGGCTAATCTTCTACACACCAATTTTACCATGAAGGAACCAATCAGAACTCGCAGGGTTCGTACAAAATTTTTGGAATGAAATTCCCTGACTTTTCCAGGTTTTCCCTGACTAAATTCCACAAATTTCCCTGACCATATGCAATAACTTCACAAGGCGTAAATTTATGAAAACCAATCTAAATTCACTCGAATCATTTTTGCACGAGTTGTCATTGTTATAAAGATAAGCCAATTAATTCGTTTAAATTTAACCATAAGTAAATCATAAATAACTGGAGCGAGTGAAGCGAGCTCCGCGAATTTGGGGTTCTGCTCAAGTCTCAGACAACACTTTTTGGTCACCCTTATACTGTTATCCAGACTATCAATTTCCCACCAATATATTTTTCCCTGACATTTCCCTGACTTTTTAGGCACATTTTCAATTTCCCTGACCTTTTGGGCACATTTTCAATTTCCCTGACCTTTTGGGCACATTTTCAATTTCCCTGACCTTTTGGGCCCATTTTCAATTTCCCTGACCTTTTGGGCCCATTTTCAATTTCCCTGACTTTTCCCTGACCTTTTGGGCCCATTTTCAATTTCCCTGACTTTTCCCTGACCTTTTGGGCCCATTTTCAATTTCCCTGACTTTTCCCTGACCTTTTGGGCCCATTTTCAATTTCCCTGACTTTTCCCTGACCTTTTGGGCCCATTTTCAATTTCCCTGACTTTTCCCTGACCTTTTGGGCCCATTTTCAATTTCCCTGACTTTTCCCTGACCTTTTGGGCCCATTTTCAATTTTCCTGACTTTTCCCTGACCTTTTGGGCCCATTTTCAATTTCCCTGACTTTTCCCTGACCTTTTGGGCCCATTTTCAATTTCCCTGACTTTTCCCTGACCTTTTGGGCCCATTTTCAATTTCCCTGACTTTTCCCTGACCTTTTGGGCCCATTTTCAATTTCCCTGACTTTTCCCTGACCTTTTGGGCCCATTTTCAATTTCCCTGACTTTTCCAGGTTTTCCAGGTCGTGTACGAACCCTGACTCGGCCAAAAGGGCGGAGTTTAAACTAGCCTTTGCCTAGCTAGCTTAGCGGGTGAGTTAACTCCACCCCTCGACTATGGGAACATCTACCGCGATTTAAACTAAACCACAGTCAAGAGTTGCTCTAACAGTGAAACCCTCAATGTTGATAACAAACGTATCGGCAAATTTGTCCCCATAAAACCTTTAATAAACTTGATTCTTACCAAATATCTGATTCGATCTCGTTCCGATTCAGGAGTAAAATCATTGGACAATGGAACTGCTTTGCTGCCTCGACATAAAATGGCTCTACTATCACCAGCATTAGCCACGTAAACTTTACCCATTAAGAATACAGCCACTACAGCGGTACAACCTCCAGTTACACGATACTGAATTTTATCTTGACCAATTTGTTTATCCTATCAGAACAAGAAGGATCTAATTAACTTTTAAACTTAACAATGAAACCTAACATAAGTTTATAAGATATGTTCCTTCCATAAGCATGACACTACTTGCACAAGTTCGTAATGCTAGAGACTTACAGCTCGAGATAACTAGTTCGAGGGAGAACGACAAGCGAGAATTGATTAACTACACTCGGTGGTTAATTTTACAGGACTTCAATCTTCCTATTTAGCCTGCATTACTAAGCCTTTGACAGCGCATCACCAGGCATCGCTTACGAGAATCTATGACGTTTCATCTACGTCAGACTTACTGAGAACTAGTTCGATAACGACATGCGAGAATTGATTGTCTACACTCGGTGGTTAATTTTGCAAGACTTCAATCTTCTCCTATTTAGTCTGCATTACTAAGCCTTTGCAGCGCCTCAACAGGCGTCACTTTACCTCGAATCTATGACGTTTCATCTACCTCAGACTTACTGAGAACTAGTTCGATAACGACAAGCGAGAACTGATTGTCTACACTCGGTGGTTAATTAATTTTGCAGGACAAATCTTCTCCTATTTAGTCTGCATTACTAAGCCTTTGACAACAGCACCTCACCAGGCGTCGCTTTACGAGAATCTATGACGTACTTTCATCTACGTCAGACTTACTGAGAACTAGTTCGATAACGACAAGCGAGAATTGATTAACTACACTCGGTGGTTAATTAATTTTGCAGGACTACCATCTAGCTCCTATTTAGTCTGCATTACTAAGCCTTTGACAGCAGCGCCTCATCAGGCGTAGCTTAACCTCGAATCTATGACGTACTTTCATCTACGTCAGACTTACTGAGAACTAGTTCGATAACGACAAGCGAGAATTGATTGTCTACACTCGGTGGTTAATTAATTTTGCAGGACCAAGTTCCATCTAGGTCCTATTTAGTCTGCATTACTAAGCCTTTGTCAGCGCCTCACCAGGCGCACTTCGCTTTACCTCGAATCTATGACCTACCTCACTCACTTCATGACAAACTTATGAGGAACATACCTTATGAACTAATAAAGAAATTTACCATTTCCCAAAAGGCAGTTTCAAGAGCGCCAATAATAAGGCTATCTTTAGTTACTACTCGTTCAGGAGGGGAATAAGTGTTTGTTGGAACGGTATTAGCGTCAGTCTTCTCGGAGAAAGGGAGTAAATAGTCCTTTATCGCTTCTAATTTCTCTTCAATAATTTTGTATAGGGTGTTAGCCGCTACAACAGCAGCCCCTGACCCAGCGTGTCCATCGAATAACCCAAAATAGATCCATGGTAGGACTTGTTCACTCTAAGATTGCGAGTGCTCAATTATGTTAGTCAAGTGTAATTAATCCCATATTAGGTAGGGATTCCAGGTTGCTACAAATGTCTTTTTTATTTATTCTTCTCTAGTCTATACGCGTGTGTTACCTGATACTGTCGATGTCGCGGATGACGTTCAGGTGTTCCACAAAGGAGATTTTTATGACACTGCGTAATCTCCTAAATACAACCTGATATAACTTTCCCATAAAATTTTAACTAATTTTTAATATAATAATAATATCATCCCATCTTTAAACATTAAGTTTATAATTTTGAAAATATTCATAATTTGTTTAAATTGAAAAACATGTCCCTTTCCAAACTGTCATCGTGAAATTTGGAAATTTCCTAGATTCTACCAGAAGGGGATGGATAATAGAAGAAGTATGACACTCTGTATCCTCTTAATACTTCAGTTATGTAACAGGATTCTTCCCGGGCTCATGGCACCATTTTGTTAATTTGCTCTCCCGCTCATCAAACTTAATTCAGATGGGCATCGCACCGTGCTAGGGTGAATTCTATAACTGTTTGGTATTTACTAAATCCTCAGCAATCAACCCACAAACCTTGATTGTCTTGACGTGGGACATAAATCCACAAGCGCGTCAAGGCAAATAGTTAAAACGCTAATAGAGTAATGATGAGGGGGAACTATTTATCGCATATGTGATTCGGTTTAGTAATCTTGCTCAAAATGTAAAATGATGTTATGACGAATCATGTTAAAACTATCCCGCTTTATGATCAGGCTAGGAAATAAGACAGGTTTACAGGTCAAAAACTAGTTTATTAATTGCTTGGACCACTTTTTTTATTCAAAACGTGAGGGTCACTGGTCCCAATGACTAGTTTATTAATTCCTACTTTTATTAAAAATTGATATGGGGACCTCTTTAATTATTTTCATTTTAACATAAATTTCGACTCCAGGAGTCCAGTTGTGTATACAACCCTAAGCCGAGAGAGATTTTTTAGAACGACCACAAGTCCTGGGACCAGTAGAAAAATAAATAGGGGAAGGGTCACTGGTCCCGGGACCAGTTTCATATTTAAGACATCAGGGGTCACTGGTCCGGAGGACTAGTTCAGAAATAAACCTTATTTCCAAGCCTGTTTATGATACACTTCTCTCTCCAAGAAAAGTATTATATACTTCCGCTTTTTTGCAAATGTTATAAACCTTCAATAACTTGTTGACCTTTTCTCATATTTCCTTAGTTGTCCCCGAGCATTTGAAATTTTGAAGACATGATCAAATTCTCTTAACACTAACAGACATCCTCATTTTAACAAACATCTCCACACCGCCACGCGATTTTAAAGACATTGTGACCATGGATATAAGACGCGCGTGAGGAAATATGTTTTCACGCTATAGGATAGGCAACTCCCTATCTCCGACAGCAGATTATTCCATATCTACTCTGTTCCAGCTTCAGTTGCCCGTGCTGACAACCGAAGCTGGAACAGGGCATATATGGAATAAGATACTGTCTGGATAGGATGGCCATCCCACATACTACAACTTCTTTATGACCTATGAACCCAATTTTCAAATTCCAGCCTAACTTCTACGCAATATTTCAAAGACATTTACAACTTGTAACAACCGTAAAACTTACTGAACTAATTGCTTACATTTGAATTTTTCCGTTGAAAACTAGGTGTGGATGGAGGGGTTGCAAAGGCAGAACTTGAATCTTGACTAGAAGTATTTTTAAGAGGGGCTGTGGGATTATTTACAGAATTGGAAGCGCTATCCTGGTCGGCGGACTCTTCATTTCCATTAGTGACAACCTCACTAGGAGTAGCTGCAGTTTCTGGTATCGCTTTTGAAGTGTCAGCGTGGCTAGCTACCGGTTCCTTAGTTTCCACACCTAATTCCGTTTCCTCTTCTTCCGAAATATCTATAGTTTTATGTAATGTACCTCTGTACATGGATGCTTGGTCTTCGTTACGAATACTTTTTCCCGCATTGATAGCTCTATAATTTTATTGATAATAAATTTATTACTACATAAAGTCTATGAGGCTTATTAGAAAATATGCATATCATGGTGGATACTACATTAACGGTTGACCTTGGGCTATAGAGTGGGACTGAGAGGGGAGGAGCTACAGGGGACATAACGACAGTATTTGTAGTCTAAATTGTATGGCCTGAGCTGATGACTTCCAATCAGTCTGGGAAATAGCACACTTCCTCTGGTCCAAAAACAGTTTATTAATTGCTTAGACTAGTTTTTTAATTAAAAAAGTGGGGGTTAATGGTCCTCGGGACCAGTTTATTAATTGTAAATCTATAGGAGAACAAAGGCGGGGACCAGTCTGGAGAGCAGTTTATTATTTAGGACACCAGGGGGGGGGGGGCGGGTCACTGGTCCCAATTAAGGACTAGTTTAAAAAATATCCTTATTTCCCAGACTGCAAGTTCCAATATGGTAAGAGAAGGAGGGTGTGACGTCACGAGCAAGTTCGTAGTACAGACTATATAGAGGGCTTTCAGCTGGAGTAGGAGCTGAGTCTCGTGACATAATTTAAGCTGCCATATTGGTGGCTTCATAGCAGGAATGAAACTGAGACCACCCAATATGGCTACCAGAACAGCGGTAAGACTTGGGAGGGTGTGACGTACTACTACTATCCCATCTGAAATCTCTCTATAGTTCCAAACACGGGAACAGGATACACAGTTTCAAATGGTTGCCAACATGGATTTAGTATAGAAGCTTACTCTTCATGGATATATCACTAACCTTAAAACACGCACTACATTTATTCCTTGTCTGAAATGGCCCAAACTGGTTTGTGATGTAGAATTTGAGGCAAATTCAGAGGAGGGGTGAGTGGCACGCGCGTTTGTGACGTTGAAGGTAGAATTTGAGGAAAATTCAGAGGAGGGGAGGGTGGTGTGTGGCACGCGCGTTTGTGACGTAGAATCTGACGAAAATTTAGAGGAGGGGGAGGGGTGCATGGCACGCGGGTTTGTGACGTAGAATTTGAGAGTAGGTAGAGGGGTGAGTGGCACGCGCGTTTGTGACGTAGAATTTGAGGCAAATCCAGAGGAGGGATAGGGGGGTGAGTGGCACGCGCGTTTGTGACGTAGAATTTGAGGCAAATCCAGAGGAGGGATAGGGGGGTGAGTGGCACGCGCGTTTGTGACGTAGAATTTGAGGCAAATCCAGAGGAGGGATAGGGGGGTGAGTGGCACGCGCGTTTGTGACGTAAAATTTGAGGAAAATTCAGAGGAGGGGGAGGGGGGTGAGTGGCACGTGCGTTTGTGACGTAGAATTTGAGGCAAATCCAGAGGAGGGATAGGGGGGTGAGTGGCACGCGCGTTTGTGACGTAGAATTTGAGGCAAATCCAGAGGAGGGATAGGGGGGTGAGTGGCACGCGCGTTTGTGACGTAGAATTTGAGGCAAATCCAGAGGAGGGATAGGGGGGGTGAGTGGCACGTGCGTTTGTGACGTAGAATTTGAGGCAAATCCAGAGGAGGGATAGGGGGGTGAGTGGCACGCGCGTTTGTGACGTAGAATTTGAGGAAAATTCAGAGGAGGGGGAGGGGGTGAGTGGCACGCCCGTTTGTGACGTAGAATTTGAGGAAAATTCAGAGGGGGAGGGGGTGAGTGGCACGCCCGTTTGTGACGTAGAATTTGAGGAAAATTCAGAGGGGGAGGGGGTGAGTGGCACGCCCGTTTGTGACGTAAAATTTGAGGAAAATTCAGAGGAGGGGGAGGGGGGTGAGTGGCACGTGCGTTTGTGACGTAGAATTTGAGGCAAATCCAGAGGAGGGATAGGGGGGTGAGTGGCACGCGCGTTTGTGACGTAGAATTTGAGGAAAATTCAGAGGAGGGGGAGGGGGTGAGTGGCACGCCCGTTTGTGACGTAGAATTTGAGGAAAATTCAGAGGGGGAGGGGGTGAGTGGCACGCCCGTTTGTGACGTAAAATTTGAGGAAAATTCAGAGGAGGGGGAGGGGGGTGAGTGGCACGTGCGTTTGTGACGTAGAATTTGAGGCAAATCCAGAGGAGGGATAGGGGGGTGAGTGGCACGCCCGTTTGTGACGTAGAATTTGAGGAAAATTCAGAGGGGGAGGGGGTGAGTGGCACGCCCGTTTGTGACGTAGAATTTGAGGAAAATTCAGAGGGGGAGGGGGTGAGTGGCACGCCCGTTTGTGACGTAAAATTTGAGGAAAATTCAGAGGGGGAGGGGGTGAGTGGCACGCCCGTTTGTGACGTAAAATTTGAGGAAAATTCAGAGGGGGAGGGGGTGAGTGGCACGCCCGTTTGTGACGTAAAATTTGAGGAAAATTCAGAGGGGGAGGGGGTGAGTGGCACGCCCGTTTGTGACGTAGAATTTGAGGCAAATCCAGAGGAGGGATAGGGGGGTGAGTGGCACGCGCGTTTGTGACGTAGAATTTGAGGCAAATCCAGAGGAGGGATAGGGGGGGTGAGTGGCACGTGCGTTTGTGACGTAGAATTTGAGGCAAATCCAGAGGAGGGATAGGGGGGTGAGTGGCACGCGCGTTTGTGACGTAGAATTTGAGGAAAATTCAGAGGAGGGGGAGGGGGTGAGTGGCACGCCCGTTTGTGACGTAGAATTTGAGGAAAATTCAGAGGGGGAGGGGGTGAGTGGCACGCCCGTTTGTGACGTAGAATTTGAGGAAAATTCAGAGGGGGAGGGGGTGAGTGGCACGCCCGTTTGTGACGTAAAATTTGAGGAAAATTCAGAGGAGGGGGAGGGGGGTGAGTGGCACGTGCGTTTGTGACGTAGAATTTGAGGCAAATCCAGAGGAGGGATAGGGGGTGAGTGGCACGCGCGTTTGTGACGTAGAATTTGAGGAAAATTCAGAGGAGGGGGAGGGGGTGAGTGGCACGCCCGTTTGTGACGTAGAATTTGAGGAAAATTCAGAGGGGGAGGGGGTGAGTGGCACGCCCGTTTGTGACGTAAAATTTGAGGAAAATTCAGAGGAGGGGGAGGGGGGTGAGTGGCACGTGCGTTTGTGACGTAGAATTTGAGGCAAATCCAGAGGAGGGATAGGGGGGTGAGTGGCACGCCCGTTTGTGACGTAGAATTTGAGGAAAATTCAGAGGGGGAGGGGGTGAGTGGCACGCCCGTTTGTGACGTAGAATTTGAGGAAAATTCAGAGGGGGAGGGGGTGAGTGGCACGCCCGTTTGTGACGTAAAATTTGAGGAAAATTCAGAGGGGGAGGGGGTGAGTGGCACGCCCGTTTGTGACGTAAAATTTGAGGAAAATTCAGAGGGGGAGGGGGTGAGTGGCACGCCCGTTTGTGACGTAAAATTTGAGGAAAATTCAGAGGGGGAGGGGGTGAGTGGCACGCCCGTTTGTGACGTAGAATTTGAGGAAAATTCAGAGGGGGAGGGGGTGAGTGGCACGCCCGTTTGTGACGTAGAATCTGAGGAAAATTCAGAGGGGGGTGAGTGGCACGCCCGTTTGTGACGTAGAATTTGAGGAAAATTCAGAGGAGGGGGAGGGGGGGTGAGTGGCACGCCCGTTTGTGACGTAGAATTTGAGGAAAATTCAGAGGAGGGGGAGGGGGGGTGAGTGGCACGCCCGTTTGTGACGTAGAATTTGAGGAAAATTCAGAGGGGGGAGGGGGTGAGTGGCACGCCCGTTTGTGACGTAGAATTTGAGGAAAATTCAGAGGAGGGGGAGGGGGTGAGTGGCACGCCCGTTTGTGACGTAGAATTTGAGGAAAATTCAGAGGGGGAGGGGGGTGAGTGGCACGCCCGTTTGTGACGTAGAATCTGAGGAAAATTCAGAGGGGGGTGAGTGGCACGCCCGTTTGTGACGTAGAATCTGGGGAAAATTCAGAGGGGGGGGGTGTGGCACGCGCGCCGAAAAAAATATTAAGTTTCCCTCAATTTCTACGTCATCAGCGAGCTTGTATCCCCACCCGCGCGAATTTTTATGACATAAATGTGGTTAAAATCGAATTGCTTTTGCCTTACTGAAGGCTACAGTGATATATTCATGACATGAAGGGTAATCTATAGGGAGCTAATCAGCTAACAACTGGCTGGGGGAAGAGATAGTCTGACGTCACGCAGCCCCTCTCTGGTTGGCATTTTTGCGCGTAGAATACTGTTTCCAACCGTTAGGGGGATGAAACTCCAGTAAGGGATAGAAGGGTGTGACGTTTCAGGGTCCCTATAATAAATCCATGTTGCCAACTCCCATAACCACTACCGGGGTAGTACCAGTCCATACCATGCCATGCATGTGCCAAGGCTTAACGCGCGATTTTTAGCCATGGATCTGTTTAAAATGATGCTCAGAAGCAGACTACACATCATTTTGACCCTGATTTGTCAGTTAAAATGGCACGATAAACCTTGGCACATGCATCGGGAATAAGGTGAATTCTCTTCGCTCCCCTCATGATATTTTTGACACTAGTTCACAACTTCATATGTTGTTGTTGTGGGGATCATCCCTTAAGCACACATCAAAATTTACACCCCCTTTAAATGCTGGTTTCCCTATTTTCACCTTACCAATGACAATTAACTGATAGTAACATATTAAACCAAGTTATACTTACTCCGCATATCCGCTATTCCATGGAAGTTTAGTGATGTCTCTAGGAACGATAATAGGCCTAATAACGTGATCGGCTGATACTTGAATCTCATCATCGGTGTTTAATTGCAAAAAATTTGGTCTGGTATAACGGAATTTGGAGGGTATATCACCGACTGAGGAATTATCGCTTTCCCTCGAAGGTGGTAAGGCGTCTAAACCACTGACTGCGTTGTATAACGCGGTTTTCATACGGTTAAACATTACACCGCCTTTAAACTATCTCGATTTTAAACTGAAGTTTACTTTAAACTCAAAATTAAGTCAAAAATAATAACTTATCTACGAATCAAATGATTTAGAACGCATCGGAAGTTCATAACCACTAAAATATTGACACATTGCATTCCGCCATTTCTATTCTGCAAAAATGAATTTCAGGGCTGCCAGATTCCGGATTCCACTGTTGGAAGAGGAAGTGAAAATTTTAGCGGCAAATTTAAAAATAAAACTCGTTTTCGTTGAAAGTGTTGATATTAACAGGGAGCACAAATCTATTTTTGTGCTCACTGATATTAATAACTAAAATCAAATTTTTCTAAATAATTAATGCTGTTTCTTTTGGGCTGCTCCGATCTGCTCCGGACCCCATATCCCATTAACGCAATACATTTTCGAATGCTCCCGGAGCCCTAAGAAATAATGAACCACAATATTATATCAATTTATATATACAAAGAATGACGCTTGGAGTAGCAATTAAATTTACTACACAGTAAGGTTTTACCAAGGAGGATGATTTTACCTTGGAACAGAAGTCATCTCTTCCGGCATAGCCCACTCGATCTTGCGACCTTTAGCCCAAGATTAGATCTAATGGACTAGGCCTATGCTTCCCGCGTCGACCTACGGTTACGAAATCTCGAATTACTTTTATATAAGCCTAATCTTAATAAATATAGGACACATAATGATAAAGGCTAAGCCTATTTAGGCTTAAATTCCAAAACGAATATTAATTTTGCCGCTCTTTAAATTTATTTTGGTTTTTCTCAAATGACAGACATAGAAACTGACCAGCACTAGCTCACACTGTTTGTTTTGTTTTTGTTGTTTTTTTTTATGTTATGTTTGTTTCCGTAACTTATGTACATAATAAATAATCAAATATTATTTTAGGAACCAACCCTTTTGAAAAACAAACAAACGAAAACCGGACTCAAACAATAATTATATGAATATTGTTAATATCGTAATTATCTAGATAGAAAATATGTTAAAGTTGGGCCTCTTTAATAAAAGACCTCAGATTAGGTTATCTTTTTTTTTCATTTTTTTACAAAAACCTAATCGCAATTATTTCGCTGCTCAAATATACAATTTAAGAGATAATATTACGAAATATTTGAGGTATATTTATAATATTATTGTGTAATAATTTATATTAGGCAATGTTTATTATCTATTCTATACAACTCTATATTTTTAAGAACTAAACCACAGCCCTATAATAAAACAAAGTCTAAATTCAAAAACTTATGTTTTTATCAGCTAATAAGGTTTATTTACTTTTCTTTTTGTTTAAATATTTTGGCAACAATAATTTCTAATATATATTTAATACATATATATGGTTCTTTTACAATAAAATTTACGTAAATTTTACTAGCACCAAAATTATTTTAAAATTAAAAAATAATCTATAGACTATTTTAGACGAAAGTCGAGGGTTAATCCAAGCCCAGCTTTCACCAGTACTACTACTAAGCCAAAAAAGTAAACTATGAGAAGCAAGAACCATCAATCGCCGAAACAGCCTATCAAAAAATAATAATATATATAATACCAAAGGCTAATATTTTAATAGTTAATTTTTTTTATCTTTTTAATTAGTGATATCTGATATGGAAAACGCCCATTGGTTGAAATATTTACGTCACACGATGACACATAAAACGTTTTGGTACTTTTTTTGACATGCATGTTAATTTTTTTGGATGTTTTTTTCTTAATTATTTTCACATTTTGTGCGATTTTTTTATAATTTTTCTTCCTATTATTTTTTAATTACACATCATTAAGTAATTGTAATTATTTTCTTATATTCCCCAATTATTTTTTTTTAATTCACGCTGAATATATAATATTTAGTATTTAATTTCTTTACATATTAATTTTAATTTTATTTTAGCCTTAATTAGAAGTAATTTTTAAATTGTTTTTCAAAGCCCCGTTTTAAATTTTACTTTTTTTTTCTTATCACCAATCAGGCTTAGCACTTAGTTAAAATCGTCTGCTAGACCAAGTTAAGCCTAATTTGCGTTAGGGTAAAGGGTTCATATTGATAAATAAATTATTAAAATCAAAAAATTCGCCAAAAAATTTCCTCCAAATATTTTTCTTTCGTTTCAAAACATTTTCAAATTTGGGATTTTTTTTTTTAAATATTACGGGTTTTTTTTATTTATTTTTATTGTATTTAAATATTAAGTATATTTTTATTAAAGGCATCGAAATGTTTTTTTATTATTTGTTTTCAATATGAATTGACTAAAACTTGTATTTTTTTATACTATTGTAAAAAAGTTAGCCCATTAAAATGTAACGAACGTATTTTAATCTAAATTAATTATTGAATTTTATGTTAAATTTATTTTTTATCGAATACTTATCACAATTTTGTATTTTTTTTTATTGTCCCATATATGACGTACGATACTGCATTAATTAATTAATCTTCCCAAACATTTTTAATTAATTATACCGTATTATTTAATTCTAAGGGAAATTTACGTGAAACAGGGGGCGCTGCTAGGGTATTTTGGAATTTTCAGGGGTTGGTTTTTTTTTTCAAAGTTAATTTTACATTTACAAATTTTCTCTTTATAATTACTTTATTTTGGTCTTTAAATATCTATAATTTGCAATTTTTCCTAAATATATTACACTGAAATTATAGGTTTCCCAATGATTTTTCATGATTTTCAGCAAAAGTTTCAGGAATTTGATTTAAGAAGCCTAAAAACGGAAGGTGGGTTTTATATTTCGCGCCTTTAATACACTGAACTATAGCAACATCCTTTGAAAATTTTCGCGCCCTTAGTACAGCCATCTAGCACCCGAGTGTAGTGTTTTCTTAATAAATAATGGCGGGTTAACTGAACTATAGCGCCATCTAGTGCTCTTCTTAGTTACTATTTAAGTTTTTAATTGTTTCTAAATTACATTCACAGCAAATTTTGAGGAATCGGAGAAATTTAATATTTAATTTCAGTTTATCGGCTTCTAATTATCATAATTCCTTAAAAATTAAACCGAAATATAATTATAATCACGGATTAACCTAATAAAAATTAAAATCACGATTAAGTTCGACTCTACTCTTGCTTCAAAAGTTAAAATTTAATTAAATTTCTCAATTAAATTTAATCAAATTTCCCTACTATATATATTCACTATTACATTATGAAAAATCCAACTAACCTTACAATTTCTTCGTTTAAAACGTAACAATTACATAATTCTCAACGTTATTTAACTATCATAGCACACCAGTTCAGATCAGTTCCACTTCCTTATGATATATATTAATTTTTTAAAAAATGAACTGCATAATGTTATGTAAATTTATGTATTAATTAGTTTTTCCCCCGCAAAAAATTCCGCTACTTTTAATTAGGCAGTTAAAATACTAACCTAATTTAACCATCACAGTTCGAGTCCTTTTTAAATAACTTCATTATTTTCTTAATTATAGTAATCAAGTATATCACTTAACATATATTTTCTGTACATATATTCAGAATAGCACACGGTTTTTTTTTCTAGTTTGGAAAGAGGGGGATATATGATGTATTTATTTAATGACATTTATATGTTTCATTTAATTTTGTTATGATGTGAGAGTCATGTGACTTAATTGAAGAGGAACATTTTGCTGTATGCATTTTGTGAGTTAGTAAGAGTTTTATTTGCTGCGTTTCGTCGCTCATTAAGGTTACCTTCGTACTGCTATTTTAATTATTAGACTTAATAAATAAATATTCAAATTATTTAAAACCTACGTCACATACTTTTTCATTATTATTATTTATCTTTCACTGATTTAATCGCAATCGACCATTACGGCGGTAAATTCGAATGGGAAAATTTAAGATACTTCTTTCTCTACCAGGTCACACGAAAACCAGCCAGCCGCAAAGAGTCAAAGAATCACTTTTGCAGGCCCTAAAGCACGCAAAAGTAAAAATAGAAAATCTCTGCGCTCTCATAATACAAAAGCCTACTGCGCAGGCGCTAAAATACAGATTAAAATCCGAGTTTTACCATAGCCCTGTCGATCACGCGCTCACCGGACGCAAGCTGCTCGACAGGGCAAGCAGGTTGCGCCCGTAAGAGCGTGATTGAGTGGGCAATGGTCTTAATTAAATTTTAGTTCCATCGAAATGGTCTATTGCGTATAAATATATTTTTTTGAAGAAAGTAGCAAACAAGTTATTTCGACATAAGAATATATTCTAGGGTCCCTATAAGTCAGAATCGCCAATTTGAAATTACACTCTCAATAAGTGTTTCAACAGTCAGGGTCTCTAAGCTAATATTTGGGCTCAAATGCAGGGGTCACTTATCTTTTTGATATTAAGCTTTTTGAACAAGTAAATAATTAAAACAATAGATACGAAGGTATACCATATTAAAAACAATATTTTAAATATTATATCGTTTAAATGAAAATGTTGGGATGAAATATATTTTGATTTTATCTGTCATTTCGTAAGCATATATCAATTTAGCAAAGATTCAATAACTTTTAAAGACGAAATTAAAATAATTTCATTGCAAAATTGACTTTTAATGAGATATTTAAATGCCCTAAGAAGTATTTTTAATTGGTAGTGTTATAACGAGAACTTAAAATGTACGAAGGATTATCATAATAATTTAAACATTCACTTAAATTTATTTGGAAAATATGAGTTTTTGAAAGTTTCACCTTAATAAGAAAATAAATTGAGATAAATTGTCGTGAATATTCAATATTACACGTGAAATGGGAGCACGTGACGATTCGAAGAATTCATCATGGATTATGCTTTTTTAAATATAGAGCACAAAGCGACAAGAAGCGGCAAAAGATTAAAAAATATTGCCGTGATTTCGCAATAAGTACCACGATATTACGCTTTTCGCGTTCTTATCTCTGGTTGGTGGAAACAAAGAGAATATATTCTCTTTGGTGGAAACCTTGGCCAATGAGAGGGCAGGTTCCGCAAAACGTCCCAACTAAAAATCTATATCCATACAGGTAGTTTCTGAAAATTTATATCTATACAGGGTCTTTCTGATAAGTCTAGCATAAATTAAGGGGGTGTTCTTTGGGAAATCGATTTTGAGTCGAAAATGTCGTAACTTCTATCGCCATTTTGTTTTCCACAAGGGACACTGTTTTCGAGTTAAGATTTGATGGGTGTTTTAGGGATGACCCCTTAATTAAATTAGCAATCATTGTCTTTATCAGTTTCTTAATTAAATTTAAGGGGTCTTTCGTAAAATACTCTTAACAATCATAACTTGAAAACAGTGTCCCTTATGGCAAAATGGCGATAGAAGTTAAAACATTTTCGACTCAAAATCGATTTCCCAAAGAACATCCCCCTTAATTTATGCAAGACTCATCAGAAACACTGTATAATTAACTGCAGACTGACTGATAATCAGTCTCCTGTTCAAACTGCTAAAAACCTGCGAAGTACAAATTTTGCAGGAATTCTATATTAGTAAGCGATCTAAAATGTTAAAAAAAATGTCATGATAGGGCTCATTACTGCTAGTATTTTACAATTTTAACATAAAATGCTTGCTTTAAAAGCAGTTCTCTGCATTAAGATGCATTCGTAGTTTTAATCCAAATTAAATTCAATGAATCCGTTAGTTATAACTCTCACAATTAAAAATACTTCTTAAGGACAATAAAAACTAAGAAAATACAAACACATATTTTGAGCAAAAGTTTGCATAAAAAGTTTTTAAAAGCTCGCCTCTTGTACCCACATAATCTTGACAAAGACGGGGAAAGTGGAAGCGTATGTTAAATAATTTCACCTAATATTAATTTATATTAAATTTATCATTAACGGGTTATTTGTTTGCCTGCTTATCGTTCCATTTTAGTTTGTGCAAGAAGCGATATCTATTTTACTAGGGAGAAGGTTTAAGATGCCTAAGTATTCGCGCGCCATAGTCTCAGTCCCCCTTTCAAAATACAAGGGGGGGGCGTAAACGGAGGCCGGGCTATTTCGCCTCTCCTCAGTCGGAAAATATGACTGTAATTTTCGTCATTCGCGTCGCGCTGACATGAGTTTTCAAGAACCAATGATATGCTGGTTGTAATTTAGAGGCGGGGATTAACTCCGGACCTACGTTTGGACTGGAGATACCTTCTCCCTAGTAAACTAGATATCGCTTCTTGGTGTGTGTATGTGTACGTGTTTTTTCTTTTCTTTAATTATCAAATACAAACTCTGCGAATTCTTGGGGTATTTCTAAATACAGTTTTTAGTATTTCTTTTTCACATGGGATTGAAGAAGAAGTAGCGGGATTATTGAAGATTTTTTAGCAACGCCTTTTATGTTATAATATTTCATAGAATTAATTAAGTGTTTTTTACTATTTTTAATTTTCATTTTGGCAGAATTATTATTTATGTTCGTATGATTTGTTTTTGGCCACTTTATGTCGCTTGATTTTATTTAATGTTTTCGGCGCGAGAAATGTTAGTAGTATCGAAAAGCGGAAACGGGAATTAAAGAAGCGATATGTGTTAGCGGATTTTTTTGACGGAATTCTGAAATAGTAAAGTTACGTTTAAGCACAGCCAGAAGTTACATGTAAAATAATTCAATTCAACTAGAATTTTTAACATTTTACAGGGAGCCCAGTCAAAAATTTAAATTCGATCCTTATAGGAAAAATTAAAATTATAGGATTTTATAGGAGGAAAAATGTGTTTTTATAGGATTTTATAGGAGAAAAAATGGGTTTTTATAGGATTTTATAGGAGAAAAAATGTGTTTTTATAGGATTTTATAGGAGAAAAAATGTGTTTTTATAGGATTTTATAGGAGAAAAAATGTGTTTTTATAGGATTTTATAGGAGGAAAAATGTGTTTTTATAGGATTTTATAGGAGGAAAAATGTGTTTTTATAGGATTTTATAGGGGGGAAATGTGTTTTTATAGGATTTTATAGGAGGAAAAATGTGTTTTTATAGGATTTTATGGGAGGAAAAATGTGTTTTTATAGGATTTTATAGGGGGGAAAATGTGTTTTTATAGGATTTTATAGGAGGAAAAATGTGTTTTTATAGGATTTTATAGGAGGAAAAATGTGTTTTTATAGGATTTTATAGGAGGAAAAATGTGTTTTTATAGGATTTTATAGGAGGAAAAATGTGTTTTTATAGGATTTTATAGGAGAAAAAATGTGTTTTTATAGGATTTTATAGGAGGAAAAATGTGTTTTTATAGGATTTTATAGGAGGAAAAATGTGTTTTTATAGGATTTTATAGGGGGGAAAATGTGTTTTTATAGGATTTTATAGGAGGAAAAATGTGTTTTTATAGGATTTTATGGGAGGAAAAATGTGTTTTTATAGGATTTTATAGGGGGGAAAATGTGTTTTTATAGGATTTTATAGGAGGAAAAATGTGTTTTTATAGGATTTTATAGGAGGAAAAATGTGTTTTTATAGGATTTTATAGGAGGAAAAATGTGTTTTATAGGATTTTATATGAGAAAAATATGTTTTTATAGTAAAATATAGGAGGAAAAATGTGTTTTTATAGGAAAATATAGGAATAAATAATCTAATATATAATACTATTATGGCATAAACTAAAATCTCAAAAAAAAATAACAAATTAGATTTTACTTTCAAAATAGGAAATTAATTAAAATATAACATATAAAAAATCCTGAGCGAACTCCGCAATTTCGGTGTCTAGTCAAATGTGATCTCGATAAAAGAGCTAAATTTTGATAAATTCAATGCCAAACTATACGAATTCTTCGACTAAGTGAAAAAATAGGGATTTATTGGACCTTTCTTCAAATTATAGGATATTATAGGGCCTTTGTTCAAATTATAGGATATTATAGGACCTTCTCTTCAAATTATAGGAGTCAATTGAACCTTTCTACAAATCATAGGATAATATAGGACGGTTCAAAGATTTAGGATTTTATAGGAATTATAGGATTGCTGGGCTCCCTGATATTATTAGATAGAGCGTATAAAATTATGAATATTTCAAATTGGAATTATGTGTTTATCTACAATATTAAAGAAGATATAACCAGTTGAGATAAGGCTGTGAAATACGGTCAGGTGGTACGAGTCGACCAATAGTATTTTATACCCCAGATAGATAAGTAATCTCTATTAATTTAACTTAATTTCTCGTATCTTCCTTAATATTGTAGATAGATGCGTAGCTTCAATTTGAAATATTTAATATTTTATACGCCCTATCGAATAAAAAAGTAAAATTCTGACATAAATACATTGCAGGTTACATTTCTACAATAAAGTTAATAAGATGTTACATTTGCGTTAGACAGTTTTTAGAAAATTAATTAAAATTAAAAAGAAACCGATAACAACAAATTCGGTTAGAAAGTTCGTACAAAACGTTCTGGGCTCAATATCTGGTTGAACTAAGTGGGAGGAGCCAGAAAATTAATAAAATTTTACGTCAAGAACCCACATAAAACCTAAGAACGTTCAAATGATAGAATTGGGCCATAATGCCTTGTTTTCAGATACGTTTAACCACTATTTCCGGTTCTCTCACGTAACGACCCCATATTGGCAAGCAAGAGTGCACAAGTGAGAGCTCACGTTTACCTTGATACGTTCGGGGGTCTTAAATAGGTTCTTGGTTCAGTTCAATTCAATTAAGTTCGAAAAACTGTCCAACTTCGGAAATAGGAAGAAAATGAACGGGGGTGAATAAAAGACAAAATGCTTATATACATTACGAACTGTTGTTCAGAAAAGAATGATTTCCTGCGGTACGAAAACATTTGCGGCGGACACACGAGTGAAGAATTATTTATTTCTCGAGAAATTGAGAGGCTAGGAGTTAATAAGACTGGAGACGAAGATAATACGAAAAGTAGGAGTTATTTTAGACGGCGGCCGCCGTTATAGGATAGTACAGACAGCACCCCGGCAGCCTTGAGGCATGAGCGGGTGAGCCGTCAAGTTGGTCGTTGGAAACATTGGCAGCCGGGTCCTGTTTGATTGGCCGCTGACTGCCTGGCACAAACACAAACCAATAATTGTATATTCAAGCAACACGTTAAGGACACAATATTCAACATAGATCACGTGACGGGAAGACACCAGTGACCAGAGAAAAGGTGACAGAGTCTGGCTGGCAGTCGTGCTCGCGCAACCATGGTCACAATAAGAAGGCAATAGATTATATTTAAATATAATTAATTTAAACGGATTAAGATAGAATGAATTAAGAATTAGCATAAGTTTGTAAGATATCCTCTGTAAGTTTGGTATTAGTAACTAAAAGCTAGTCATAAACTGACGTCACAGATTCTCGACTTGGTGAGACCAAGTAGTGATATCTAGTTTATTAGAGAGAAGGTATAAATTCGCCAGATATCCCGCTTTATCCCCAGTCCAAACGTATAGTAGGTCCGCAGTTAATCCCCGCCGCCTATAAATTACAACCAGCACCTCATTGGTTCTTGAAAACTCACGTCAGCGTGACGCGAATGACGAAAATTACTTGTATTTTCCGACACTGAGGAGAGGCAGCGAAATAGCCCGGCCTCCTTGCACGTCCCCTCTGGTATTTTGAAAGGGGGACTGGGACTATGGCGCGCGAATACTTAGGCATCTTATACCTTCTCCCTAATAAACTAGATATCACTTCTTGGCGAGACGCTATCAAAGGCTCAGTACCAACATAGTAAGGGTGTTATAGGAAGTAACTTACAGAATATATCTTTAAACTTATATAATTATTAAGATTTAATAACGCATTATTATATTAATATATATGCTCTGGAAAGGAAAGTGCGATATAGATATTGACATTGACATAACCCTACAATAAGTATAGGTCTCTTGTACGGGATTATAGCAACGGCTATGTCCATCCATGCGAGAATTAAAAAATTAAAGAGACTTTGTTTAAAATTTTCATTTCAAAACCGGAACTTATTTGTCGAGTCGGGTTACGGGTAGATATACAGATAAGAGAAAGGTTTCCGTTCTTGGCAAATCAAATAACCATTCGACCCATATTTATGCAGAGTATGATTGGCTTATGGTATAGGCAAGAACGTATACAAGTCTAAGAACGTTCAAAGACAAAATTCCTTCAGCATCACAACCGTATTGGCAAGAATATAACCATGGATATGGGTAATGACGTACTGCAAAGGTGTGAGCTCATGGAAACGTTCTCAGAACTTGTATGGGTTCTTGGTTTAGAGTTATGGGAAGCACAGAAAAAGAATAGGAAGTAAATAGGTACGAACAGCAAAAAGGAAGTGTGGGGCTAACCACTCTCGGATTACGTGTACATACACAGATAATAGTGGGTTACGTTTCTTAAATAAACATAGCTGTCATCAGTAAAACTTCAGTGACTAACAAATACAGATGCTATCAAAATCAAATAGCTCGATTCTTAAATGTTCTCTTAAGTCAATGACGTTGATACGCAAAATTTAAACGTCCTTCAGTGTGGCACTAGCGTTGCAACGGTCGCGGCAGTGGACCGCATGGCATTGGGGAGACTCAATAAATGCGTAAACACTAACTAATAATGTAGGGTTAATTTTTTAACAAGTTAATAAAGCCACTCAGCTTCGATCTTTTCCCTCCAACGATTGAACAAGTCAATCGAGGAACGATCATCAATGAAGAAGGGATTTCCGGTGATGGAATTCCCAACTTCCGCTTCCCGCTCAGGAAAAGATCGTCAAGCTCATCCTCGTGGTTGAGTTTGCCTCGAGTTTGGATGAACAAACACGAGAAGATATACTATAGGAATGATCCCTTGAAGTATGATCTTAATCTGTGAAGGGTTTCGGCAAAACTTTTATAATCGTACGCACATAGTATGATCGAGCCGTAGATGGTAGATTTATTCAAAAATATAGCTAAGTGAATTCAATATAATCATTTTACAAAGTTTGAAATGGTGTAATCTACTATAATGTAATTAATTGTCAAAAAAACGTCCGAAGTTTATTGAAGTAGAAAGCCCTTTGCGGCTAATATAACGAACGCTAGCATTAAAATTTCAAAAAATTATTAAGCCTCCATTTAAATTAGTATGGGGCAATAAACTTATGGTATTATACATTATAACCATAGCCAGTAAATAATCTGGAACGCAACTATTTAGTAATTTTAGTTAAATGGTTGACACAAAATCCCTCCAGGATAAAGGATAAGGTATTTGAATTCTGGACGATTGTCAATGGCACACCAATATGGTGTACTGGAAAACGATTGTCAATGGCACACCAATAAGGTGTACTGGAAAACGATTGTCAATGGCACACCGAGTGAAATTGACCATTGCCTCCTACATCCATTGGGAGGCAGTGAATTGACACAATATATATGTATGGATAGGCCATATTGGGTGTTCATGCGCCATTTGTCCATTTCGTGCAGATGTGTGGTGAAAATGGTGTAAAAATGGTTCACATACCCCTGACTCCTTCGTTGGAAGAAATGGATTTTCGTTTGTAATGTCGTGTTCCGCCTCCACTGCCGCTCTTTTTCTCGTTTCCGTTTCCAGGCTTGTGATGCGTTTTCTCGTCGCTTCCGAGCTCGATTTTCGGCCAAGGGTTATTGAGACGCGCCATTTTCTGATTGTTGTAGAAGTTGTTGCTATTGACGAGCTCAGTTTCGCCGGCCAAAAGGCCCTCTTGGCAACTCTGCAAGGCGCTATCCACCAAGATCTGGAAGCGAGCTGGGTACAGCTTTTCGCTGTGCTCGCGCAATTTGTGCCACCGAGACTGTTCGTCAATCGCCGATAAACCTGCGTCATTATGACGTAGAAATTTAAACGCTAACAGATCGAAATGTGGAGACAAGACGATAAACCTGACACCACCCTGGTACTTTATGGTGTGACAGTTATAGGGTAGGTAACTGTTTAGTTAGGCTAGGATCAGGGTACGTTGGGTTGGGTTGGGTTGGGTTTCGGTTCAATTTAGGTTAGCCGGAAAGGTACCATAGGCTTAATAATTAGTATTTTCAAAGCAAACTGTATTGTAACTATAAGACAAGGCTTACCGAATAGACAAATTCGTTAATTACGAACAGAGAAACCATCACACAGGGGCGAGGCCGCCATTGGGGTATTCTCCCACTTGCCAAGAAGCTCGGTTCACGGAGCACGAGTTCACTACACGCGGGAGGCTAACCAACTCGCACGGCCTCTGACGTTGCTTCTTGGTGAGTGAGAGGATACCCCAATGGCGGCCTCGCCCCTGTGTGTTGGTTTCTCTGTTTGTAATAAACGAATATGTCTATTAGACCTCAGAATCAGTATTTTCCACACAAGCTGTAACGCAACCATCTTCGTATACAAAACCTAATTACAAGGCTTAGCGAATTACTTACCAGCTAAATCTATAACAGTTTCTCCCAAGAATTCGTTGGGTTTGTAAATATCGTAGTTCCAAACGCTAACTTCTAAACACTTTTGTTTCAACTCGTCCGCGGAGATATTAGGATAGACCATAGTTTGTTTCCACTCTGGGTCGCTACATCGCGAAAAATAGCGCGTGCGCCGTTGGTTCTCCATACTGAAATATAGGTAAATCTCCCTTTTACCCACAAGTTCAAGGTTGAAAGGTCAAAATTGTCTCCTTACCATCTCCCGGGCAATAAATAGCATTTAACGAAAGGATCTGGAAGGCCGCTGTTATCCCTAGTTGTTGATAATTTTCGCGCCCGCACGATAGTGACGTAGAGGATTGAAGCCTTCACGTCGTAACAAATTTGTAACTATGTCACGTACAAATTAACCAATTAAAATCGTTACATTATTTCCACGTTTCGGATCAGTTCGTAAATTACCTGGATTTCTCCTTTTATCTTTTCCGCTTTGAATTTTATCTGCGTAATGTCGTTTATGCAAATTTAAATACGTAATTAATTCATAAGTTAACAATATTCCTTTCAAATTAGGCTTAGCATTTTTATTTTTAAGGAAATATTTTGGCGTGTTCTTATTGGTTACTTTTTTTTAGAGCTCCAGTTTGGTAAAGGTTAAAGTTCATAAACGAGTACAAAATGTAAATAAATAAATAAATAAAAATTATTGCGCATGCGTGGTTGCGTAAAATTTGAAGAAAGACATGCACGTGATCATGATGGCGTTATCAAAAGGTAGGATTATGATTGGTCCAAAGTGCGAATTAAAATATAGGCGAAATGATTAAAGATTTAAGATTTTACGATTAATTAACGAAAGGGGTTTGTCCAGTAACTCAGAAATTTTCTTACTAAATTCTGAGTAACTAAACGGCAAGAAAGTAAGAATTTGAAGAATAGAATAGTAAGATCGACAAATAAAGCGGAATTAAGCGTTTCTAAGCTGTTTTCAGAACGATTCTTAAAGGAAGAGCTTCATAAAAATTATCTTTTTTGGCTCTCAAAGAATTCTAATAGAGCTCGAAACTTCGAAATAACATTATAAACATTAAAATCTCATTTGTCCCAATGCTGTCAGTCAGATCTTTTTACGTAAGGAACTCTCAAGGCTAAGTTAGGAAAGGGATGGAAACTCTCAAGGTTGAGTTACGTAAGGGATGGAAAATCTCAAGGCTAAGTTACGTAAGGGATGGAAAATCTCAAGGCTAAGTTACGAATAAGGGATAGAAAATCTCAAGGCTAAGTTACGTAAGGGATGGAAAATCTCAAGGCTAAGTTACGTAAGAGATGGAAACTCTCAAAGCTAAGTTACGTAAAGGGTGGAAACTCTCAAGGTTGAGTTACGTAAGGCATGGAAACTTTCAAGGTTAATTTACGTAAGGGATGGAAACTCTCAAGGCTAAGTTACGTAAGGGATGGAAACTTCCAAGGTTAAGTTACGTAAGGGATGGAAACTCTCAAGGTTGAGTTACGTAAGGAGTGGAATCTCTCAATGTTAAGTTACGTAAGGGATGGAAACTCTCAATGTTAAGTTACATAAGGGATGGAAACTCTCAAGGCTAAGTTACGTAAAGGATGGAAACTCTCAAGGTTAAATTACGTAAGGGATGGAAACCCTCAAGGTTAAGTAAGGGATGGAAACCCTCAAGGTTAAGTAAGGGATGGAAACTCTCAAGGTTAAGTTACGTAATGGATGGAATCTCTCAAGTTTAAGTTACGTAAGGGATGGAAACTCTCAAGGTCGAGTTACGTAAGGGATGGAGACTCTCAAGGTTAAATTACGTAAGGGATGGAAACCCTCAAGGTTAAGTAAGGGATGGAAACCCTCAAGGTTAAGTAAGGGATGGAAACTCTCACGGTTAAGTTACGTAATGGATGGAATCTCTCAAGTTTAAGTTACGTAAGGGATGGAAACTCTCAAGGCTAAGTTGCGTAACAGATGGAAACTCAAGGTTGAGTTATGTAAGGGATGGAAACTCTCAAGGTTAAGTTACGTAAGGGATGGAAACTCTCAAGGTTAAGTTACGTAAGGGATGGAAACTCTCAAGGTTAAGTTACGTAAGGGATGGAAACTCTCAAGGTTAAGTTACGTAAGGGATGGAAACTCTCAAGGTTAAGTTACGTAAGGGATGGAAACTCTCAAGGTTAAGTTACGTAAGGGATGGAAACTCTCAAGGTTAAGTTACGTAAGGGATGGAAACTCTCAAGGTAAAGTTACGTAAGGGATGGAAACTCTCAAGGTTGAGTTATGTAAGGGGTGGAAAATCCCAAGGCTAAGTTACGTAAGAGATGGAAACTCTCAAGGCTAAGTTAGTAAGGGATGGAAACTCTCAAGGTTGAGTTACGTAAGGGATGGAAACTCTCAAGGTTAAGTTGTGTATAGGAAGAAAACTCTTTTAAGAAACGACAGTTCCTTCAAGCTCCATTATAATTTGGTGTATCCAAAAAAAGGCAATTTTTATGAGCGTGATCCTTTAACAAAATAAGGTACGGGGGTCAAAGGTTAGAGTTCAGGAGGTCTAAAGAGGACACAAGGGAGTTATTGTTGTTGAATGTTTTTTTTTCCTTTCCGTCCAAATTCTTACCTTATTGCTTTCGCTATAGTTGTCGGCGCTGGGGCCGTTCCATTGGTTGTAAGGTTGGGGATGGCTAACGGGAGTTGAGGTGACGTCATCAGCTGGGGTCACCTCGGATTGGTGGAAGGTGGTACGGGGGTCTGAGAAGAGAAGAAGAGAAAAAAAACCAAATGGCATTCCATACACCACCACACATCGCACCAAGAAAACACTAATTAACCATTTTTAACACTAATTAATATACAACTGGACTGTTAAATACTCACTAATACAATTAGTAAAACTATATAGATACGCAAAAATACACCGGGGGTTATTTTAAATCTTAATCACTTAACATTAACACCATATACATGTATATAAATACTAAATATTAATTAAAAAAGTTGACATATGCATCAAAAAATGTGTACAAAAATACAGTATTCATTGTAGATTCTAGGTGTTTATGTGTATTTGTGTGTTTTCTACAATGTGTAAAGTTGCTGTCTACGTACAAAAATCTGCTGTGATAATTGCTAGGGCGACGGTGCAAAGTGTTTAATGTTAATATTAATTTCAGTGAAAATTTAATCATTTGCTAGATTTTAATGAGATGCTCATGATAAGCACTAAAATTCTTAGTAAATTCTAACAATGACGTCACCGTCGCCCTAGAAGTTCTATGATTAATGTGAGCAAAAATAGTTATCAAAACGTTTATACTTGTACACTTGGTACTATCTATGAAGATAAATGTTTTGGAGAAAGATAAGTTTTATAACCGAAAGTTATCATAAGAAATAGGAGATTTGTCATAAGTCAGCTAGAACATTTAAGACAATTTACTCAGAGGGAATTATGTTTAAGTGCTCTGGAGTACGTTGAACAAATGAGCACGATTAAACAGTTGGTATGTAGCTTCCTAAGTTTGATTTTAGGTGAAAAGGTTTGGAACCCACAAACTAACTTTTAGTCAACCCGTTTTCAGTATTTCGAAATTTTTTTAAAACATTGTTATCAGAAGTTCATGAGATATGTTCCATAAGTATGACATTACCTATACTTCGTCCTACACTCGGTTAACTTTGCAGTCCATCCGTCTTCCTATTTAGTCTGTACTAAGCCTTGACAGCGCCTCACCAGGCGTCGCTTTACGAGAATCTATGACGTGACACCTACATCAATCACTTCATGACAAGCTCTCAGTAACCAGTGACAAACTTATGGAACATATCTTATGAACGTATGGTGTTATATAAGCAATAGAGCATCTAGATGTTGACTCTCCATAGAGAGTAAAGATGGCGAACTGCCAAATATTTTCACCTATGCCTAATGGTTACTCAGAGCTGGTCGTGGAATGTCGTACCTGAGACGCCGTAGATTCTAGTAAAATCTCCTCTTTGATTCAAATAAACCGAAGTAATTAAGCCAGATCACAGGCCTGATAAAAATGTGGAGTTAACTCATCTCGTTCATTCTCGAAATAGCTCCGACTAAGGCCTAAGTATAACAGAAATTGGCTGATTCCAATTGAACATAACATAAGCCTAATCTTAAACCTGCCTAAGTCTAATCTTAACCCTGATTAAGTCTAATCTTAACCCTGATTAAGTCTAATCTTAACCCTGAATAAGCCATATCTGAACTCTGATTAAGTCTATTTTAACCCAGTCTAAGCCAATTTTAACTCAGCCTAAGCCAAATCCAACCTATCCCTAACCAAACCAAAAATAATCTTAACTAATTTATCTGTATATTATTAAAGATCGAAAATTCTTCTATTTGATCGAATTTTTTGGAGCGAAAATAATTCCTATTTGGGCGCATTTTAAGCTTATTGATCAAACTTAATTCAGTACAATATGTTTCAATATGATCAAACGTAATTTTGTCAGAACGAGCAGTAGCTCAAAAATAATGATGAAAAGGCGAAATTAGTGGATTAAAATTCCTCTTTGTTTTGATAACTTCGGGTTAATAAACTTCTGTCACATTTTTTTTCTTTCTGGTTTACATCTTAATCCTAAATAGACTTAAAATGAAAAAACAACAGGTTATTTCTTTACTGACCATTTTGAGGCGAAATTTCCTTGCGTATATTTTCATAGGATGATTGGTTACTGAGAGAATTGTGGTCCATAGGTTGGTGAACTATACTGGGGTCGTGGTGCGTCCTATTTTGTTGATAGGAACCCGTGTTACCAGCCGGGCCTCGACCCCCCGCGTAACCGTTCTGGTGAGTATGGTGTTGGGGGCCACCCGTTCCGGGACCACCGCCCCCGCCAGTCCCACCCCCTCCACCGCCTCGACCTCGGGTTCCCATGCGGGGACTCGGACGCGTGTGACCGTATTGACCACGAGAGTTCATCATCGTAAACTCGCTACGAAAATAGAAAAATATTGTCTCAAATTTATTTATTATGAAAGGTCAAAGGTTATATGGATCAATATTAATAATTAATAGTAAAGTCACATCGGGGGTCACACAATTACACATATTAATCAAGTGTCAAAGATCATATCAAATAAGTATCAAAGGTCATATCAAATAAGTATTGAAGGTCAAATCAATTAAGTATCGAAGGTCAAATCAATTGAGTATCGAAGGTCAAATCAATTAGGTATGGAAGGTCATATCAATTAACTATCGAAGGTCATAGCAATTAAGTGTCAAAGGTCATATCAATAAAGTCTTAAACGTTATATCAAAAAAGTGTTAAAGGTCATGTAAATTAAATATATAAGGTCGTATCGATTCAGTGTCAAAGGTCATATCAATTAAGTATCGAAGGTCAAGTCAAAAGGGTTAAAGGTAATATCAATTAAGTATCGAAGGTCAAGTCAAAAGGGTTAAAGGTAATATCAATTAAGTATCGAAGGTCAAGTCAAAAGGGTTAAAGGTAATATCAATTAAGTATCAAGGGTCATATCAGTAAAAAGGTCACATCGCTTCTCTATATGTGAAAGGTTAAAGGTCAAATTCCGTAATCACCTTCGTATAACGATTTCGACTTCGTCTCCGGACGACGCGATGATCCTCTGAACTTCCTCGTACGTTTTACCGGTTAGAGGTATTCCGTTCCATTCAAGTACTTGGTCACCCTCTTTGACCTCGCCTAACGTCTCCACCACTCCACCGGGGTATATTTTGGCCACATAGGCTCCAATTGTTCCGTTCGTACCTGGGATTTCTTTACCTCCTACCACTTTCATACCCAAACCGTTACCTAATTAAGTGAAAGAAAAAAAAAGATAAATTAATAAATGTTTTTAGAAAGATACAGTCTAGTGGCAAGAACATCTGGCTTTCACCCAGAAATCCCACGTGTAGGTCGCTGTATAGGAGCGTAAAATTTGTGTGTATTTCTTATGTAAGAATATGACTTTCGGTAAAACGTGTCCCTTCATGGCGCCACGAGGGAAAAAGTTTACATTTAGATTCATATTTTTCGATCAATTTCTACCTCAGTAGTAAGCACTTAAGTAACATAGACGGGCCTGGAAGTAAGTCCGATATGGTCTAGTGGCTAGGATATCTGGCTTTCACCCAGAAGGCCCGGGTTCGATTCCCGGTATCGGAGCAGGACAATTTTATTATTTATTATTCTTATTCTAAGCGTAGATGTAGTATGTGTAGTGTGTTTAAACTGTGTTCACTGTTCAATGTTTGTTTAACATTCATATCGGAGCGCTCATTTTTGTGTGAATTTATAGTAAAATTTCAAAGTGTGTAAACTACTCATGAGTATGTCACAGCTTTCGCAAGTCCGATATGGTCTAGTGGCTAGGATATCTGGCTTTCACCCAGAAGGCCCGGGTTCGATTCCCGGTATCGGAGCAGGATAGTTTTATTATTTCAGTTCTTATTCTAAGCGTAGATGTAGTTTGTTTAAACAGTGTTCACTGTTCAATGTTTGTTTAACATTCATATGGGAGCGCTCATTTTTGTGTGAATTTATAGTAAAATTTCAAAGTGTGTAAACTACTCAAGAGTATGTCACAGCTTTAGTAGTCCGATATGGTCTAGTGGCTAGGATATCTGGCTTTCACCCAGAAGGCCCGGGTTCGATTCCCGGTATCGGAGCATGGAAATTTTATTATTTATTTTCTTATTCTAAGCGTAAATGTAGTAGGTCTAGTGTGTTTAAACAGTGTTCAGTGTTTGTTTAACATACATATCGGAGCGCTCATTTTTGTGTGAATTTATAGTAAAATTTAGAAGCATGTAAACTAATCAAGAGTATGTCTAGAAATCCATAAGTCCGATATGGTCTAGTGGCTAGGATATCTGGCTTTCACCCAGAAGGCCCGGGTTCGATTCCCGGTATCGGAGCAGGCAAATTTTATTATTTGAATTCTTATTCTTTGCGTAGATGTAGTTGGTGTAGTGTGTTTAAACAGTGTTCAATGTTTGTTTAACACGCATATAACGATACTAAACCCGATAGTTTAATTCTAAAACAGCTTAATTAACGTTAAAAAAATTCTCTTCTTACCACTAACGGATCGGTCCTTGGGATCACGTGTCAATAAAATCCGTTTTATAGGAAAGTCGTATTTTCTCGTTGTATTCGATTGAGTTTGTGGCTACAAAAAAAATCGACAATCAAGATAAATCCATAATTAAAAATAAATCTATGAACTAATTAATTTACCTGCATTTTTCTTCCTTGTCTCATAATTTGGCTTCCGCCTTCGCCCAGTCTACTTGAAATGGGTTCATCGGAATGCCCTGACCGGTCACTATCAACTCGTTCGCGGAACCTCGCTTGACCTGTGAAATAATTGACCAAACATTTTAATTTATTCAAAAACTATAGATTGAGTAGAATTTAAATTATAATAATAAGAGTGTTTTTACAGAACCTGTAAACTCACCACCATGCACGTGTCAGTTTATATTTCAACCATAAATTAGGCTAAACGATGTTCGGAAATATTAGAGATAACGCAAAATAGATCATCGAAAACGCGTTAGTCAGAGACTAATGTTCGATATCGTAGACGCTTCATTAAATTTGTACGTGACTTCTTTGCTTATACATAAAGCATAGGTCTATAACAATAAATCTCACTACTGCATAAAGGGCTGGTAGTACAAGCAAGAAGCGATATCTAGTTTACTAGGGAGAAGATATAAATTCGTCACATTTCCAGCTTTATCTCCAGCAGTCCAAACGTAGGTCGGGAGTTAATCCCCGCCTCTAAATTACAACCAGTCCAGCATCTCATTGGTTCTTGAAAACTCACGTCAGCGCGACGCGAATGACGAAAATTACGTATTTTCCGACTGAGGAGATGCGAAACAGCCCAGCCTCCTTTTACGTCCCCCCTTGCATTTTGAAAGGGGGACTAGGACTATGGCGCGCGAACACTTAGGCATCTTATACTTTCTCACTAGAAATCACTTCTTGGTAGTACTTAAACCTAATACAATAAAATGGTTTCAAAACCCTAACTATTCTAAATTTTCAGTTACTGCATGTACGTTGATTCAAGATCAAGACCGACTTGGAATTTTTTACAGGTAATTTTCTGGGCGTTTCTGATTGAATTAAAATTAGATGTTGTAGACCCCCATGTTCTTATACACTTTCCCCTCAGTTTAACCAGGTCTAAGAACACAATCTTAATACATGGCAGACTTACCACAGAAATACTCTGCACATAAACTTATGCTCAAACAAAAATAAAACAAAAATGGTCGCCAAAAAAATTTTATATTATGCAAAAATAGTCCAAAAACGAAAGTAAAAATTTTTGTCCATCAGTTTTCTTATTGTTAAAACATTATGTTCAAGGAGATATAACGAATAGACCCTGAATTAAATGCATTGTTAAACTAAGCAGTTAAGTCCTGTATACTGACAGTGTTGTGCAGGCATCTTCTTCATTCGCGTATTCAAAGTGGACAAACATTTAACAGGAAAAGAATGAAAAGATCTTTTAAGAAAACCATTATATTTGGGGGCAAAGAACTAAAATAAGAATAAGACCGTTTTTCATCGTTAATATTTAGAAGCGTATTAACACGAAGTTCTCAATCTTGGCATATTTTCCATTTCAGAAACAAGCTATCATTAAACTTATGCTTCGGGTTACTATGTTTCTGTGAATAATAAGACATTTTTTGACTGTAGAAAGTGTATTTTTAGAGTAGCGGTATCTTTTCTTTTCATACCTAACAACTGCCTGAAATAAAATAGTGCGGTCGCATTTACAAATTGATCTCGAAGTACATATGCAACGTAACTATTTCGCTTGAGCAAAGAAATAGGTAGTCATGCCTGAATTAAGCCTAACATTTTTTCAACTTTAATAATGTCAGTTTTATGAATTTTATAATTGATGACGTCACGTTGCATACAGAGAAACTGTGACTCCACTAAAGGAATAATAAAAATATCAAAAAGCAACTCTAGATGGAACCGCTGTTCCCTAAATGAATCGAGATTAAAGGGTTTTAAGCCCCATCTAGCGGTCTCTTTTGCAACTTCAGTTAACTCTAAATTTCTCACACTTTTATGGATAGTGTGCAGACAAGCATAAACCATTTCGATGTAACTAAGAGAGAAGACCCGGGGGTAAGGTAAAACTTTGCCTTCTATCTCGCTTTTCGGCGCCTGCGCTGTAGTCTTTATGAATCATGAGAGTACATGCGCAGAGACGGCGACGTATTTCCCGATACTGAGGGTTGCCTACCCCCTTTTTAAATCGAAATGGTTTATTATCAGTCATTTATGAATGCAAGAAGCGATATCTAGTTTACTAGTGAGAAGTTATAAATTAGCCACATTTCTAGCTTTATCTCCAGTCCAAACGTAGGTCCGGAGTTAATCCCCTCCTCTAAATTACAACCAGCATCTCATTGGTTCGTGAAAACCCACGTCAGCACGACGCGAATGACGAAAATTACTGACGACTGAGGGGAAGCGAAATAGCCCGGCCTCCTTTTACGTCCCCCCCCTTGTATTTTGAAAGGGGGACTGGGACTATGGCGCGAATACTTAGGCATCTTCCACCTTCTCCCTAGAAAATTAGATATCGCTTTTTGGTGAATGCAATTCAACGGTTATATACAACAGCTTGTAGTTCTGTGCGATTCAGTTCCAATTACCTGAGATGCTCTAATAACAAATTACTCTCAACCCTGATACGCAGTTAAAGTTAAGAAACGTGGGAAGAAATTTCTATCTAAATAGTTTCACTTTCTCTACATTTTCTTTGGTCGACTAATCAGCGCTCTTAGAACTTTAATATTAACAAAGTTGTAATTTTCCTCTCTTATTTGTCGATAATGATTCGGATTGAGATACATTCGAGGCATTGGATCTTGGTGGTAATATTGTGGAAAACTGGTAAATGTAATTCATTATTTACTGTCTCACTATCTTTCTATTTCTAACTGACTTTGATCTACGAACTCATAGTTTGCCGCCATACTCTATTTGATACGGTCTATTAGATTTGAAAGTTAACATTGTATCTTGCTGCATGGAACTGATCGATGAAATAAGGGCGTGTGTTCGAGTGTAATTTTAGTTTTTTATATGAAATCGAGGTTAAGGTTACATAAGAAAAAGTCCTTGACCGATAAAGAGATTATTTGTAGTTCTATCTCAGAGCTTGTCGATATTTTTTAACGACTATTTTCCCCTTTGCTGCCCCATGCATTATCCTATTGAGTATGGAATAGAACCTTTTCAAACGGTGGGACAGTGTCGTCTGCTTGGTTTAGAGTTAAGACGGAACATCCGGTATGTGGATCCAACGACTTAGATATGACTTTAAACAAAACGACTTTTAAGACAGGGTTCATACAACTTATGGAAAACCGATTTCCCTAGTTAGAGAAACCCCTTCAGGGCAAATTTACTCAAGCCACACAATTTTCCCTAATTTCCCTGAGTTTTACAAAAAATTATAAATTTTCCCTGAATTTTACTAAAAACTACAAATTTCCTTGAGTCTTTCTGAATTTTACTAAAAATTATAAATTCCCCTGAGTTTCCTAAAAATTATAAATTCCCATGAGTTTCCTGAAAATTATAAATTCCCCTGAGTTTCCTAAAAATTATAAATTCCCCTGAGTTTCCTAAAAATTATAAATTCCCCCGAGTTTCCTAAAAATTATAAATTCCCCTGATTTTACTAAAAATTATAAATTTCCCTGAGTTTTCTAAAAATTATAAATTCCCCTGAGTTTACTAAAAATTAAAAATTTCCCCTGAGTTGTCCCTAAATTTTATAGTAAATAAAAATTTCAATGACTTTTCCCTGAATAGCACTAAAAATTGTAAATTTCCGAGTTTCCCCTGAATAGCACTAAAAATTGTAAATTTCCGAGTTTCCCCTGAATTTTAACCAAGAATCTATTTCCCTGACATTTCCCGGTTCTCCAGATGTACGAACCCTGTAATGTCTTTGGGTTCACATACCAATCAATGTCCGCTCTTAACCCTTTGTCAAAGCAGACGCCACTACAGCCTCCCTTTGAAAAGGCGAGCCTATTTTGACCCAAACTTATTGAGAGTATGATCGACTTATGGTCGAACATATGGCAGGCGTTATTAACACGTGTAACCACTCCTAATCCCTGACAGAAGTTCGAATAAGGAAAACGGCCTTCCGAAACCATTACCGGATCGAGGTACAAGCAAATCGCTTATACTAACGACAATATACAGTATAAAGCTGGTATGGTTATGATAGAACTGTTAGTGGACTGAGAGATAGGGTCTTCAACCCTACACGCTCGCTCTAGAAGGTCATTTCCCCGACTAAACGAACCTAAGTCCCACTCGTAAAAAAATACGACCTTATGTGCCAGGAGAAAATGGAGGTCAGTCCAGTGTTCATTTAATACTCCCATGAATGTTTCGGGACTCAGGTTCTTACTAAAATTTTAGTGTATTTCTTTCTCCTGTAAAAAAAGGGTCCCTTTTAGGGTCCTCGGCAATTAGTCAGGTTTCATGACGTCATTAATCAGGGAAGTAATGAGGTTTACTTGGGAGGTGACGAAAGGGGTGGTAGCTAGGGTTAAGGCACCACCGGTGGACACGATAGGTTGTCGTATTCAATCAAACTTTGTCGCCAAGAAGTTTGGCTTGCAAGCAGAATGGGAAATAAGAATATTTTTAAAACTAGTCCTTGGGAACAACGCCCCCATAGTGTCCAAAATAATGAACTGGTCCCTGGTTCCTATAGATTTGCAATTATTAAACTGGTCCCGTGGACCAGTAACCCCCACTTCTTGAATTCAAAAACTGCATGGTCAAAGCAATTATTAATAAACTGCTTTTGGACCAGAGGAAGGGTGCTATTCCTCAAAGTGCTTACAAGAATGCGCTACACTCCCGACAAGTTTTAATTATAACATCATTAGAAGTTCCATAGGTATGAACATTAGAAGCTATTTATATTTGTGACGTCATGAACGAGTTCACGTGTCTTCCTATATTCATTCTTAAAATTGTCGAAAAAATTGATAAAATGAAAAGAATTTATAGTGTTTATGATTGACATATAAATAAAACAAGCGGATGTCGGTAGATAAATATCTACATGCGTCACACTAAGACTTCTGAGATAGCTCTATAAGGAACCAATTAGACCCACTTGCTCCCACTGTCTGTGTAGAATTCTAGTTCGACCTCATATTGGACTCCGAAACAAATGCCTTCTTTGATTATACTCAAGGAAACGTGGATTTCGTGTTACGCGAGGCATACATACATACAGACTGACAAACAAAGAGGACACCTCCGTATTATCTCCATGCGCACATACAATTAAGAGTGTAGATATAAAATTTTATTGCATTATCTCGATGAATGCTTTTAAATTGAAAACAGAAAAAATAGTTCCGGGATAGAATGTCTTAGCTTTGGACGCATTTTACAGGATTTTTGCATCCGACTGTCTCTGATTGGTAGAAATTTAGTATTCTAAAGACGGTTGAATTAATTCCTGTTAGGATGGTGGTACCCGGGTACCATTAGACCGAACTGTTGAGTACGGTACTAGCACGAGCAACTAAGCTGAAGAAGAAACGCTCGCATCCAAGTCCAATTTTGGAAGCGCGCGAAAAAGCCGGCGCGTTTTTCGTAATAAGCAGTCGTAAATATACCATAAACATCAGAAATACAAATATACACTAGTGCCCAACAGAAACGGATTAGACGCATTCATTTATTACACTAGCAGCAAAGGCCCGGCGTTTCCCTTCAGCCCATCAGGGATAATATTGCGGCGCCATTTTAAAACATGGTGGGAAATTGAATTCCAAAGCCATAAAGCCTGCTTATAGGATACAGAGAACCAATATAATAAATTTTACTGAAATCGGTTGAAACGTACAATCAATGCTATTCCATAAAGATGGTTTAGGTTACATTTTCTGGCTGCCATATTTCAAGATGGCGCCGGACTGGAAAAATCTTTCTTAGTACGTGCCTTCTATTTAAGAGTAACGTCCCTACAAATTTTCAGTCTTCTAGGTAAAGCAGTTTGGGCTGGGCGTTGATTAGTAATTAATCAGTCAGTCAGGACTTTGACTAAGATAAATTGAAACCATGAAGCAGCGCGAGTTGGCTAGCCAACCACGTGTCATGAATTCAGCCTCAGTCTGACGTTGCATCTTGGCATGAGGGAGAATACCCTAATAGCGTCCTCACCCCATGCGTGTTGGTTTCTCTGTACGGAATTTCCGAAATGGTCTGTAACCGGTCTGTGGTATACGAGCTCACAGTTGGATAGAGTGTGTAGACTAGATATATCAGTTTTTCTGATATCTATGAAATATTTTTGGCTAGGGAAAAGGGCCAAATTCCAGAGCGCGCTTCAATGCTCCAAAAATGAATCGTACCAAAGAAGGAAAATTATATATTTTTTCCCTTTTTCGGGTTATTTTGTGAAGCAACTTTCATTTTTGGTACACGTATGTGTCCTTGTGTGATACGAGAAAACGTGCGGATAAAATTCCTACAGTTGGATTTCCTTTTATTATTCCAATTTTATCAGGCTTGCTGTAAATTGGAAAATTAGAATAGCCTAATAACAGTCGAAAGGGTAGATAAGGTAAAGGTGTTAACATATTAGTTGAATTGCGCTATTATTGGGTGAAACGAAAACTAATTTCTTACTAGAGGTATTTATATGAAGAAGGGTTGCATCTTGTGTATAATATTTGATTTAATTATTGAGAGTGTGAGCCGTTCCTGAATGTAGTGCACTATCAGGTCGACTCGTGGCGAAGTCGGGCAAGCCCGTTCAACTTCGCCCAGTTCCAAAAATCGAGTTAATATCGAAGGGTCCCAATGGAACCCGATCAGATATTAAGCTGATCAGAACAGATACTACACATGATCTTAGCCAAAAGGCCGAGAAGCGATACTAATTACACGGCTAATTAAGGTAAAATATTTCATTAATTAACGCTAATTAATTAATTAAATAAGAAACTTAATTACTCGAAATTATAGGAAAAAACTATTTACTGGATGAAAGATTGCTGTAGAATATTCTATGGGTAGTCTGGCAGCACTGCGGGCACAAATGCACACCCAATCTTAATTATTTAAAAACTTTAAATGATTAATTTAATAATATTATTTTGTAAGGCATTAACTTATCGTTCATGTTACTTGGAATACATACAGACAATAGGAATAATAGTGTAACCATTTTTCTCAACGTATCTATGCGGGATTTGAGGGAGGAGCTTGCTTAATCATTATGCAGGATAATTTTTGGATCGCGAATAATTTATCTCGCTTCCGACCTAGAGTTGCAACGTCAAAGTCATATGCTCTCACGACTTCACTGTCCATGGGCTAGGCATACAAGCAGACGACTAACCAATGGAATCGCAGTTAGAAAGACGTCAGAATTATGACGTGTGACGGAGAGCACTCAAGTCTATCCCACGAAACCCGCATAGAAATTATGCATTCTCAGGGATAGATTTAATATTAGAAGTAGGAATGGAGACCAGAGTAATTTGGGCGCGCGTCAAAGTCTCGGACCCCCTTCCACGGGACGGGGGGGGGTATGAAAGAAGAGGCGGGTCATAGCGAGAGAGGTAAAAAGGAATTAAGTCTTTTTCGTCATACCCGTCAGTAACGTCATCAAAACGTACTTTAAGTGAGCCAATAAGATAATTTAAACTTTTCGTTACGTGTTGGAGGGAGGAGCTCTATACTGGGCTATGAGTCGGAATAACTGAAGTAAATACTAACCGTTCTCCATTCCTACTTCTAAAATTAAATCTATCCCTGCTATTCTCGATGTTACTTATTACTTTAACTCCACCTATTTATGTCTTTACTTTCTAAAAGAACTGAATGTGAACCTCGATAACGTTTGGTCCCTTGGCTTGCAGAACCAACAACAGCCAGTGATGAATTCCTCAAGAGTTCTATTTGGCTTGGTTTTGGTGGATTTCCCTGAGGGACAAAAGCCAAGCAAGCTTCTTCAACCTTAGCTACAAACAACTCAACGCTTCAGGAATCTCAGTATCTAAAGACAGCTAGATGGCTTCCTGGCTTAGATGTGTGCTAGGTTAGGCTTAGTGCAAGTGGGAGATGGTTTTTTTTTAAGAGATATCTTGACGGGAGCTAATCTTTATCCTATTTTCCTTTTCGTCGCGTTTTCACTTAGTGAAGATGCACGGGAAAAAGGGTCCCAAGAGAGGTTTTTATTGGTCGATTCACTGTCACGTGACATATAAAGAGATACTTGAATGAGTCTAACTAATTTATTTAAGGAAAGTAGTTTATACGTTTGCTCTTTATGTACAGGCAACAGTTCATTTTGATTTTGAAAATGATTTGTAAACACTTATGCCGTTACTAGCTGAGGTACAAAGGGGGCGAGGTTAAAGGGTCTGGAAACTTATCAGCGTCATAATTCTGACGTCATTCTAACTGTGACTTCATTGGTTAGTACCAACGTGAGTTCCTAGGCACGAGCAAGGTGCAACACGCAGTGAGATATATTATTTGCTTGGGTAAACTTCGTCATACATAATGATTAGTTTAGCTCTTCACACAAAATCTGCCTAGATACGTTGAGAAATTGGCTACACAATGGTTCCAAGTAGCTGTATGAATTCCCGGATTAGTAGCATTTAGTTGCTAGCAATATGCCACCATGGAGCAATAATTAAGGATACCTAGCTGCAATGTAATGAAGGTCTGAGGAAACCTAAGGAAAAAAATTAGCTGGGTTAGTTTAAAAATTAAATTCCTGGGGGTCTACTGGCCCTGAGACCACCTAATTAATTTAAAAAAGGTTCAAGGTCTTACTATTTTAAGTGGCCAATGTCCAGTTTTTTTTATTTAAAGTGCTTTGGTTCTACTGGCCAAATGGTCTGTTTAAAAAAATCCTTTTTTCTCAGACTGACATAGGAGTAAGAGGTTCTGGCTAGCAGACGATGCTAAACCAATGGCGGCACAGTAGTCGATTAATTAAATGCATATTATTTTGTAATAACAGATCATTTATTTTTTTTTTGTATTTAGAAAAAGGCGGTTCTTTTAAGGTATAAAATATAGTATAAACGGGTTAATTTCCTCTAATTTTCACTCCAATAAAACTACTCCATGGAGACCCAAGCTTATGAGTAGACAAAAGTAGAAAAATGACCTACAAACCATCGTACCCTTATGACAAAGGATCTAAAATTATTACGTAAGGCGAAACCAAGCTGTCAAAATACGAGTAAAAAGCTGTAGGTGCCATACACATCAACAACGTAATCGTAAACCGCGCGTTTTTCAAACGACAACCCGTTCCAAAACAAACCAAAAAAAAAGTACCCTCATCCGTATCAATCTAACCTCGTACGTAAAATCATTCATCTTTTAGTATCCAAGACGCTGCACAGTTAGATTGACAAAACTTCCGGGCGCCGGTAAAAAATGAGTATGGCGTCAGAGACAAGGCGCCTTGAATCCGTTCGCCAAGACAGATTGAATAAACATGAAGCTATATTACTTAAGAAACAAATGTACGATGAATAACCTTGTCTGTATTCATCTTATACTATCGGATTATTGATAAGGGGGGATTGTCTGGGGGGAGTTCGAATCTGTCCCTTGTTCGATGACCCCAATGACCCCCAATCGTCCAGTTGTAAGATAGGCTTACTGAAGAAATCAAGCGACCGAACAGGGTCTAGGTCCCTATCGAAGATACATATATTATACCGAAGTTATGATATTTTTATTGCTCAGATTTTTAATTTCAAAATTCCCTGACTTTGGTCCTTTTTGCTAACCAATTTTAAAGTCACTTTTGTTTGTAGAAAAGTCAAGAGTGATTTGGCTTAAAAAGTTAAAAATGAATAGAAACATGAATTGAAACGTACCGAACAAATATGGAATTCACTGACTTCAATGATAACGGATTCCCTGACTTTAATGACAACTGATTCCCTGACTTTAATGACAACTGATTCTCTGACTTTTATGACAACTGATTCCCTGAATTTTATGACAACTGATTCCCTGACTTTTATGACAACTTTTTCCCTGACTTTTATGACAACTAATTCCCTGACTTTCACGACAACTGATTTACTGACTTTCATGAAAACGAATACCCTGAATGTTATGAAAACTAGTTCCCTGACTTTCATGACAACTGATTCTTTGACTTTTATGACAACTGATTTACTGACTTTCATGAAAACGAATACCCTGAATGTTATGAAAACTAGTTCCCTGACTTTCATGACAACTGATTCTTTGACTTTTATGACAACTGATTTACTGACTTTCATGAAAACGAATACCCTGAATTTTATGAAAACTAGTTCCCTGACTTTCATGACAACTGATTCTTTGACTTTTATGACAACTGATTCCCTGACTTTTATGACAACTGATTCCCTGACTTTTTTGATAACTTATTACCACTTATTATGACAACTAATTCCATGACTTTGGTGACACCTGATTACCTGATATCTATGACACCTAATTCCCTGACTTTGCCCTGAAATTCACATAAGGATTCATCAGTCAAAGTTTCAGCCAATCAAAAAATAGAACGCAGAAATTCGACTTTCGAGTTTCGCAAGTTTAGATAAAACCTCTCACAGTTTATGCCAAAACAATTCCGGAACTCCCCCTAAATCCTCAGCTTTTACTTGCCACTGAAACCCAATTTCATATCTTCGATATTTATCCTTGAATCTTGATTACTTTGAAATAATTTACTTCCGGTCCAGCCTCATCAATTCTCGGACAAGGAGTCGAGTCTGACGTCACACTCGAAGAAAGGAGGAGGAGGGGGTGGGGTGGGATTTGTTAAAATATGACGAGGAAAAGGAGGACGTATTGTACTTGGACGCTTCATTAAGTTCCAACTACGAGGACTTTATCATGATTGGGACAGAAGGGACTCGCTGCTTCTTTCGAGGACTTACAAATTAATTCAAAACCAGTTTGATTAGTTTGTATGGATATTTTCACGCAAAACTTTCCCTGTTTTTTTATTTAATCGTTATTTGTCATCAAAAGTAATGACTGGTCAATATAATTAATAAGAATTTCACTATTTCGATTGCTATACGCATAAGTTTATAAGATATGTTACGTGATAAGTATGACATTACCTACACAGTTCGTAATGCTAGAGACTTTCAGCTCGAGATAACAAGTTCGAGAACGACAAGCGAGAATTGAAGTACTACACTCGGATGGTTAATTTTGCAGGACTTCCATCTTGCTCCTATTTAGTCTGCATTACTAAGCCTTTGACAGCGCCTTAGTCACCAGGCGTCACTTTACCTCGAATCTATGACGTTTCAATCATTGTGCCTAACGTATTTGGATCCACCCATCGGATATCACGTCTTAAGAAAAGGTGGGAAAATACTACACTCGGTTTTGCAGTCCATCTTCCTATTTAGTCTGAACTAAGCCTTTGACATCGCCTCACCAGGCGTCGCTTTACCTTGAATCTGTGACGTTTCACTCATTGTGCCTAACGTATTTAGATCCACCTATAGGATATTCCGTCTTAAAATTCCGACTTTCGAAATTAGAAGCTTAAGACGTGTATTTGAAACTTATAAAGTTAGATGTTAAAAACGTGTGTTTAATTTTTGAATTGATTATTGAGGTTGTGAGCCGATCCTGAACGTAGTGCAGGTCGACTCGTGGCGAAGTCGGGCAAGCCCGTTCAACTTCGCCCAGTTCCAAAAACCGAGTTAATATCGAAGGGTCCCAATGGAACCCGATCAGATATTAAGCTGATCAGAACAGATACTACACATGATCTTAGCCAAAAGGCCGAGAAGCGATACTAATTACACGGTTAATTAAGCTTAAAAATTCATTAATTAACGCTAATTAATTAATTAAACGAGAAATATAACACGCCATATTATAGAAAATTGCAATTATCTCGAATGAAATGTTTGGTCTAGAAAAATCTATGACTAATCTGGCAGTACTGCGTACGTACCCAATTTTAAGTTTTGACTGCTCTAATTGATTCAATAATTAAATAATAATTATTTTAACGTTACTAAATTAATCAGTTTTCATTGACGCCTAAATAGATACTTTGCCCTGAACTTTGGTGTTCAGCAGAATAAACATTTTTACAGGCGCTAATTGAAAATATATGGGATTTCAAAACCCTGTAAGATAGCTTTGCCTAAGGTACAATAAAAATCGTTAAGCATTCATTAACAAGAATCTAAACATTTGCAAGGTGCAACGTTACAGTATTTGTTCATTGTTAAAATTTAATAACTCCTTCGCTCGTCGATAGTGGCGCCACGTACCATTCACCCTATCACACGTGCGAAGGGGGGGGGGATTGAAATTTCCCACACAAAAAGGCGCAAACCCGCCTTGAACTATAGTTTCTTTAAACTAGGTTCTAAATTGAAGTTATAATGTCTATGTTGTAGTAAATTTTTCAAAATAAATAGACGTAACTGCCCGGTAGCTACAGAGTTTTCGACAGAAACTGTTAAGGAACAAACTTACAAAATGTAGCCCTAGTTTTTAGAGGGCGCGCTAGTTCCCCCTCTACCCGGTAAGATAACGAGCTAAAATGATAAATTAGAAGAAATAAAGAGCCGCATTCCCTAGAGCAAAAACAATCGTTCGTCAGTCCTACCAGAGAGGCGTAGAGAAGGAGACGTATTATGAGGGGGAAATGGTATTCTACAGAGCGATCCTGAACTTTCACAGTGGGAGAAACGAGAAGGCGATATAAATTGATTACTTTTTGACACGTGGGTTAGTGTCTGTATATTGGGATACTATTTTGCGCCCTCTATCCAACAAAAAATACACCATTATCAAAAACGTCTCGTACTGATTGCGCTACTACAGCCAATGGACACTTTTCACTTTTTCGCTGCCATCTAGCGGTCAGTCAGTAAGTTTTAAACTTAAAACGGAAAATTGATTACCACCTCTTTTACCCCTATTATACCAAATCTCCCCCTCTTTTTTCGCCCTTTTACGGTTGGCTGGGCGCCGTTTCTACGCCAGAACGTAAATTGTTAAATAATACCAGCAGATGGCTCCCAGTAATTGAAATTAAACTTATTCATAAAATTTTTCGATTCCTCGACAGGACTGGATCCTAGTCCTAAAAAACGTCAGGAGTCTCCATGATTTTTCGTAGTGTAAATTTATGGGATCTCTGACGCCACTAGCCACGTGATAAGCAATAACCAAGTTTTCCAACACACACCCCTTTCTCCTGTTGTGGGAGTTAAGAGTGTAAAAAACAACTTAAGTACAATAGGCAATTTTGATGTAAAAAATGGGTAAGGCAAGCCTCAGAAGGGGTGGTGATCCCTTGCCGTCTCTGCTCACGCTCATGATCCCCAACATCTACAGCGCAGGCGCCAAGAAGCAAGATGGAAGGCAAAGTTCTACCCCCCCCCTCCTCGTTACATCAAAGTGGTCCAATCAGGGCCGGATTAAAGGTAGGGCGAGGGGGCACTGGCCCCGGGCGCAAGGCTTGTTGGGGGCGCATTGAGTTAAACTATTCCCCCTTAGCAACATTTGCTGTTCCTTTTTTCCCGACTTAAGGGGGCGCACATTATCTCGGCCCCGGGTGCAAAATTGCTTAATCCGGCCCTGGGTCCAATGGTGGAATTCATAAACGCCAGACGCAACGCAATTTAGTACAGGCGAAGTACTCTCGGAACAAAACTAAACTCTTTTGTTCGCTGGTGTTGTGGAACTTACGGCTTTTCCACCGAAATAAATAAAATGGAAAAAACTTAAAGAAAGAAAGAAAAGAAAAAGATTCACGGTCTCCAGGGGAAACAAATTGTTCCGATCCAAACGTCAATTCCAAAACAAGCGAACGAAGCAGCTCTCTCTTATTATGTTGGGACTGAATACACAAATAGACCTACTTTACTCGACGTCTTTTTTAGTTTGCATTATACATAGTTTTTAGACTAGGAGGATTGATACAATTTACACCAGGAGGTCAAGTTACTTGGGGGTGAAAGTGCGCTACCAAGTAGCCTCGACTACTGGTGTAAATTGTGTCAATACTCGTATTTAAATTTACTGATGTTTCCATGAATGTTTTGAATGATATGAAGAATTTCCTGATATTCACAAGAATGTCTTGCTTGATTTGCAGAATGGTATGGCATTTCTATGAATGTTTAGATTCATATGCAGAATTTCCTGACAATTCGATTGAAATTCGCGAATTTTCTGATATGCAGAATTTCCTTAATGTAGGGACGAATTTTCCAAATTTCCTACCGTTTCCCTGAATATTTATGTATATTTTAATATTTTTCCCAAATTTTTCCTTGAATATTTGCAACCAATTTACAGAACTTCAAAATATTTAATTGAATATTTGAAACCACGTTTCAAAACGTCCTGGTATTACCTTCAATATTTTAAACTAAGTTTCTAAACTTCCTGGTATTTCCATGAATATTTGCAACTAAGTTTCAAAAGTTCTGGTATTTCCATGTATATTTGCAACTAAGTTTCAAAAATTCTGGTATTTCCATGTATATTTGCAACTAAGTTTCAAAAATTGTGGTATTTCCATGAATATTTGAAACTAAGTTTAAAAACTTCCTGATATTTCCTAGAATATTTGCGAGTAATTTACAGAACTTCTTATCGTTTCCTTGAATATTTGCAACTAAGTTTCAAAAATTCCTGATATTCCCTTAAATATTTGCAACTAATTTTTAAAACTACATCACACATTACTATTCCCTTAAAAAACTGCTTTTAAATTTATCTTCCAATATAACCAGAACCTAAAATAAATAGACTTAAATTATAAATTTCTTGACCTTTAGTTGAGTCTTTTGACCTATTTTTTGACTTAGAAATAAACAGATAATAGTCGTATAAATTGACACAACAAGAACTCTCGGTTTTCCCCCCAAAAACTACAGCTATATAAATGAAAAACCCCACGTCATAAAAAAAACCCTAACAAAAAGCAAAATTACAAGTATTCAGGAAGCGTTCAACGCTTTCCAAAAAACACAATTTCAATTGGAATTAACTCCACTACCAAACATAACCCTTACGAGTTTTCAACCATCATAAGAAACACGTTAGACTTAACTTCATCGCGAAGTAGATCTTAAATGGAGTAAATCTTTCTACCGTAACGCTATGGGCGTGTTCTTAGACCCCTTTTTTTCGGGATAAAGACACGCCCACGCACCTCGCAATAATAAAAATCAATATACTTCCGGTGCTACGAAAATATAATTTGACAGCGCTAACCAAGGCTGGTCAAAGTTCAAATTTAAAAATGTAAGAGACAGATAAGATCCGAATCACGTTTTCCTATGAATGACGTCGAAAACATTTAGCCACGCCTATTTCCGATCATATGGGAGGGGGGCGACATTCACGCAAATAAACTTTACTCTTTAACTTCGATGTTTAGCTAATTTATTTCATTTTACCAGGAATATTAAGCAGCAGTGTAAAACCACACTTGAAGATAAATATTGTGAAAGATCTTTTCCACACAAAGGTGACACCGTTAATACGTCAGCATCCAGTCAAACGGTGGGCTGTGTTTTTAATTTCCATTTTTCAAATAAAGGCCGTTTCAGATGATACAAATTTTGACTCAACAATGTATGGGTCAAAAAGTTCAATCAGCAAAAATTGGTTAGTGATCAATTTTGAATTTGATAATTCAACTTGTCCAACTTCTGTTCACACGACCAAACTAGTTTACTCAACTCAAGTTGACTCATCTAAATGAGTCAAAAAGTTGTACCGTCTGAAAAGGCCTTAACAAGCGTTTAAAACTATCGGAAACATAACGCGAGTCTAGGGTGTGGTTTAGTTTAAATAAATGCCACTAGATGCTCCCACAATCGAGGGGTGGAGTTAACTGGCTCGCTAAGCTTAGCAAAGGCTAGTTTTAGCTCCGCCCTCACGGACGAGTTCTGATTGGTTCCTGCCTTTGACAAGGCAAAATTGGGGTACCACAGGAAGCTTTAAGGAAGTCGAAAATTAACTTCTATCATTCCTTTAAACTATAGGGAAACCGCAAAAGGGGCGGAGCTTCAGAAGGCTCCTCCCCATATACATCTGCATGGTGGCGAATTTTAAGAAGTAGAAGGCTAGTGGGGGAGTAAAGATGATTGGGTAAGCTGAAGTATGACGTTTTGTAGGAGAGGTTTATCACTTACTGCCGTGTCCCTATTCCCATACTCTTTCAATTTTTGCTATTCACATTTACTTGGCAAATTAAATAAATTCATGGTTATTTGTACAAAAACCTTCTGAGTTACAAAGCACGTGAAACAAAAACTAAATAGGATACGTAAGCTAAACTAAATATAACTTTTCTTTTTGGTTCCTCTCACGAACAGTCACGTGACTTAATATTGACCAATAAAGAGTTCCATTTTTATACGCTTTATTAACTATACCATGTTAGCTAAAGTTTTGGCAAATAGTTTTAATGTAAACGTGTTTTCCCAATTATCGCAAAGTAGATTAATCCAATGTTATCAAAAGCTGCGTTACAACATTTAAAACTTAAGGTAGTCGTACAAGTCGTGGTGAACGCGTAGAAATTAGCTCTGGTGATATAGGGGCAAAATGATTTATATTAAACTAGCTGTTACCCGCGCCGTCGCTCGCGTGAAATAAGAACTTCCATCAAAATATATAAAGAATGGGTTAATTTTACGACTAATGTTTTTGTAGCACCCTAGGAGCGAAGGCACTCGGCGTTGCCCGTCAGCCCGTTGGGACATTTTTCATTACTTTTCATGCGGACATTATTCCATAAAGAAGAGTTTTTAAGTTTTTGGCCGCCATTTAAAAAGATAGCAACAAATAGAACCCAAAAGACCATTCAGCCCCTCTATAGGTTAAAGGAAACCAGTGTACTAAATATTTGTGAAATCGGTTGAAACGCACGGACTTTGTTGCACAAAGAAGATTTTTACATATCGGGGCGCCATTTATTAAGATGGCGGCGGATTTGAAAAATCTTTCTTAGTACGCGCCTACTATTTAAGAGTAACGTTCCTGCAAATTTTCAGCCACCTAGGGCAAGCGGTTTGGGCTGCGCGTTGATTATCAGTCAGTCAGTCAGTCAGTCAGGACTTTGATTTATATAGATATAGATTCCTAGCTTCCGATAATAGTATGTCCACTGAATGGAGAGGAAGTAATGTAGGTAAATTAACTTCGAAATGATTAATCGGTAAAAAACGGTAAATTAACCACGAACCGATTAATCCGTTTTAATCGTTAAAATAAACGGTAACCCAAACTTATGCATTATAATCTTAGGCAGTGAACGCACTAAAGATAAGCTCAGTACTAATAGAGCGGCATGATGTTAAAAACCTGTAAATTAACGATTAACAGCAGACCGTAATTTTACCATGGTAATTACCGTTGGAACCATGTTAAAGAAGATACAAGAAATTTAGATTCCGTAAAGGACACTACGCGTTAGGCTTTCCCTCGAAGCACTGGGGAGTACATCTATTGGAACCTAGTACCTTCTGACGGATTCGTTCAATAGGGGTACTCCCCAGAGAGTGCTTCGCGGATAAGCCTAACGCGTAGTATCCATCCATTACGGAAACGTAACTGCTTGTATCTCCTTTAATATTGTAGATATAAACTTGGTTCCAATTGATAAAGTTCATTATTTTTTACGCTCTTTTGACTAAAAAAATAAAAAATGTAGCCCGGCGTATCCCTTTAAGTCTATTATTGGCCTACAAATTATTATTGGCTCACTGAATCTAGGGATCATCTAGTCTAGTGACGTGTTTAACACAGACTATAACATCATATTTTTCAACAAACATTTCAATGGTCTAAAGAAGTGCCGGAACTTATGAAAGGTTTTGGGAAACGCTATTCTAATCTAAATAGTCTATGAAAAAACAATAGTTTTCCAGCTCTAAAGAGCGCAAAACCAAAAACCGAGTTTTAAATACATTTTTGTAACGACGCCTCTCTAGGCCTACTTAAATGGAAAATTGGGTTTATTACGCCGCGACAAGATATCTATAGGTTCCATGGGATATTTGCTTTTATTTTAAATACGTGGATTGTTAGGTTGAGTTGTTTAGTATTAGCATGCCGTGTTGAGAACAGTCAGGGTTCAAGAGAAACGAGGATAGAACATTCCAGAAGAACGGAAGAGAAGAAGACAGTGAAGATGTTTATAGGAATAAGTGCGGACAAGAATAATAAATAAATAAATAAACATGATTTGGAATAAACTATAGAAATGTACACGTTACATGCAAAATAAATAAGTAAATAATAGAAGGTAGGCGAAATTTTAATTCATGTATATTTACTGAAATTGCAATTTAAAAATATGTATATATACTTTTCTTCTAATTTTTAATAATACCATAAGTTTATAAGATATGTTCCATAAGTATGACACGATACTACTCCCTTTTTTACGTCGAAAAGGTCTATTGACTGTACCAAGAAGTGATATCTAGTTTATTAGAGGGAAGTTATAAATTCGACACCTTTCTAGCTTTATCTCCAGTCCAAACGTATAGTAGGTCCGTAGTTAATCCCCGCCTCTAAATTACATCCAGCATCTCATTGGTTCTTGAAAACTCACGTCAGCGCTACGCGAATGACGAAAATGACGTATTTTCCGACTGAGGAGAGACGAAATAACGCGGCCTCCTGTTACGTCCCCCCTTGTATGTTGAAAGGGGGACTGGGACTATGGCGCGCGAATACTTAGGCATCTTATGCTTTCTCTCCTCACTTCTTGATACACTCTGTTTTGCAGTCCATCTTCTCCTATTTAGTTTGTGCTAAGCCTTTGACAGCGCCCCAGCCACCAGGCGTCACTCGAATCTATGACCTCCTTCAATCACTTCATGAAAAGCTCCAGTTTCTAAGTTACCAGTGACAAACTTATGAAGAAACATATCTTATGAACTTTCGGAATAAATAACTTTTAGCTGAAGCATAATTTTGGAATTTAAATGCCATTAAATTAATTAGAAGCGTTAATTAAGCTTTTAGGGGTAAATAAACAAAATAGAATATTCCAAATCTTTTAAAGGGAAGGTGAAATATTCCTTTAAACTAAATAGAAATTCCGTATTTCACATTCCCCTTAACCTATCAGAAAAGATAAAATTAAACAGTTAAACTAAATTTGTTTGGCTATTCTACCAAAATGAGACCGAATCAATTTGAACCAATTTATTCCCGATCTGATAGTTACAGAACAGGATAATTCATTCAGTTTTTTTCTTTAATTTATTTTTAAATTTAATTTTTAATTTAATTCGTAATCTTTTTTTTTCTTTTTAAGAATAAAATACTTTTTTTAAAAACAAATTTGAATGATAGACTGGTAAGTACGAAGACAAATTAAAATATAGACAGTGACGAAGAAACCAACAAATAGATAGAAATAGACGAAAATTTCGACAGAGATAAATTAAAATTAAAAAAGAATTAATTAACACATTTAATCATCATTTAAATTCCCTAAATTGTCCATTTGAGCTCATTGGTAATACGGTATTTTAAGATAATATTTTTTTAGACAACGTCGCTAAACTGTACTGTACATAAATGGTTAGTTAACTTTTGACAATTGAGTTATTTTTAACCAGTTAGGACTGTTAATATTTGCCAAGAAACATTAATTATACTTATAAAATTAGCCTCTATTTGCTAATTAATAAATTTCGATGAATTATTTTGTCTGTATTATTCTCAAAGGCGCCTTAAAAGTTTCGCGAATTTTGCGCATGCCTAAAGCAACTCTTAAACGGGCTTTGCTAATTTTTCTGTAATAGAGAGTTCAAGCGTGGATATGTGTATAAATACTAACGTAGCATGGATTCCAACCCGCGGATATGACGCGCTGTAAATCGAGCTAGGTCACGTAGGGAAAGGGAACGTTATCTCTCTGGAGTCTGGAGGCTCGTGAGTGGTGGTTTTGAAATTTCGCCCATGCGCAGAGACAAAAATTGCGGTTTTTCCTCTCCCTCGCAAGGTTGGGGGGTTGGAAGTCATATTTTTTCTTTGCTGAACGGATGCCTAAGCGAAATGCCTCGTGAGATGAGAACTCAGAATACGTTAGTATTTATTCATATCCATGGTTCAAGTAATTGAGAGAAAACCACGTGTAGGGATTTACACGTAAGATCTTTCAAGTTCCAATTTTCACAAAATGTCTTAAGTTAAAAAAATGTCTTTAATGGGAACAGAAACATTGCTTGAGCTTCAACATGTTTACAGCAGTTTAGAGGAAAAAGGCGCTGGTAGCGTCTGCTCATATTCATTTCTGAATATTAGCAGACGATTTTTCAATTTTCTTAAGTTTATACTCTCTTCTAACGTGGCGGCCACCTATTGGCTGGAGTATTACTGAGAATTATACAGCTCGTCCAAAATGGACGTGATATTAAGCTTGGCGACTTGAAAATTAATACGAAACTTTACTAATATTTCAGTCGAATATTAACAGTCATAATCCGTTAAAAATAACAAATTATCTCAAATTTATTAACCGATAAAAAAAACTTCTCTCAAGCTATACTTTACGTTGATTGGAGTAAAACAACCAGGGGCGGGGTTAATTTGTTCACAAAGTAATAACACACCATGAAACACACGTATACCATATTTTTTTTTCAGGGATGTATTTGATTTTGGAGGGGGAGGGGGGGGGGACATTGAAACAGTATATAGATAATTTTGATAGATATTTATATATATTTAATATAGATAGATTTACTAGAATTTTAGAATCCAATTTCTCATTAATTTCCTTGGAAGAGAAAGATTTTAAATTTATTTTAAACTTTTTTTTTTATTATTTTATTTTCTCGTAAATGCTCGCGATTTTAATTTTCCTTCTATTTTAATTAGATCATATAAATGGCACCAATTTTTATCACACGTAGGCAAAAAACCGGTTTTTATTATCATTACGTTTTTAGGCTAACAGCTAATTTATAATTTATAAGTGTGTGAAAAAAAAATTAAATAAATAAAACAAATAAATGAAGGACTTTTTATTTTAAAGAGAACGGGAATTTTTTTATAATTTTCTTTTGTAGAATTACGCCAATTAACTGCGCATGCGTATGAAATAATTTGCGTTAATTTTGCAATTTTCCCAAGCGCAAAATAGCTAGCGCTCGATTTGCGATGTACCGGCATACTACCTTATTTTATGCATTTTTTCTACGCTTAGCACACGCTGGCTTTCTTGTTAAAGAGAGTGTCTAGATAATTTCAATTAATTTTGAATTTAATTGTTAGGATGGCTTTGTTTTTAATATAAGGCTTAGTAATAAGAGCTTGTCAAGAAGACATGATTTTAATTTAAATGCGAGACAAGCAAGCCTTGGTTCTCCATAAAAAGCGTTAGGCCTAACTTACTTTCATAATTTATTTTCAACCGTTATTAAAAGGAGATCAAAGGATTCGAATAAGTTGAGTTTACTCATTTTAAAAGGGAATAATAGGCTTAACAAAACTCACCAAAACATTTGCATTTCAAAGTTTCCGATATTAGGCCTAAAAGAAATCCACCTTATTCCCGATGCGTGTGCCAAGGCTTAAAACGCGATTTTTAATTGAAAGAGGTGAGGTCAAAATGCGGCGTCGTCTGCTTCAGAGTTGAAAATATTGAAACCTTTCGACTCTGAAGCGGACGATGCATCATTTTAACCCAAATTTATCAGTTAAAAATCATGGTAAGCCTCGGTAAATGCATCGGGAATAGGGTGGATTCTACCAATTTTTATTATCATTTTCAAAATTTTCCCACAAAATCCGACTGGCAGTTTCATTGGCCAAGGAATTTAGGTCGCTTTCCCCGCTTTTGAGTTCCTTTCCCTGATTGGCTGAAACTTTAGCCAACTCGAAAAATAAAGAGTGAAAATCGTCGAATTCAATTTCATTACGCAAATTTTAGGCCTAATATCGGTAACTTTTTAAAATAGACCAACGCAATGATTTGGTGCATTTTAATAACATTCTTGTGCCTATAAAGCGAATGAAATCAACATAATTAAACCCTTGATGCTCCCATTAAGTTACAATTCACGGTAAATCTTTGAACTATCCATGAGCATTACTGCAGATGTATCTAGACGCACCCTTAAAAGCGCCGTACAATGAAGCCATAAATTAGGCTTAACAAATTTGAATTTCTTCCCGTCGTCTTTATAATTAAATCCTTTGATATAGAAACAGGCAAAAAACGGAAACAATAGAAAGGGAACTAGTACTTGTAAACGAAAATAATAAAAAATGTAGAAATGGGACAGAAGGAGGGGACACTGGGGAAATAACCGCCGGTTAACGTTAATTTAAAAAACACATTTACCATTATCACCTACCCAGGACCCATAACATATCTTGTCGCGCGTCACCAACCACCACCACCAAAAAAAATCACCATCACCAAGAAGACCCACTCGTACCTGAAGCTTGTCCACTTCCGGAACCTCCGCCGCCTCCACTTCCGCGTTCTGGTTGACTTATAATTGGTGAGGAACCCAAATTCTCCAGTAACTTCCGGGATCTAGTTGGCATATCCGGTAACAATGGCATGGCCGGAGTCGGGTCGTAATCGGTCGGCGTCTCCGTGTCGGTCGTCATGGGTGAGAAGTCAACTCCCACCCCGGGGTGGTGATGGTGCAAATGATGACCATGGTGCTGTTGCATTACCGGATGCTGGTACCGTCTGTTTCCGCTACTACTTCCTGTTGTTTCCATTCTTTCCATTCTGTGATAATCACCTTCCCGTTCGTCAGGTGGGAAGGTTGATGCTATACGTGCTATGCTCTTGTCTTCGGCGCTGTTAGGGTCCGGGAAGTGATTGGTAGGACTGTCCTCGCGTCCCAGCCAGTTTATGTTAGATAGTAGGTTCTGAGCGTAATCGTAGCTGTAAGAGAACCAAAAAACTGTTGTCTCCAATTTTGGGGGGGCCCCCTGGTTTTTTTTCTGCGCGAGGTCAAAGGGCGTTCGTCACGTCACGTCATTATAATTCATTAATCAGGTCAAATTATAATGATAAACCTAAGAAACGTCCCTAACCAGCTAAAGAAACGAAGCTGACGCGATGCGGTCAACCAAAACCTATTTAGTATTACTATAACATTTGTTTTTGATACGGATAACCTTAATATTAATATTAGACCCGAAACCCTCCTAAGGCAATTTTAAACGGTTAATTTTCGGTACTTTAACTAGTTAATTATCTAAATATACTGTATAGGAATAGATTGCAGATACGAACATCTAAATATTTCTTGGTTGCGATTTGTTATGTTTTCGAACGATTTTTTTTGTTTTTTTTTTTTTTTGCTTTGGAAAAAAATGTTTTTAACGTCGTTATAAACGTTATTTGTGACGTCTAGAGTAGTGCGAAGAAGTTGTACTACTACCGTACCCGGAATAACCGGAAGGCGATGGTTTGTATGCGGATGAACTTCCGCTTCCGGTTGCCGATTTTCCGCCGCTTCCGCTGTAATATCGGGACGAAGAGGTTCCGTATCCCGAGGAACGTTGGGCGGTGCCGTAGACATCTTTGGCCAAGATTTCGTCGATGGCTTGGAGGACGCTGCTCGATGAGGTACCACCACGATGGACCCCGTGCGGCTCCACTACGACCGAAGCCTGGCTACGGGTTGAACCCGAACTGAGACTGTCGGCCGAATGGGTCGTCGGGAATAGGTGTTCCATCGAGATATTGGGACGGTACCCTGACGAATATAACAATTATCCATCATTCAAGATAACCATGGATCCCATAAACCCTATAGGAGACGCTTTGTCGATACAAAAATAACGGTATGAGCAAGGAAGTTAAGATTAATTTTTGACCTGTTTTAAACGTAAATGAGGGTCTGTATCTATTTATCTGATATAACCAGGTCCCTCGAAATTTCAAAGAGATAACTGTTTAATGATATTAGGTTCTTAAACGTAGTTAATAGGATGTTTTGATCACTAATAACTAGTGTACGAAGCTTCGTATCCCGCGCAAACTGTTGGGAATGAATTGAATGTCTTACCCAACATGTCTCCGGAATCCCTGAGGCGTGCAAGTTTCATGAGTTCCTCGTGCAATCGCGCGTTCTCTTCGATTTGCTGTCTACGGCGGGCGATTTCGGCCTTGATTTTAGCCTTTTTCTCTTCGCGGCTGAGCTGCTCATCTTCGTCTTCGGAGACGTAGGGAGAAGGGTGCCAGGAGCGCGGTTTGCGCGTCTTCTTGTCCTTTCGTCTTCGACGGTCGGCCTGCGACAGATAGGACGACGAACTGGCGCGTCCGTACCCGTCCGCCGACAACGCTCCGTAAGGCATGGCTCCAATAGCACCATCACTTGGTCGTCTAAACCTGGCCGAAATACAATGGAACGAAAACGAAACTCCAAAACTGTAATTAACCGTTACTGAATGCCTGACCACTCAAGGACAACACGAAGTGCTTAGGGATTGACGAGGACAACGGTTAAAATGCTTGTAGTACAAACGGTGCGAATGTGAAATAAGTGAGTACGGACTATCCACAACTACATCCTATCTTTGACAGGTGTGATAAATTTAATAGTACACTGACCTTCTTAATTCTTTAATATATCTCTGTAGATAATCGTCATCCTCGCCATGACCAATATTATTAATGGAAGTTTCCTTGACGGGCAAAGAGCCGGGGAAATGTCCACCGAGTTTCTCGCTCCGAATATCCGACAGGGAAGAACCCCGATGATGGGGTCGGTCACCCAAACCCCGAGGAAGACTTCCAGTATAAATTCCGGAAGCCGATACGTAAGCCGCTTCCGGCCGCAATCTCTCGTCGATTGATTCGAATTCGTAGGATTTGAAGGGCGCCATTCCGGCCAATAAAGCCTTGTACTGGGCAGCCCGTTCCTCCGAGTCTCTGTCCTCCCTGATGGGCGAAAAAGGCGGTACCTTGGGGTCCGACGTTTGCCGGCGATGCCTCGTTCTTCTGGGCGACGCCTGAGGCGACGTCCGGGGGACTCCCGTTCTTCGCGACGCCGCCGACGGGACCGGGGAGGTCGAAGTACCTGGTAAGGAAGAATGCATGAACTTGCGGTGGGCCAAGAGGGTGTCGTAAGCCGAGTCGGCCCACGGGCGGTCCAGCAGGGAGGACAAGTCGGTTTCGCTTCGACGGTAAAAATCTCTTTCGCGATCTCGGAACTCCAAGAAGCGTCTTCGCTCCTCCGTGACGCTTTTCAACTCGTCCCGGAGCTGCTGTTTCAGCGACATCATGTAGGACGGTAATTTAGTCCCGCTGATGTCGCCGTCGCTGAGCCCGAGACGTTGACTCAATTCCGGTCCCAGGATCGAGGAAGGAGATCTGCAAAAACAACCGGAAGTAGGAAATATTGAAGTACCTGATCTACCTGGGACATTGGATTTCACCGTCGTCTGTGTAGAAAAGTAATACTTAACACTGGGTTTTTAATTTACTTACCTAGTGTACGAGGATAAGCTATGCGGGGCGCTTAAATCGCGTCGCCCCAATAATTCGCTAATGCTGGCGGGATCCAGAGTGTAGCTAGCGGTGCGAGGAAGCAATTGCATCGGACTCTCTCTCTTGGGCATCAGCAGACTGTCCGATAGGACCGAGGCCGAGGTGGGCAGTTGACTGATTCCCAGGGACGAGACGGACGACGTGGTGGCCGCTCCCATCGCCGTGTTCATAACGGAAGCGGAAGGCGTATGGACCACACCTCCGCCTGGTGCGACGGAGGTAGTGCCGGTCATCCCGTCCAGAGAGGATGTTCTTTGAGGCGTCGTTTTGCGTTCGCGTACGCGTTCGTGTTGGGTTAGCGGGGCGGCACCCATGGATAAGGTACGCGTTCGGTCCTTGACGCGTCGGGTCGGTACGGGAACCGGTTCTTGGTCTTGTGGAAGAGGCGGTAAACGTCGTCTGATTTTACCGGCTTTTGCGCTATCCGATTCGCTCAGACTATCAGAATCTGCTCCCTGCTCGAGAGACGTAAAAAAAAACGATGTTGGTTTATTAGCGATACAATATCATTAAACACATGTGACAATTCTTTACAATTGACCTTAACGTTCAGGAAGTCAGGCCTGAATAAGTTAATCAATTAACTGAGTGTGCAGATTTCAAGTTAGTTACGGGAAAAGTGTGAGTAGTAGATTACCTGCTGATTCATGACAGACCTAGCTGCGCTTCCGGCTATGGGGGAGGCGCTGCTCGGTCTGGAGATAGATCTCGAGGTATCGACGGTTCCCGAGGAGGCGAGGCCAATGGCCGAACGCTCCACCATGGGCGAAGGGTGCGTAAAGGTCATGGTGGGGATGTTCATCGACTGCTGATAATGATCGGTGGCGGATAAAGATGATACGAGCGAAGGTACTATGTTAGGAGTCATAATGGTAGAGCCGGAAACGGCCGACGTTAATATGGTCGGCGCTCCCATGGTGCGCCCGGACAGCAACTGCGAATAAATAGCGGTACCCGACTATATGGTATGGTTGCCGAATTGCAGCATTATTCCGTCTATATACTACTCCAACAACAACACACACTCGTTTAAAAGGAAGGTGAACGTTTAAACGCAAGTCCATCTCTCTTAGAAATAATTATTATAACCCTCTCAACACTTCCGGAAATGCCTATGAAACTGAGCGTGAAAATATTTTTCTATTGGACTATTTCTCTAAAATTATGAACAGTGTGAACTGTGCAAGAGATAGGACTGACATAAATTTGTTTCATAGTCGAAACACTGCTAATAGAACAAATCAAAGACCTATAAAGCTTTGTGTGCAATTAGAATTAGCCGAGACGCCTTTTAGGTACTTTACCAGTCACGTAATTTTACATAATCCGTAATTACAGATAATGCAAAACGAACAATAACGGGACAACGCTAGAAACCGAAAGAATAAGTTACGGGCTTCAATATTGCGAGTATACTTGTTCATACTTTTCCAAAATTTCATTTCACCTTCCCAAAAAATAGTGACAAGAATAGTTTGCATCTGTACTCACTTGCTGGTTACTGTTCATATTAGTTATATTATTCATACTGAGTTGTCCAACTGTCGACTGGCCAACTTCTTTACGCTGCATAATGGGGGACACTGGTCTGGCCATGGACAAAGAAGCTTGCTGCGACGAAGCGGAACTGGTCAAGACCGAAGACTGCCCGACAGTTTTGCCCGTCGTGAACTTAGTCTTGGGACTTTGCGAAGCCATGGCGACAGCCGCTTGCATTTGCTCCATAGTCGGTTGGGGTAATCTTCGATGAACCCTTTTAGGCATAGCGGGAGAAGTTTGCTGAACCGGTTGCTGTTGTTGTTGCTGCTGCTGCTGTTGCTGTTGCTGTTGTTGTTGCTGCTGCAAGCTAATCTGCGTAACTTGCTGCTGCATTTGTTGTTGCTGCTGTAACTGCTGCTGTTGTAGTTGCAAGTGTTGTAATTGCAACTGCTGTTGTTGCAATTGTTGTTGTTGTTGGAGTTGATTTTGTTGTAGGAGTTGCGCTTGAATCATTTGGTTTGTTTGGGCGTCCTGGGTCGAGTTTACGGAGGTTAGGCTTAGCGTCGTTGACGGTGGTAGGTGTGCTTGTTGAACGGACTGTTCCGCGACGCCCGGTGACACGCTAGTAGCGGTACGCGAGCTAGATTCGTCTATCGGGGATGACTGCAAACCCAATGCCTTGTTGAAATCGGCGATCATCCCGGAGATGGTGCCACTAGTTGCGCGAGGAATCGAGGCTTGGGTCACCGGTTTGGCGTGTTGATTGGCGTCGTCCACATTCCGGAATTTTTCCATCAGTTCCTGCTCAGCGGCTTCGACCGACGGCGAGACGTCCATGATCGGGGATAAATCTGCAACGGGAGACCAATCCTGTGGGTCAGGTTTTTTAACGCCCTTCTTTGTCGGCGGCAAATCAATGCTCTTAGGTTTTAGTTTAAGACCAGCACCTTGCGTTTGTTGCTGCTGCATCGTTTGCTGATGTTGCTGTTGCATCATTTGTTGCGCTTGAAATTGCTGCTCGGCTTGCATCTGAGCCGCTTGCTGCTGCAGTTGTAGTTGCTGTTGGGTTGTGGATACCGGCGGTTGAAACTGTTGCTGAAATGTTTGCGTCAGAGACGTTAGGGGGAATGTCCTGGGAATCGAGTTGTTCAGCGTTTTTTGTTGGTCCGGTTGTTGTTTCAGAGGAGAAGATGACATCATAACGACGCTTGACGTGGATGTCGCAATAACCCCGCGTTGCTGCTGCTGCTGCAGTTGTTGCGCCTGCAATTGCTGCTGTTGTTGAAGTTGTTGCTGCTGCAACTGCTGCTGTTGTTGTTGTTGCTGCTGCTGCTGTAACTGTTGTTGCTGTTGTCTGGCAGCGGCTTGCTGTTGTTGCTGCAACTGCTGCTGCTGCAATTGTTGCTGATGTTGTTGCAACTGCGCTTGTTGTTGCTGAAGTTGCTGTTGTTGCATCGCTCTCATTCGTTGCTCATTTTGTTGAGCTGCTGCCGCGTTGTTCATAGCTTGGTTGCGTTGGTTTTGAGCCGCTTGTTGCTGCTGGCTCGCTAACTGTTGTTGCTGTTGCTGCTGCTGTTGTTGTTGTTGCAATTGTTGCTGCTGCAAGTTTCTAGGGTCACGAGGATCCAGCTTTTGTGGTTGCTGCTGCTGTTGTTGTTGTTGCAGCTGGTAATTAGTTTGACCCATCCCTAAGGACACACAAAAATAAAGTGGAAAGAAAATAATAATTTAGATGGTTTGGGATAAAAATTGAAAGGGAGATTGAAACAAGTTGAGATAATTTTGATAATGTTTCTAAAACCCGTTAAAATTAGGCATCTAAGCCTAAGCTTAAGAAACTGTATAATAAATAATTCTTTACGTTTCAATCTCCCTGAAGATTTTATTTTTCGTCAACACAGCGCGGGATAATAAAGGTATTTTGGTATGGATTATTCAAAAAACGAAATAATGCAATTTAAAATAATAATAAAATTAAAAATAAAATAAAAAACAATAAATTGGAGGTTTTCTTGTATAGTTTCATGTATTTTTTTTTAGATTAAAAACAAATTTTCGAGAAAGTTTTGGGGGATAAATTTGTTTCTATATATCACACCACGTACTTCTTGCAAAAAATCATGCATCAATGCGAGCGAAACTCCAAAAAAAATTAATGTAAAAATTAAAAAAATTGCCACTCAAAAACAAAAACAACAAAAATTGAAAAAACAAAATAGGCAGCAAAATGATGCAAAACAAATATATATTGTCAGTTTTCTGAGGCGAGTATTCCACTGAGCCAACACTACAAGCATGCAAAACATGACGATATTTTTTTTAATCATTTAAAATTAAATCAGTTAAAATATTTTCACCAATCACTAAATGGTAAAAAAATTTCTACTGAAAATTTAATATTAAATTATATTCTTTAAATGGTTAATTGTTATCTTGTATGACGTCATTATTACGTCAGAGAATACAATAACCAATTAAAAAACAAATCGGAATTTGGCTACTCTAGCAAGACCTTCCGCTGCTATTTTTAATTAAATTCATTATTTAATAATTTTTTTTAGATTTAAAAATAAAATTAAAATATTTTCTAAAATTAAATAGGCGTACAGTGGAATTTTTAAAAAATATATAATTTCTGTATGGTTAAAAAAACTTGGTTAGTTTTGAAAAATATATATATACCGCTTTAAAAGCTTTTGAATAAGTAAAAATTGTTTTAAAAACTACATTAATTTTTTAATAAAAATTTGTAAATAGCCAAGAATTATGAAAATAAACATTAAAACTAAAAAAGATATTGAAAAAATTTCTACAACCTACTTTAAAATTCAGCTGTAACATGGTGTGATTTGTAATGTAATTTGTTTTTTTTTTTTGAAAAAAAATAATAAATTAATTTCCGTATTTTTAAAATAAAATATGAATATCATTAAATAATTTAAAAAATGCAATTTTTTTTTGTTTCAATTTGATTTCAATAATAAGCCATAGCGTTAAATCCCATACTTAAAGCTTTATTTTTAAAAATTAATTGAAAAATAAATATTTCAACTAATTTTTAAGAAATAATATTAGCGATTTATGAAAAAGTATGGGATTTAATGGAAATAATAAAATAATTCAAATTAAATTGTAAATAAGCCAGTAAATAATACCGAAATAAAATTTAGGAAAACAAAAAATAAATAAGGCTGTAAATATTTAAAAATGACAAGCGTCACTCAAAAATTAGCTTTTAGTTCATTGCAGATATGAATAAAGCTCGTTAGGACCTATCAAATGAGACCAAGAACGTCAAAATTGGACGATCTGAAGCAATTAATTTTGTCTGTATATTATTTTCTTTCGAAATTCCATAATGACGTCACTACTTCCTATGCATTTCAAACGCTCATAATTCTCCAATTTACAGTCCGATTTCGTCAAAACTAATGTCATTTTGTAGCCTTAACTCTCGCCAATCTAAAGACCTTTATTTTTACCCTTGCACTGATCTCTTTAATTATTCCATAATGACGTCACCACGCAAACCATATAAATTTCAAAAGATCATAGCTCCCTTATTTACACATGGATTTCATCAAAACTGACGTCTTTTTGTAGCCCTAACTCTCTTCTATCAAAAGCCCGTCTTTCCTCCCCTCACACTAATTTATTTCACAATTCCATAATGACGTCACCACGCAAACCATGTAAATTTCAAACGATCATAGCTCCGTTATTTACAGACGGATTTCATCGAAACTGGTCTCATTCTGTAGCTCTAACTCTCTTTCATCAAAAGCCCTTTTCTCCTGTCCTCACACTAATTTATTTCGCAATTCCATGATGACGTCGCCACGCAAACGGTATAAATTTCAAATGATCATAGCTCCCTTATTTACAGATGGATTTCATCGAAACTGGTCTTATTTTGTAGCCCTAACTCTCTTCTACAAAAAGCCCCTTTCTCCTGCCCTCATACTAACTTATTTCACAATTCCATAATGACGTCACCACGAAAACCGCATAAATTTCAAACGATCATAGCTCCGTTATTTACAGACGGATTTCATCGAAACTGGTCTCATTGTGTAGCCCTAACTAAGCTCTATTCACAGCCGTAAACAAAGAAAAAACTGTAAACTTCCGATGACGCTTGCCCTTTGAGAAATTTAGAAAGCGTTAAAATATTTTTGATAAGAAGAAAAAATGTAAGATTTGAATGAATAATTAATAAAAAATATTTTAAAATTCGAATTTAGAGACGTAGAGAGCCCAAATGAAGCACGTGATAGAAAGAGTGAGAGATATTTCTGATTGAGATAGACAGCAGAAGGCCTGTAGATCATTATATATTTTTGATTTTTATAATGGAGCCTCTTTCCATATGATTAGATCATATCAGACACAAAGCACACGGAATACGGAACGGAACTGGTAACGTTGACGGGTGGACCATTGCATTGGGTTTTTTTAGATAATTATTTGGACGTACAGTAGAAGACAGTACGTTATAGTAGCGTTTCGCGTTTTACCTCGCCATCTAGTGAGGGACGACGCCGTATCGGAATTCAGTTCAACGTGATTCAAATTGGCCGAGATTTTGGGATTGATGGGCGAAACAGCTTCCTCCTCTTCCTCCGGGATGGTGTAGACCATCCCGGGATTGTGCTCGTAAAAAGACATGGCGTGCATCGCCGACGCTTCCGATTCTTCCAAATCTTCGTCACTGTCTTCTTCCTCCTTATACGGACGCGTCAATTGACCAAAGCCATGGGACGGGACAAGCCAGTGTTAAATTTCGAGGGATTAGGGTCAAGTCATAACAAGGGAATATCATGGTGACTCGAAAAAGGTTTCAACCTAGGTCGGACTGCGTAGAAGCTATCGGCGGGCGGGTAAAAATTATTTGAAATACGTCACAGGCACCACGTGACAACAAGATGCAAAGACTCCACATAGAGTGGGACTGGACACCTTGTCCTTGTTTTTCGCGAGATTGCAGCGCCAATTCTGCAAAGTGCTTGTATTTCGAAATAAAACGAACTAAGCTTCTTCGGTCACGTGCCTCTGACGTAATTCAAATAATTTTTACCCACCCGCCGATAGCTTCTTCTCAGTCCCTTTAACCAACGACATTCCCTACTTCTAAAATCAGCCATCGTGAATAATACCTCTCTGATCTCGTAATAGCGATGGTAGAGATATAATTCGGTAATATACCGTCCGTTTCTTACCGGTAATTTACCAAACACCGCCGTAAATTATCAATTTATATCAAATCGAAATATTGCAATGGCAAATTACTAAACCGTTTCCAAATTTTTGGGCTCAGAGTCAAAACCTTCTTTAGTAAAAAAGTGTACTAGAGTCGACTGACAGAGACATAAAAAATTGGACAATTTTGCTTCGGAGTCCAGTTTTCCCTCAATTTTCCATTAGATGGCGCTGTTTAAACCACCCAAACTAAGTATAAGTGCTTGCAATTCAACGTGGTTTAATTGACGTACACGTGAAAAAAATATTTACCATAAAATACCGACAGAAGGGTAATTTTATGTTTAGAAGAATGTGAAGCGGTAAATTACCGTTTTTAAAAAATACGGTAACTTCATATCTCAATCCTCCTTTAACGAAACTTAACCACGCCTCTATTCTGTTCTAGTTTGAAAGAGGAACATCTAAACGAAAATGTTGTTATAGTCTCTTTAATTTTGTCTCCTATTGACAATGCCTTTTCAATAATCCCATTATGGCAGACCCATACTTATGAATTATAGGGCTATGTTCTCAGTATTCAGTAAGACTTGCACTTACAAAGTATTGGAAGTTTGGAAGTGGTATCTTATAAACTTATGATAAACTAAGTGTTTTGGGGAAAAAAATATAACTTCTGAATCACCAAGATATTTCTCATATTGACCACCAATTACTCGAAATTGAACATCACCCACAAATGAGTTTCGTACCTCGCCTTCTCGTTCGTAATCTTCGTCCAGTTCGTACCGATTATGATCCGTTTCCCGTTGAGGTTGGGTCCCGTAAAAAAGGTCCGTTCGGGCTCTTTCCTCTTTGGTGGAAGCGCTACTACTACCACTACCACCACCACCACCGCCACCCACACTACCACTACTTCCGGTTGTGGTTCCGCTTCGTCTTCCGATTATTTCCTCGTCTTCTTCTTCTTCCTCTTCCTCTTCATCTTCCTCCTTTATGACCGTAGGAGGTCAGAGCGAATTGTATTGTGTTAAATTTTAGGTTGGAGTCAAGTGGTTAGTTGACAACCTTCTTGTCCAACAAGATTTAACACAGTTCCAACGTAAATCTTATCAGTGTCATTAGAAAGTAGGGAAGAGATTGGGCACTAAGTCAAAGTTGTTGCTTTGATTGGGGTTGCCGATAAGTCTGTTATAAATTAAGGGGATGTTCTTTGGGAAATCGATTTTGAGTCGAAAATATTCTGTACTTCTATCGCCATTTTGCCCTAAGGGACACTGTTTTCAAGTTAAACTTGGAGTGTTTAACGGATGACCCCTTTGAATTTAATAGCGAAACTGATTAAGGCAATGATTTCTAATTTAATTAAGGGGTCATCCTAAAAGACTCAAATCAATCATAACTCGAAAACAGTGTCCCTTGTGGCAAAATAGCGATAGAAGTCACATTTTCGATTCAAAATCGATTTCCCAAAGAACTTGCGCCTTAATTTATGGCAAACTTATCAGAAACAACCTGTATATAAGGAACTTGTGATTCGCTCCCGTAGACTTAATGGGTTGTGAAAACCAACTCTGAGTGAGATCAGTAGCGTTTGTCATTACCTTTCGAATGACAAAGCCTTCCCAAAAATGACACCGATAAGAAATACGATGAAAATTCACTTCCGCCTACCTCTTCCTCTTCATCTTCGTCTTCCTCATATTCATCCTCATCTTCGTCGTCATCTTCTAAGGATCTTCTCGATGCCGACTTCCGTTTTTCACTACTATCCCTTCTACTTCCGGCGGAAGTGATACGTTCATCTTCTCGCCTACCCCCAGAAACTACGCGATCTTCATTTTCCCGTCTATTACCGGTTATGATACGATCATCACTATCACGTCTACTTCCGCCGCCACCACTGGAAATAATAATTCGTTCTTCATCCCGCCTATTTCCGCCACCGGAGCCGGAAGTAAGACGTTGTTCGTTCTCTTCGAAAGAGCGCCTGGAAGTTAACCCGTTAGTTTTATTGGCTTCCTCTTCGAATCGACGTTTTTTCTCGTCTTCCAGTCGACGTTTCTTATCATCTTCTTCGAGGGACAACCTTCTAATTCCGCCGTTTATGTTTTTCACTTCCGTTTCGCGTTCGCGTTCACGTTCACGTTCTTCCTCGTAAGAAGATCGCCTTTTTTGTAATAATATTTGTTCCTCTTCTTCGCGTCGACGTTTGGCGTTTATTTCTCCGGAAGCGTTCTCTTCCGGTCTCTGTTTCCGGTTACTGCTCGTTTCCGATTGGTTATTGGGGTGGTGGGAAGTCTGACGTTGTTGCGGTTGTTGTTGTTGTTGTTGGGGTTGCGGTTTTTCGGTTGATGATTGATGTTGGTGATGACTTTGCTGTCTCCCGTGCCCCGTAACTAAGTCATCTACTGCGGGATGATTCGGTGGATACTCACGTGACTTTGGGTCCTCGCGACGATCGTGATCTTGCAACTGTAGTTTAGGGTCAATGGGGTTTTTAAAAGAAAATTAAAAGAAAGGTAGTTAGAGAAATGATGAGACCCATGAGATCACTAATTTTGATTTCCATAACATACTAAATTTAATTTGCGAAAAGAACAAGGATTTCATTTATGGAAAATTTAAGTAATGCCAAAAACCCATACAAGACCCGAGAGAGTTAGATTTCCATGATTTCATACTTTTGTGATGGGTCCTTGAACGCTCTCTGGTCCTGTATGGCTCTTAGTACTGTTATTATCTAATAACTTAAACTGAGGGTGAAAAGGAAAATCATGTGATTTTTATTGTTTCTACTGCTAATTTTAAAACCAATCTGCATAGTGAAACATACTCTGAATGACTTTAAAATCCAAATTAGTTTGAGATTTCATGGTTAATTTGAAATTAGCCCCTCCGACCAATCGAGGAACGCCGTGCCTTCTTGTTAACAAAATTCACGTGGCACGCACACTCCATGATGAAAGAATGATATTTAGCACGAGATTCTATAAAATTGCACATCATGTGGCAAAACTGGCAATAATGGCGCGAGATATAAGCAAGTAGCCCACTTAGCCTTGCGAAACCGTATCGTTACTGTTTTAAGTTCGTAAATCATCCGAAAGAGGGCACCCATTACCTAAGTGCGAAAGCATCCTTTAGGAAAACGTAATCAGATGGCGTTCTGTTCGTATTTGGATACGTGACGTTACGTTAACGATATGGTTTCACAAGGCTTAGTGGACTACATGCTATAGAGCGTGCCACGAAAATTCAGTTAACAAGAAGGCAAGGCGTTACGCGATTGGTCTGAGGTGCTAATTTTAAATTACCTATGAAATCTGTAGAAAACTAATTTTAATTTGAAAATGATTCTGTTTTAATATTTAGATTAGTCTTATAATTTGTAGAAGAATCCAGAATTGATAAAAAAGTCACTTGATTGTCCATTTCACCCTCCCTTTAAAAACAATTTTATAATACTTCCAAAAAGCTAAAATTTTGTCAAAATATAGAAGGAAGAAAAGAATGAACATACCTTTTCCTGCGAAGTTCCCCTCATAAGCATTTGTTGATTCTTGGCGGTTTGACCATCAGGAGCGTGTCGATCCCCATTCACGGCATACCCTGACCTTTGACCTTGATTTCCGCGCCCTTCCTCGGAATGGTGGCGCGCTAGTCTCTCCCTTTCAGCCTTCTGTCTGGACCCCTTACTTTTGGCACAGTCGTTACAGGCCCATACCGTATTCTGTAACAAAAAATAACAAGAACGAAAAATTAGTTTTACATAATATTAACAGCTACGTGTGTTAACCTAACTCTAAAAAATACCACTTCATAATGTTATTAAACCCTCACAGAGATTTCTATGAAATTTCATACTGAATATTATGTAGGAAATCACCACCAAGCCAACACTATTAACCGGAAGTTAAAATATTATTTTCGTTTCCACGGATAAGCGCCATTAAAATGGGATCGAAATTTTCTGTTAACCATTTTTTAATCGAATTATATAGGATAAATAGCATCAAAATTATTAGTAAAACTAATCACATAATTACAATGATTTTATAAAGTTTCAAAAGTTGACATCGAAGCCTAAGACTTTTTAATAAAAGAACAAAAAATGGGTATTTAGCTCATATATTAACCTTTTAACAAAATAATGTAGTTTTATCTACGAAGAGAGGTTCTAACAAAAGTGGAGAAGCCTTCAATTACTGATAGCAGAAGTGAGATGAGACCAGAAGTACTGAGCTAACCAAATTCTTCACTCGGCGAAAGTGAATATTCTTGATAACACAAGAACGGTTGGCCCTCTGGTAGCGGTTTCTGAATTTTCCCCAAAACGTGAGACGCTAGACGGCAGAACTAGATTCAAGGAGCCACGTCCGTGTTCGGCCGCTTTAGGTTGAGGGGAAGGGGGTAGGAAATGTTTTTGGAACTCGACCAATTTTTTTCTCAGTAGTGTAGCCGCGTGGGAAGCGGCATAAAATCCTCAAATTTGTTCACTAGTGCCAGGATCTACTATCAATGCTAGAGCCCTTCACTTCTAGTCTCATCTCACTTCTGCTGATAGGAATTTACGAGTTGAACTGTATAATTGTGACCCTTTCATTCTCTATTCGAGCTGGCTACGGGATTAGCCAAGAATAGTGCGACCCTATAATAGTCAACGTGAACACGATTATTGCAATAAGTACGAGCTCGGAGTTATTTTAGTAGAGCTTTTATTTCCAAAATATTTTCGTGTATACGAGCTTCACAGTTCACACACACACACAAACCAAAAGCCACAATAAACTCCGTTCCAATAAGCTACGTTAGTTTTTTAGTAACTTCACACGTAGATAAAAATCAACTCAATTGATTTTTCGTTTCGGATTAAAAATTGTGCAAGGTCTTTTACAATTAAACGTTTTCGGAATTAAAAACAGTCACAGAATAAAGCTAGAACTTTTAGGTGGGTTATTACAAATTTTAATCAAAAGCATCCCACCAACTGTTCAATTTTAAAAGACATTTGTTACAGTCTGACAGTGTTTATTTTTTCCATAATTATTGAGGGTGTGAGCCTTTCCTGAATGTGGTGCAATATCAGGTCGACTCGTGGCGAAGTCGGGCAAGCCCGTTAAACTCCGCCCAGTTCCAAAAATCGAGTTAATATCGAAGGGTCCCAATGGAACCCGATCAGATATTAAGCTGATCAGAACAGATACTACACATGATCTTAGCCAAAAGGCCGAGAAGCGATACCAATTACACGGCTAATTAAGACTAAATATTTCATTAATTAATGCTTACTAATTAATTAAATATGAAACTGAAGTGCTGGAAATTATAGTGAAAGGCAATTAACTGGATGAAAACGGTTGATTAAGGTTCAATATTTAATTAATTAACATTAACCAAGTGAGTAAATAAGCAAAATTATGGAAATTATTATTATTAAAATTATCCACAATATCCAAGAAATTAATTAAAATTATCCACAATATCCAAGAAATTAATTAAAATTATCCACAATATCCAAGAAATTAATTAAAATTATCCACAATATTTAAGAAATTAATTAAAATTATCCACAATATTAAAGAAATTAATTAAAATTATATAACAATGTTTAGATATTTCCCCGGAAGATATGATGTGTCTTCATCCTCATCTTGTGAAATTGAATAGAATGTCTAAGGCAAAATTAACGAGTCTTAAACCTTCATCTGACACATTATTTAAATAATTGAGTGAGTACGTTTTAAGAAACAAAATGTTTCCAAGCCCGAGAAATAATCCCGAGTTTCCCGAGTAAAAATATACGAGCTTTCGGGGTTTTTAACTTGTCGTAAAATTTGAAACGATTTTGACGTTGTAATCCATTACCTACCTAGTCAGTTAAAGACTTGGGAGGAGCTAAATTAATATTGAAAAACCGGATTTTCTATTTGATTTTGGGTCTTATCCAAGTTCAACAATTCAACTCAATAGATGATTCCATTAATTACCAACACAAAGTACGGGGAGGTTATTTTGAGTCAAAAATGTTATATGACATTTTGGCCTATGGGCAATCCTAAATAAGTCATATTAGAGTGTTAGACAGATGAAACGTAAATTTAGGTAAAAAGTTAAGGCATGATCGAGTGAGCTATGGCCAAGAAAAGGCCCTAATGAGGTGGCGCCATCTCGATAGACACTAACCAACGAATTTGCAAATAAAAACCCGCGAACCTTTTAGTCGTTGTCACGTGTCTAATTAAGCGAGCAATGCGACTTCTACCGACGCAAACGCAAGATTTTAGTCTAGTCTAAACGGGCCTTAACAGTAATATATTATTTTCTTAGCAAGAGTTACTCAATCTTTATGCTAAATCGATTTTCAACGATTTTAAAGTTTCATATTTTAAGCTCTACACTACCACTTTACGCGATTTGATTTTAAAGACCATACTCAAAAATGAAGGCCTAATCCTTCACAATTTGAGTTTCAATTTCTTGAATTAACATATTGCAATGTTTTGCATATTTTAATAAATAAAACATTTTCCCAAAAGGCAGGTCGGTCGGTATTTGGACCACGAGTTTTATAAATTACCTCTGAGAAAGCTGTACCTGTTTAAAACATACTTATACAAAATTATAATAAATTGAAACTTTACTTTGACTTTTCAGTCCGTCGTGATTCAAATAAAAGTTCGGTGTTTAACTTGAATGTATTTAAAACACGTGACTTATAATATATATCTATACCCAAGAGAAAAAAACCAACCAAGGACGATAAAGCAAGGAAAGTTTGGTTTAACCAAGAAGTGATATCTAGTTTATTAGGGAGAAGGTATAAGATGCCTAATTATTCGCGCGCCATAGAGCCAGTCTCCCTTATAACTGTGAGGTCACCTAACAATCTCCTATCGTCCGCGATAATGTGCTACTGCGCATTTTTTAGACACATCATACTGCAGACGACAATTTTCAGTTTGGCCTCTGACGGTCATTACGCTGGGAAATGATTTGTTGCTTGCGTTGCGATCATGCGCAGTTAAAACGAAAGCGGCCTGATAAGTTTCACGAAGAAAAGGGTGTTTTGTGGCGTAAATTAAGGGGGATGTTTGTTCTTTGGGAAATCGATTTTGAGTAGAAAATGTAACTTTTATCGCAATTTTGCCCTAAGGGACACTGTTTTCCAGTTATGATTGGAGTGTTTTACGGATGACCCCTTAAATTTAATTAAGAAACTGATTTAGACAATGATTTCTAATACAGGGTGTTTCTGAAAAGTCCATCACAAATTAAGGGGCGTGTTTATGGGACCAAACTGAGCGGAAAGTACCAAAGAACATGGGGTGTACAACATTTTGTTACGGAGATATGGCCTTCCAAACATTCGCCCCTAAAACAAGGAAATATCCAAAAATGAGGAGTAACATTTAAGACCGAATAACCAGCTTGTTTAAAATTACTAGACAATTTCAATAGCCTTTAATCGAACAATTGATTTCTACCTTTACTAATCAGAAGCGTATAAATGAGTAGAAGTATGCCTACGGTGGTAATGTAAAATTAATCCCAAGTGACATGATGTTTCAAGATCTTCCCAGCACCAAGTAAAATGGTTCTGATTGAAGGGACTTTTATAAGCACAGCGTAAACAACGTTATTTTCAGGAATTAGTCCAAATGTCCACGGGCGGCATTACAAAAACGAGGCAGTCTTTCGAATGATACTTGGACATGTTGGAAGATCCCTGGCTTGTTCCTGTTATCTCAAACCGTAAAAAGCTACGCAAATCTTCATCATCACGGACAACACTCTTGTACGTTAGGTATGACCTTGAGAAAACCTAAAAGGACATCTCGAATGTATTTGAAAAACCCATCTCCAATTAAGGGGCGTGTTGTTTGTTTCCAACAGAGTAAACTCGCCCAGAGAACAATTACAATGCAGAGCCACGTTTCGGCGTTAATGGCCCACAAAGGTGGTCCCAAAAACAAGAACAAACTTTAATTTGTTTCGTTCAGTAAGTGTTTCATGTGTCATAGATAAAACGCCATGATTAATGCACGAAGAAAATGAATTTATTGACAAGTTTTAACATTTAATTGCAACTAGTTACAAAATATGTTCAAAGTGTTCACCACCCGCGTTAAGGCACACATTAGCACGTCTTACAAATGATTCCCTTACACGTTGAAAAATGCCTGGAGTTTCGCGAATTGTTTGACAGCCGTGAATTATTCGTCGACGTAGCTCTTCAACATCGGGCACTTCAGTCTGATAAACTAAGTCTTTCAGGTGGCCCCAAAGAAAGAAATCACAAGGGTTCAGATCGGGTGATCGAGCAGGCCACTCCACAGGTCCACCTCGACCTAACCACCGCAAAGGGAAGGTCGCGTTAAGATAATTTCGGACCGCGATGCTGAAATGTGGTGGTGCACCATCGTGCATGAACCACATTCTGTTTACCAAACCTAAGGGTACGTCTTCGAGTAGTTCCGGTAAATCGTCCCGTAAGAACTGCAAGTAAGCCACACCGTTTAACCTGGGCTCTAGGAAATTTGGCCCAATTAAATTGTCACCCACAATACCACACCACACGTTTAAACTGAATTGTACTTGGTGACTTCTAACGCAAGTTGCGTGGGGGTTTAGCTGGGACCATTGATGTTTATTATGTAAGTTAATAATACCATCCCGTGAAAAGTTAGCTTCGTCAGTAACCAACAAATCCCGTGGGAAATCGATATCGTTTACTTTAGCCAGAAACCACTGACAAAACGCCGTGCGTCGTGGGTAGTCCGCTGGATTCAAACCTTGAACTTTTTGAACATGGAAAGGATGAAACCGGTGGCTTCTGAGGATTTTCCACACGAGCGTGTGGTTTACGCCTAATCGGCGACCAACTTGGCGGGTACTTGATTCAGGCTCGTCCTCGAAAATGGTGGAACTTCGTCTTCTACGGCCTCTGGGATGGCTCTCGCTCTAGGTTGAGGTCCAGCCGGTTGGATTCGTCCATCTTGCCTCAAACGTCTGTCCACAGCCTCGAACGTCAGTCGATTTGGTAGTCGCCTCTGCGGAAATCTTTCCTGATACAAGCGTACAGCTGCAGCGGCATTCCCCTCGGCTAGTCCATACATTAGGTGCATATCCGCATATTCGGCATTTGTGAAGAAAGGCATTGTAACAGACTTCGTTGAATTATGAGTTTAATAAAACAAACACATGTACGTGAAACCTCTTTTATTCCTTTCTTAAAAAACATAGTGCTCTGTTTTAGTGCTCTGTTTTTTAAGAATAGGCGAAGTTCTCACTATTTTCGAGGACGATCCAAAAACAAGCAGCCGCCAATTGGTTTGCTGATTAAGAAAAAACCACACGCAACTTGCGTTAGAATTCACAAAGTACAATTCAGCTTAAACGTGTGGTGTAGTATTGTGGGTGACAATTTAATTGGGCCATATTTCCTAGAGCCCAGGTTAAACGGTGTGGCTTACTTGTAGTTCTTACGGGACGATTTACCAGAACTACTCGAAGACGTACCCTTAGGTTTAATAAACAGAATGTGGTTCATGCACGATGGTGCACCACCACATTTCAGCATCGCGGTCCGAAAACTTGTCAATAACATTTTCTTTGTGCATTAATCATGGCGTTTTATCTATGACACATGAAATACTTACTGAACGAAACAAATTAAAGTTTGTTCTTTTGTTTGGGACCACCTTTGTGGGCCATTAACGCCGAAACGTGGCTCTGCATTGTAATTGTTCTCTGGGCGAGTTTACTCTGTTGGAAACAAACAACACGCCCCTTAATTGGAGATGGGTTTTTCAAATACATTCGAGATGTCCTTTTAGGTTTTCTCAAGGTCATACCTAACGTACAAGAGTGTTGTCCGTGATGATGAAGATTTGCGTAGCTTTTTACGGTTTGAGATAACAGGAACAAGCCAGGGATCTTCCAACATGTCCAAGTATCATTCGAAAGACTGCCTCGTTTTTGTAATGCCGCCCGTGGACATTTGGACTAATTCCTGAAAATAACGTTGTTAACGCTGTGCTAATAAAAGTCCCTTCAATCAGAACCATTTTACTTGGTGCTGGGAAGATCTTGAAACATCATGTCACTTGGGATTAATTTTACATTACCACCGTAGGCATACTTCTACTCATTTATACGCTTCTGATTAGTAAAGGTAGAAATCAATTGTTCGATTAAAGGCTATTGAAATTGTCTAGTAATTTTAAACAAGCTGGTTAGTCGGTCTTAAGTGTTACTCCTCATTTTTGGATATTTCCTTGTTTTAGGGGCGAATGTTTGGAAGGCCATATCTCCGTAACAAAATGTTGTACACCCCATGTTCTTTGGTACTTTTCGCTCAGTTTGGTCCCATAAACACGCCCCTTAATTTGTGATGGACTTTTCAGAAACACCCTGTATAATTAAGGGGTCATCCCTAAAACACCCATCAAATCGTAACTGGAGATAAAAGTTAAAATGGAGATAGAAGTTAAGACATTTTCGACTCAAAATCGATTTCCCAAAGAACAAACATCCCCCTTAATTTATGCCACCAGACCATGAGTTAATAATATGTTAGCTCCCTAGGGAGCTAACATATTATTAACTCATGACCAGACTTATTAGAAACACCATGTATATGCTTTTGGTTTATTTAAGTCGCTTTGCACCAGACCCCCAACATATTAAACATATTTTCAAAAATCAAGGCTTAATTGGTGCTCAAAATATAAAGTTGCGTGTTCCAGCGAACACCTGAGAAATATACTCCTTGATTTACTCTCTTGACCTGTTTCATATATACATGCGGTGTCCCTTACTCCTATTTAGCAAACGAAGCGTCCCAGACATCGTAATTCAAGATAACCAGCCAGCTCTTTGGACTACACGACATGGAACAAATGTAATTTTTATCTAACGAGAACCTAGCTGCACTGCATAGCGAAAGAAGACAAGGTGACTTGTCATTGTTATTAAAGGCAAGGGTTTCGTCGTCAGACTAATGAGATCGTTATTTAAGTTAAAATAGGGTCGTAATCAAAATTTGGCAAACTGATAATGAAGTCCAGTTCAACCTCACTTTGCCCTGAATATAAAGTCAACCGTAAAGATATAAAAACCCGGTGAAAATACGTTATTCGGATTGAATTAGAGTATGAAGGTACCATAAGTTTATAAGACATGTTCCATAAGTATGACGCTTCCCATACTTCGTAAACCCAGAGACTTACAGCTCGAGCTAGTTCGAGAACGACGAAAGCGAGAATTGGTGTAGTAAATTTTGCAGGACTTCTATCTTCCCATTTAGTCTGCATTACTAAGCCTTTGACAGAACCCCAGTCACCAGGCGTCGCTTTACCTCGAATCTATGACCTACCTCACTCACTTCACGACACAGTTTGTAAGCAGTGACAAACTTATGGAACATATCTTATAAACTTATGCTATGACCTGGAAAAAAACTGAAAACTGGTACAGTCAAAATATGAACCAATGAAGAGTTAGGATGGGACTGAGCACGTAAAACCATCGAACAAAACCTTTCTGCGCATTGCCTTCATTTCAATAAATACACACACAAAAACTGTCGCGACAAAATTAATGTTTAGTGATAAGAAAAGACCATTTTAATAGCGGTCAATAATTAGCAAAATAAAAAATCTTATGGTTTATAAAGGCCATCCTGAAATTGCATTAACTTAAAAGTTAAAAATCAGCCAAGGCTTAACGATAAACGAAATTGTATTAGTTTTATCAGCGTTGCATACTGATCTTGAAGTTTTATGATCAGTCTCATAGGGATAGGAACGCGCTGGGTTAAATTGCTTTATTTTTGGCAGACATAACGTTTTTTTAGCAGACAAGTAACGTTGCAATGATAACTATGCCAAACTATAGGTATTGTAACAGCGATAAGTTTGACACTCAATGAAATACGTTGCAGTTTATGATCAGTCAGTCAGGATTTTATCAAAATTAATCATATATATTAATTAATTAAATAATCATATACACTAATGAATTAAATAATCATATATGCTAATGAATTAAATAATCATATAAACACATAAATTAATCATACAAACATATGAATTAAACATACGAGCACATGAATTAATCATACAAGCACATGAATTAATCATACAAGCACATGAATTAATCATACAAGCACATGAATTAATCATACAAACACACGAATAAACCAATCAAGCACATAAATTAATCATACAAATAGATGAATTATTGATACAAGCACACGAATTAATCATAAAAGCACATAAATTAATCATACAAGCACATCAATTAATCACGAAAACACGATGAATTAGTCAATATACTCGTAAATTAAACAAATATGCTGCTTAATTGATCCCTCATATACCCATGAATGAATACTGTTGTAGTCACTGTCGAATTCGTGCTTTTAGTTACATAAATCTTTCTATAATTTTGAGCATTTAAATTCTACTATTTGGCTAATTAACTAGCGTTAATTAAATAAATTTTTATGCTTAATTAACCGTGTAATTAGTATCGCTTCTCGGCCTTTTGGCTAAGATCATGTGTAGTATCTGTTCTGATCAGCTTAATATCTGATCGGGTTCCATTGGGACCCTTCGATATTAACTCGATTTTTGAAATGGGGCGAAGTTTAACGGGCTTGCCCGACTTCGCCACGAGTCGACCTGATATTGCACTACATTCGGGATCGGCTCACACCTAATAATTCAAAATTAAACGCATTTACAATATTCACTGGTTTGGTAGAAAAACTATTGGGTAAAGACCAGGGGGGCCCATACGCGCTTTTCTCGCGTCGAGTTTTCGATTTTCCAGACAACCAGCGCGTTGGTTTACAAAGCTAGCACGGAGGGGTTTATAAAATCTCTTACGTATGTCTGTCAGCCATCCAGTCTTTTCAGAAACAGCGTTATAGTGCAAATGTTGTACAAATAATTTTTGTGCGAGTATTTTTTAATTATGAATTTTAGTTGATCGGTTAATGTGTTTATAAGAGTAAAAATAAATATAAATATAGGCACAGTAAATTTCATAAAATCCATTTATTTCACAGACTGTTTAATTACTTTGGAAGTTGGAATAAAGTTTTATTTCAGGTGCCTGCACATGGTACAAAATAACAATAACTATTCTAGTATATTAATTAGTGCAAACTATTGATCATAATAATTATAATTGATTATTATTAATATTATAATTATTCTATCCCGTGAAACATGACAAGCTGAATCGACCGGTGCCCAATTTTTTGCGCATATACAGACCTTGGGTAAAGACAATATTTCAAAAGCTAGCAAATAATCCATGGTTACTACTTGGAATACGTAAATCCCATGTTAATTTCTATGCGGGTTTTATGGGCGGTTACATTCAGGATCGGCTCACAATAATTAACTCAAAATTAAACACGATTACACTAATTATTATCCGGCGTAAAAGTAGGTTCAAGAAAAGAGATCACATTGGCTGAATTACGCGTTTTATTCAAGGAGATATAACGTCCGCATTCAACTATGGTTTTAAAACTCCCCTTTTTTTGAATAAAAAGTTGAAGGATTTGAAGAGTCGGAGTTGTCTAAAACTTTTATTTATTTCAAAATTCCCTAACTTTTCCAGGTTTTTCTCCGACTCTTTATTTAAAGTAAATTTCTCTAACCAGTTTTAATCGCGCCATTATTTGTAGTAAAAACAAATTAATGTATTCTTAATTTACGTAATTTCATATTTCCGTAATTTTGCTTACATTAATTAATACAGTTAATTACGAAGTATTTAAACTAATAATCCTTCTAAATAATTATTAGATTCAAGATAATCTATAATTTTTCGTAATCAACTTCCTTATTTAATTAATTAATAAGCGTTAATTAATGAAATATTTAATCTTAATTAGCCGAGGATATTTTGAAAACCTCTATTCTCGTTAGATAAACAAAGTCAATCTTGCTTATTTTTAAATGTACAAATTTCTCTTTCGACTAAACCGTCTCTTATCTCTAACCGGACTAAGTTCCGTTCAATCTTTAGTTAATTAATTAGCGTTAATTAATTAAATATTTAATCTTAATTAACCGTGTAATTAGTATCGCTTCTCGGCCTTTTGGCTAAGATCATGTGTAGTATCTGTTCTGATCAGCTTAATATCTGATCGGGTTCCGTTGGGACCCTTCGATATTAACTCGATTTTTGGAACTGGGCGAAGTTGAACGGGCTTGCCCGACTTCGCCACGAGTCGACCTGATATTGCACTACATTCAGGATCGGCTCACACCCTCAACAATCAAATCAAAAATAAACCCTATTACACTAATTATTATACGGTTACAAGAGAAGAAATCGCCTAGGTGAATTACACGTATACTTTGAAGAGATGTTAAGTTCGACTTCAACTCGGATAATAAAACTCAAGGGTTTTTTTCTCGATTAAAAAGTTAAAGGATTTAAAGATTCGGAGTTCTACCAAATTTTTCATTTATTACTTGTAAATCATGTGATTATTTCCGATTTTCCAAAGATTTTATGTGATTTCCAGTCATTATGGGGGGTTTCTGATTACCGTTGATTACCCCCAATTATGATTTTCCAAGAATTCTAGAAATCAAGTAATCGATTTCTGCCATTTTGTACACCTCATTATTCAAGTTACTAACCCCTCGGTTGTAATCAAGCAATTGAAACCGGCATACTTATATTTGCTATGTTCATTACTTGCATTTCTTGTCAAACTATCTATATATCTATATAAATCAAAGTCCTGACTGACTGATTGATTGACTGCCCTGAAAATTTGCAGGAACGTTACACATAAGTAGTAGGCGCGTACTAAGAAAGATTTTTCCAACCCGCCGCCATCTTAATAAATGGCGCCCCGTAATGTAAAAAATCTTCTCTATATGCAACAAAGTCCGCGCGTTTTAACCGATTTCGCAAATACTTAGTACACTGGTTTCCTTTAACCTATAGACGGGCTGAATGGTCTTTTGGGTTCTATTTGTTGCCATCTTTTTAAATGGCGGCCAAAAACTTAAAAACCCTTCTTTATGGAATAACGTCCGCGTGAAATGTAATAAAAAATGCATCCCGACGGGCAAGGCCGAGTGCCTTCGCTCCTAGGGTGCTACAAAAATGTTAGTCATCAGTAAAATCTACCAATTCTTTATATCATTTTGATGGAAGTTCTTATTACACGCGAGCAACGCTGCGGGTACAAAAACTCACTTCTAAAGACTCAATTTAATTATGTTACTTACTAAAGATAGACTAATGCGAACTTGACCCTTTTGAGAAACAAATTTTGTATCTAAATCTATTCATTCCTCTATGAAATATATAGCACTATGGGCTATGGCTAGCGTGAAAGGTATCACTGAGATATTCCATTAATACTATACAAACTAATTACTCGAAATGGAATGGCTAAAGTAATAAGGATACTATCACTATGTATAAAATAAGCGAGCTGCACGTTCGCAGACACCAAATTAATACGCAAATATACCGGAAGAACCCGACTATACTCGTTCTAAAGACTATAAACTTGGATCAACCAAACAATAAGGAGTATTCATTATTAGGTAAAAATAGAGATTTGAAATTTAACCGTAATTTTTAAAGAAGGCAATTTTCCGAAAAATTACCGACCCACATAACATTTTTCCAATGGGTTAATTGTTTAAATCGAAACCTAAAACGTGCGTTCAGCAGAACGTACCGAAAAGACCGGTTAGATATAAAGAACAACGTTCGTTTGAGAGCTGAGAGTTAGCCGTGCTTTTGAGCCAGATAGAACGTTTTTGATTCAACTACACCTGATGCTTTGTAAAGACTGAATTTGGAGGTGGATTAATGCATTAGGTGTTTATTTAAGTGTTTAATTTTGAATTAATTATTGAGGGTGTGAGCCGATCCTGAATGTAGTGCAATATCAGGTCGACTCGTGGCGAAGTCGGGCAAGCCCGTTCAACTTCGCCCAGTTCCAAAAATCGAGTTAATATCGAAGGGTCCCAATGAAACCCGATCAGATATTAAGCTGATCAGAACAGATACTACACATGATCTTAGCCAAAAGGCCGAGAAGCGATACTTATTACACGGTTAATTAAGCTTAAATATTTAATTAATTAACGGTTGATAATTAACTAAATAAGTAATCTCTCTTAGTCTCGCGAGTTGATAAAATTTTAAAGGAAAATTTTTATCGTTCTTAGAAAAAAAAATCAAGAATTAACCAAAAGTAATATTAAGACTAAATATTTAACTAATTAACGCAAATTAATTAACTAAACAAATAAGAAACAAAAATGATAATCAAAGAAATTTTGCACTATATTTTTGATAAATCAGTCAGTTATGCCTGTATCAAACAAACACACTTTGATACCCAAATATATAAGAATTAATTTGAAAACTACTGAAGTTACGTTTCGTATATTTAATATAAAAGCTACTATTTAATTGCAAAATATATCTAATTTCGAAAAGTCTTAGAAAGCTCTTAGACGGCTTTTAGTGGCCTTGATTAGAATTATTGATAAAATCAATTAAGACTTAAATCCATTATTCCAAGATCAAAGTATTCGATTATCGCCATTTGAGATGGAAAACAAGAAAATTACGAATTCGTCACATTAATATCTACGTGTGGTTAATGTAATTCTAATAATGTTAAACTTGACAGAGATTTTGATGAAACTTGGGTACAATGACACAACACTAAGAACCAGTAGTTAGAACAAGAATTTGATTAAATACAGGGTGTTCAAAAAATTTATGGTAAAATCAAAAATGTATGTGAGATTTTGAACAGAAAATGTACTAAGACATTTTGACAAAATGGGCAGTAGCGTTTCCGAGTAATTATCAGAATGTTTTAGGAATGACCCCTTAAATTTAATTAAGAAACTGAGGAGACAATGGGCCAATGGTTAATTTGATTAAGGGGTCATCCCTAAAACACCCGAATTATAACTCGTAAATTGTGACCCTTAGCATTTTGACCAAACATCCAGCACCGTTTAAGAGTTATGATTAGTGTGTTTTAGGGGTGATCCCTTAAATTTAAGTAAGATACTGAGCAGACAATGATTTCTAATTTAATTAAGGGGCCATTCCTAAAGCAATCCAATCATAGCTAGTAAACGGTGACCCATAGGGAAAAATATAAAAAACATTTTCCACTCAAAATCACGCATATAGAACCCTGCACTGTACCATAAGTTCAAAGATATGTTCCCCATAAGTTTTTCACTGGTAACTTAGAAACTGGAGCTAGTCGAGTATCGTAGGTCATAGATTCGAGGTAAAGCGACGCCTGGTGAGGCGCTGCTGTCAAAGGCTTAGTAATGCAGACTAAATAGGACCTAGATAGAAGTCGTGCATGCAAAATTAACCACCGAGTGTAGGACTTCAATTCTCGCTTCCGTCGTTCTCGAACTAGTTATCTCGAGCTGTAAGTCTCTTAGCACTACGAAGTACAGGTAGTGTCATACTAATGGAACATTTCTTATAAAATTATCACTGTGCTTATGAACAAAGCACTCTCTGAAATACACACGAGCACCTAAGTAATATTTGTCTAGGTATACCAGGGAGGAGAGACTTGAGAGGGAGTGTTGATCTAATGCTAAAAAAACGTCATACAAATGGTAAAATGAAAAAAAGTGAGGGTAGGAATTTCTATCTCCGTTCCACTATTTTAGCTAACGCGCAGGCGCGAGTGACGTCGTTTACTACCGCCAACAACACTTCTTCCATGACGGATATTCAAAAACAACCTTCCCCTCCAGTTCGAAGCCGGTTTTTAAAGTTGACGCATGCGCGCGGACACCGCGACGAGTGGCAGAGCCAGCGCCGGAGAGAAACTAGTTTAGCCACGAAGCGAACGAACTCGCCTATTCACTTTATTACTCCCTCTCAAGTCTCTCCTCCCTGGGTATACTATGCCTACATTACTTACTCCAAGACAAATATAAGCAAACCCACGTAAGAATTTCAATCTGTTAATGAAAGAATAGCGAACAGTAGGCTAGCGCTCGCGCGCGGTTCTTAAAAGAAAATCAATATTCCATATAGGAAAGCCATCTCATTTACTAAGCAATTTCGAGTAAGAGCTACCGGGAACACCTACACCTGGATTCCTTATATAGTATTTAAAATTTGCAACGCTCTTCTAGAAATTAACGCGCTTCGTCTTTTAATATCTTTAAAGCTAGGCGATTTGCAACCCCTTCACCCCCCCCACCATCGCCGAATATATCTGATACAGGGTTCCTACAAAATTTAAGGAATTACATTCCCTGACGTAACAATCTTCGTATTTTATTCAATATTTAGCGTAGAGAACTATAGTGTTACTAATATTTTTGGGAAAAAGTGTCAGAACTGCTATTTCAATATTGTTATCTCGAGTTTCACAATTTCTCTGACTTTTCCGCATTATTTTGGGCTAATTTTCAATTTTCCTGAAGTTCCCTAAACCTTTGGTTTAATTTTCAATTTCCCTGATTTAATTTTCCCTGGCATTTTTGGAAAATTTACAATTCCCTAATTTTACTTGATCTTTTCGGCCTATTTTCAATTTCCGGGACTTATCCATGACCTTGTTGACCCATTTTCAGTTTCCAGGACTTTCACTGACTTTGGTGGACAATTTTATGTATCCCTGTTTTTTCTCTGACTTTGGTGGACAATTTTATGTATCCCTGTTTTTTCTCTGACTTTGGTGAACAATTTTATGTATCCCTGATCTTTTCCCTGACCTTGTTGGACTATTTTATATATCCCTGATTTATCCCTGGCCTTCTTGGACTATTTTATATATCGCTGATTTTTGCCTGAATTTTTCGGCCTATTTTCAATTTCAATTTCTTACTTTGGCCTTATTTCAATTAAATACTTTGGCCTATTTTATATTTCAATTCCTTAATTCGTCCTATTTTCAGTTCCAATCCCTTACTTTGGCCTATTTTGAATTTCCCAGACTCTTCCTTGACCTTATTTTGACCTATTTTAAATCAATTCCTAACTTCGGCCTATTTTCAATTTCCAGACTTTCCTTGATCTTATTTTGATTCAATTCCTAACTTTGGCTTATTTTAAATTTCCCAGACTTTTCCTTAATCTTATTTTGACCTATTTTAATTAAATTCCTAACTTTGGCCTATATTCAATTTCCCGGACTTTTCCTTGACCTTTTTTGGCCTATTTTCATTCAATTCCTTATTATGGCCTATATTCAATTTCCCGGACGTTTCCTTGACCTTTTTTGACCTATTTTCATTCAATTTCTCACTTTGGCCTATTTTAAATTTCCCGAACTTTTCCTTGACCTTTTTTGACCTATTTTCATTCAATTTCTCACTTTGGCCTATTTTAAATTTCCCGAACTTTTCCTTGACCTTTTTTAACCTATTTTAAATTTGCCGGACCTTATTTTGACCTATTTCCATTAAATTCCTTACTTTGGCCAATTTTCAATTTCAATTCCTCACTTAGGTCTATTTCACTGACATTTTTTAGCCCATATTCAACTTCCCTGACTTTTCACTGAACTTTTTCTGGTTAATTTCAATTTTCGTGACATTTTCGGGTATTCCAGGTCTTGTATAAACCCTGTTAGACTCCGGAACAGACAAAAGATTCGAGGATCGACGCGCCTATAGTCCCACAAAATTTAATTCTGAACCGAAAACCGAATTTCTAATCAAAGCGGAAAGCGCACTCGATCTAATTAAATTCTCAAAACCCTGGTCTGGGGTGGCGACCGAGCCCGGCTTCAAAAATTAGGGATTGAGGTACCACGCTTTCCTTCCGCAATTATACGGTACCACCGATTTTGGGGGATTTGAGAGTGAATTTGAAATTGGGTTTAATTTTTCTTATCTACTTGTAATTTTAGAAAACGAACGGACTTATGAATCGTCTCGGGTGTGTGTTTGTGTGTGTGTTAGTTAGCTAGTGGAGGTTGGATACACGAAAAACACGTTTGGTGAGGAACTGGTTGAGAAAAGATTAGCTAACTTCGATGAGCTAGTATTGGTTTTGAAAAGGGTGGTACAATTATGACGATCACAGCGTACCTTTGCGTCTTCGCGATTCGTCCAGCGATTGGCTAAGATTGTGTACACGAAAACCACGCTTGGTGAGGAACTGGTTGAGAATCGATAAGCTAATTGCGAAGAGCTAGTATTGGTTTTGAAAAGGGTGGTGTAATTATGACGATCACAGCGTACCTTTGCGTCTTCGCGCTTCGTCCAGTTATTGGCTAAAATTGCGTACACGAAAAACAAGTTTGAAGAAGAAGTGGTTACGAAAATATCCGATATCAGTTCCGATCTAGTATTGGCTACGAAAGATTTTCTACAATTATAGAGTTTACAATGACGTTTGGGGCTTGCAGCTACGTCCGAAACTCTAGTTTAAGATCGGATATACGAAAAATTAGACTTGGTGACGAACTGGTTGAGAAAAGATCTGCTAACAACTCCAAGCTCGTAACAAAATTGTTTAATGTCACGGGGTCGCCACTTTAAGCCACTACTTGTTGTTCTTGGTAGTACAATTGTACTTTTTTAGTACATTTTAAAATCTTCAGTACGAAAAGTAAATTTTGATGTTTGAAAGTACATTTTCAAATTCCATTTTTTAACATTAGCGTCTATGAGACGAAAATTACGCCGCAAGATGGCACCAAAAGCCTTTCGTGGAGGGGGAAGGAAATTTTAATACCCCCAAAGGGAGAAAAGTACGTATTCAAAAAGCCTCCCACTGGGGTAGTACGTTTTACTATTGGGGAAAGTACGTTCCCAAAAATCTAAGGAACAACACTGCCCACTAGTAACGCCCCTCCAGTCTTTTAAAAAAGAATCCGAAATATCCCTTCGACCTACACTTATAGAAATTATTATAGGGTTACAATGAAATCAATACGGCCTTTCATTTACACGTATCTTAGGAAGTTTTGCACAATCCCTTTATCCAAGGAATCTAAAAAGCATCCCACATGAGTATTGCTAGAAATATTACATACATACACAAGGTGACCGAAAAATGATTTAGTATTCGTAGGATGGCGCGATCCGTTGCTAAGGGCAACGCGCTGATTTATCAATAAAAATTGAGGACGTACGGCCTTTGTAAAAGAGAGAGAAATAAACCTAGAAATTCGATACAATTTTTTTATCTCCGCAAAAGGTTATAACTTTTACCAGCTTTTCTTGTTTCATATAGATTTAATATCGGGATTAAACGGGGAGGCAGGGGGGCTTAAGCCTGGTTTTCACTGGCCCAAAACGCGCCGTTTTTTCAGAAGTAACATGCATGCCGCAAAATTTCCGCGTTTTCTGAGCGGCAAATACGGAATTGGTTTTCTATTTTTCCGCAAAATTTTACGGCGAGGAAAGCGGTGGCCAATAGGAATCGACGAATGCGTGACGTCATAGGCTTGGTTTTGGTCAGTTCTCGAGGTTTTTTTCGACGCCATTTTTGTTTTTAATTGAAGGCGTTTGTGTTGTAGAATTAGATTTCTAAAAATGTATAGAGCTATTTCAGTGGGGGAAAAATTTCGTCTGCTACGAAAATTGGGCCTGCCTTTGAGTGTAGGGCGGACATTTTGTGAGGGTTTTCTCTATGGGCAAATAGCATGGGTGACGTAGCCATTACCCCCTCTGAAATAGCTCTATAGTTAACGATTTGTTAAAGAAGTTAGGCTTAATCGTTAGTTACATGATAAAAATGAACGTTTTAACAAAGACAATAAATTCTAAGAAAATCCATAGGTTGCTATTGGTGCATTTTCAACATAAATTGTAAGCCTTGGTCTCCACGAGCTCGCACTCTTTCATATTACAGGTTTTAGTGAAAAGTTTTGCCGCCGTTTTTTAAAGGAATTTTCCGCAAAATTTTGCGGATTTATTTTTGCTGTTCCGTGAAATTTTCGGCAGTGAAAACCAGGCTTTAGAGGAATTAAGTAAGAAGTTTTTAGGTACAATTTCCCAAGCAATTCCCTTTGATATGAACTTTTGGAAACTTAGTAGTGATAAAAAAAATAATCCTTTAGACGGTAATAAACCACTACAAAAAAGAAGTCCGTTGCTGCTAGGGTCTAAATTAATTAAATACTCCTCTAAGCCTTGTTTTGAATTTAGAAAAGATTGTTACAAGCTTAATAATACATTAAATATTCGTTAAGCCTTTGTTTTTGGATTGTGAAAATACGTCACTTTCAGCAATTGTTTGAGTAATGTCACGTGATTAGCATTTCATTGATTGGTAGTAGAGCGTGGTCAGCGAGATATATTATTCGCTAGATAAAATTCGTCATACATAATGATTAGTCTAGCTCTTCCCACAATAAAAGCTGCCTAGATACGTTGAGTGAAAATTTCCTACACAATGAATCCTATTAGCTATATGTATTCCAGGCACTAACCACTAAGTAATATACGTGTTTAAAATTTTACGATTTAAATAACACTGGACCTTTAAATGAAGTCCAGATAGGAGAGGCGAGTTCACACTTACCCTGGGATCACCAGTTGGAACGGAAATGCCGCAGTTTGGACAACATCCTCGGCTACAATTAGTGCATTTGTTGGTGTTGTCCGCTCTCAATTCTGTCTGTTGGCAAATCGGACATATTTGGCGGCGTGGTTCCTCTCTACAAATAAAAACATAACACAAATTTAAATATTATATTCTTTTTGCAGACCTAAGGTCATGAACCCGAAATGGTTAGTGTTCGAGAAGTATTGTATAAATAATTGTAGCCAAGCCACATGGAGAGATGAATGTGTGATTCATGTCGCCATTGAGATAGAGAAACACTTTTTTAAAATAACGCCCTCCCGTAGAATACCATGGAAACACGATAAATGCGATTAGCAACGCGACATAACACACCAACCCCGGATTTCAAAAACTGCCCTAAATTCAAGGGTTCCCGGTCACTGTTAGCTTTAAGTAAGTAAGCCTACCTAAATCATCAGTTGGGTCTATCCTTTATCTCAACAAAAACATCTCTGTAAAAATATGCCAAGTTGTTTGGCCGTAAAAAGAAGTGAGATCTAAAATACGGCCAAGTTATTATCTCCAGGTGAACCAACATTTTATTCGACTTAAAACTTCTCAAGAATGTTTTTCTGACTTGGCCATTTGCATATCAAGGATTCGTTTAATTCCAGATATGGATCGAAATTAAAATATTAAATCAAATTGGTTAAATATTCTTGATAAGCCTTTGTGGTTAAACTTGTAATTTCCGTTATTAACCTTCACGGGTGCAAAGAAGAAGGATGCAAGTTTGAATGCTAATGGCCAAGTCAGAAAAACATTCTTGAGAAGTTTTAAGTCGAATAAAATGTTGGTTCACCTGGAGATAATAACTTGGCCGTATTTTAGATCTCACTTCTTTTTACGGCCAAACAACTTGGCATATTTTTACAGAGATGTTTTTGTTGAGATTTCACTCCTTTTTGTACGTACATGTTCTTGTAGATTTATAGAAGTAGGATTATGAAGTGAAATAAACATTTGTACTTTTAGATTTTTATTTGTTCTTTCCAAGAGTTTTACTTGGCTTTGCCTTTTTCAACTTTTTTTTTCCTCAGGCTGTGATAATTGTTAACCGTATTTCTATTCGAAGAACACAATATTGTGGCAAGTAACACTTTTAATCAACAGAATAGATTTAAGACAAGTTGGGAAAACCAAAATATTACCTCTCCGAGTCAAGAGGTCTACTACTACAAACTTATTTACCTAGATATGGAATTATTTCTCTTTTTTGAAGTAAAAATTTACGAAATATTGAAGCAGTATTCCAAGCATAGCGAATAATACAGTAAAGCAGACGACATTTTACATCCAATAAGGATAAATCTTGGACACATGGAAATCAGTCAATGGGGAAAAGATCAGGAAATGAAGTCTACGCTTCAGCTGTTTACCGTATATTCTGATAGCTACATTCACAACTGGTTTGCAGTGTAAACACTATCGTCTCGTCTCACCTCAACAATATTCTTAGTTTGCCAACATGAATGTTAACGTTAAATAACACCAAAGCTAAATTGTAGCTAGACGCACTAATAGTCAATGCGCACCATAAAGAGAATAAAAAGTCTGTAGCTACTACCCGTTTACCATTAGCCCTTTCACTATTCTAATTGCCACCATGATCTTTTCTTCAATTATAAAATCTTAACCTGATTATTTAATAGTGTATTTAACTTTCGGCTCACTCTGAACCGTTGATGTCTCTTCATTTCAGACACGAAAATCAAAGCCCAAAGTTTACTTCACCTCAGGCATCAATTATTTACTCTTTGTTTCACTAAGCCTATTGTGGATTATACTTAATATACCCGCCGGAGTCTAGGTCTTAGTGTTCTTCATGAGATCACTAAACCAAGGATTATTCTATATACAGATGTAGTATAGCTTAAGTAATATATAAACAGCCATTTCAAATAACAATATTAAAAAAAATCTTTGGAATATCAAAATGAAACAGAGCTTTAAAGCTACAAAAGTACTAAATGCATCATAATTACGAAAAATACTTCCACATATTCACTTTATATTATGGAAAAAGGGAATATTAAGGTTCTGTATGATTTCTTAACACATCAACACAAGGCTAACTGCTAACGCGACGCACTAGTGTAACAATGGACGGACACACACAGACAACAAGTTGGGAAAACCAAAATATTACCTCTCCGAGTCAAGACGACTACTTACAAACTTATTTACCCAGATATGGAAATGTTTCTTAAGTTAAAATTTATGAAATATTAAAGCAGTATACAAAGCATAGCAAATTTACTGTAAATCAGACGACATTTTACATCCAATAATGATATACTTGTACACATTAAAATCATCCGATGGGGGAAAAACGGGTCATCGGCGTTTTATAAATGACGCTAGCGCAATAAAGCGTGCAAGGTACCAAGGCTTAACAAAAATTGTAGGATAACATATTTATAGAGATAGATAACAACTTTTATAATTAAAATTAGAAACTAACATATCTCTTAAAATTCTCGCGTGATCAACTGGTTTCACGCCAATTAAATAGCTATAGTCCCATAGAGCTATTTGTATTAATTCCTCCATGGTTTTTTCGCCAAGCTGAGAACTACGCGTTTTACGTCACGTTATCAAAAAAGCAGACTATTTTCTTTGAAGACCGCGCTAGCTCAGCGCTAAGCACCGTGACGTCAAAATTCTAAAACAAAATCCCTGGGCCGCGTTCAGCAACGCGAAGCTCTGCTGAACGCGACCCAGATTTCCACCATGATTATAAATCTAAGCCTAATTATTTAAAAGTGTATTTAACTTTCGGCTCACTCTGAACCGTTAATGTCTCTGCATACAGAAACGAAAACCAAACCCAAACTTTTACTTTTTGGTTCACTAGGCCTATTGACAAATAAGAGTTCATTTGACCAACATAGCAGCGTTGTGCTTGTATTCACTATGATTTTAGAAAGGATTATGCTATAAACAGATGTAGTATAGCTTAAGTAATATATAAACATCCATTTTAAATAATAATATTAAAAAAATCTTTGGAATATCAAAATGAAATAGAGCTTTAAAGCTACAAAAGTACTAAATGCATCATAATTACGAAAAATATTTCCACATATTCAGTTTATATTAAGGATAAAGGGAATATTATGGTTGTGTTGGATTTCTTTACACATCAAAACAAAACGAACTTCTAACGCAGCGCACTACTGTAACAACGGACGGACACATACAGACAAAAACATAGACTGCTTTTAACTCTTTCCGTATTAATTTTGAATTGAGAAACAAGATTATCTTAAATATTAAAATAAATATAATTAATATTTAATATTTTCTTCGTTAGTTATTCGCCTTATTGAACGTTACATCGTTTTAAAAAAGAACAATTAAACATTCTTGAGAGACTTGACTAATATTGGCGTTTGAAATGAAGCATACGCCGGTTGCTTCGCCTTACTAAAATAGGTAGTATATAAGGGTTTCGAATCGCAGCCATGGATAAGAACAGCGCAATTGCGTGAACCTTTGGTGGAAGCCCCACCTTAGGGAGGCCGGACGTTTCTCGTAACCCTGGCCGATCGCCGCGTATGTCTTAACCTTAACGATGATGATGGAGTAGAAGCCAGGTGTGCAGACTGGTGTCCATGTGGGATGGACAAAAACAATGACCAGAAGATGGTGGTGTGTAGAAACCAGTGTGTACAGACTGGTGTCCATGTGGGATGGACAAAAACAAAGACCAGAAGATGGTGGTGTTAGAAGCCAGGTGTACAGACTGGTGTCCATGTGGGATGGACAAAGAGCAGATGACGGTGGTGATTAGAAGCCAGTGTGGACAGACTGGTGTCCATGTGGGATGGACAAAGACCACAAGAGGGTGGGGATTAGAAGCCAGTGTGTACAGACTGGTGTCCGTGTGGGATGGACAAAGAGCAGCAGATGATTGTGATTAGAAGCCAGTGTGTACAGACTGGTGTCCATGTGGGATGGACAAAGACCAGAGGCTGGTGATGTTAGACAGGCAATGGAGTAATAGCCTGTAAGTGTAATACAATTTTCGAAATTTCCGGAAATTGAGAACACGTTTGCTCCGATTTGCAAACTGCGAACGCGGTCACGTGGGTGTAACAACAGACAGACACACACACACACACACACCCACACACACACACACACACACAGACACGTCGAAATTAGAACCTCTCCGTGACATACGTCACTCGGAGAGGTAAAAACATAGACTGCTTTTTAACTCTTTCCGTATTAATTTTGAGTTGAGAAACAAGATTATCTTTAATATTTAAATAAATATAACTATTTTTAATTATTTTAATCTTCAATAATTAACATTAATAATAGTTAAATCGTTGAAAATAAAGTTATACCTATTATCATCTCAAACTTTGCTAATATTGACGTTTAAAGTGAAGGGTACCCCTCTAGCCCGCTTTCTTCAAATTTTGGGGTATATATACGATTCGTTTCCATTATAATAGTAAGGAAAATGCGCAATTGCGAAAACCTTTGGTGGCGATCCCACCTTAGGGAGGCTAGACGTTTCTCGTAACCCTAGCTGATCGCCGCGTATATCCTAAAACCAAACGATGATAATGGAGTAAAAGCAAATGAGACAGATTGGTGTCTATGTGGAATAGACGGAAGACCAGTAGATGGTGGTGTTAGAAGCCAGGTGTACAGACTGGTGTCCATGTGGGATGGACAAGACCAGAAGACGGTGGTGATTAGAAGCCACTGTGTACAGACTGGTGTCCGTGTGGGATGGACAAAGACCAGAGGCTGGTGGTGTTAGACAGGCAATGGAGTGGAATACAATTTCCGGGAAATGCGGTCCGGAAATTGAGAACACGTTTGCTCCGATTTGCAAACTGCGAACGCGGTCACGTGGGTATAACAACAGACAGACACACAGACAGACAGACACGTCGAAATTAGAACCTCTCCGTGACATACGTCACTCGGAGAGGTAAAAACTAAATGAATCAAAACACGCTTAGAACCATTTCAGACGAAATGAAAAGGAAATGAGTAAAAAATTTAATTACTAAAACATTATGTAAAAAACATAAATTTTGCAATAATACGAAAGAATCATATTAGTAAAAAATATTAATATTAAAGGACGAAAAAATTAAATTATAATGTCCTATTACGAGGGGATATAAATTATAAAACCCCCATTTCAGGGGCTAACAGGGGAAAATTCCCGCTTTTGGGACTTTTCCCTTTCTTTGTATGCTAAGTCCTATATACTTGTATGCCAAATTTTATCATTCCCGCAACACCGGAAGTGCCCTAGAGGTTTAGATGATGACTCCAATTTTAAACCCCCATTTCAGGGGCTAAAAGGGGGAAACTCCCGCTTTTGGGACTTTTCCCTTTGCTTGTATGCTTAGTGGTACAAGTATGCCAAATTTCATCATTCTAGCACCACCGGAAATGCCCTAGAGGTTTAGATGATGACTCTAATTTTAAACCCCCATTTCAGGGGCTAAAAGGGGGAAACTCCCGCTTTTGGGACTTTTCCCTTTGCTTGTATGCTTAGTGGTACAAGTATGCCAAATTTCATCATTCTAGCACCACCGGAAATGCCCTAGAGGTTTTGATGATGTGTCAGTCAGTCAGTCAGTCAGTCAGTCTCATAATGTGTCATTTTCACATAGGATTATCACAGAAACCAAATGAGTTAGAAAGCTGGAAGTTGGAGGACTTCCTAGGATTAACACTGTGCCCTTGAGGTGCAAATATGAGTGGTGTACTATTCCCCAGTACCGAGTTAAGAGGGGGTCAAAATGAGGCTGAAATGTTTCGGGTAAAGGATTGCTGGTAGTGCACGACAACTTGGCGGGTGCACTGCCGTGCATCCAGATATATTGCGTTTATTTTTGAATTAATTATTGAGGGTGTGAGCCGATCCTGAATGTAGTGCAATATCAGGTCGACTCGTGGCGAAGTCGGGCAAGCCCGTTTAACTTCGCCCAGTTACAAAAATCGAGTTAATATCGAAGGGTCCCAATGGAACCCGATCAGATATTAAGCTGATCAGAACAGATACTACACTTGATCTTAGCCAAAAGGCCGAGAAGCGATACTAATTAAACGTCTAATTAAAACTAAAATATTTCATTAATTAACGCTTATTAATGAATTAAATAAGAAAAGTAAACGCGCAAAATTATAGTCCGTGAAATTATTGGAGTCGTATTACATTTTGAGGCTAACCATGACCGGAAGCTATACTAATTACACAATAATAATAATAATAATAATTAAAATTATATATCTAATTAGTCAACACTAGTTAAATTAAATAAATAAAAACTAGACATGAAAATTGTCGTATCAAAATGCCAAGTTTCATCGCAAACTTACAAGCCAAAAAAAAGTTACGAATCAAGCAGCTTATAGGACGGTTAAGTTTTGCCACTAACATCAAACAGACCATTTCGATGTAACTAAGCGTCAAATAACAGGGGTTAAACCCATTCCTTCAATTTCACTTTTTGGCGCATGCGCTGTAGACGTTTTGTATCATGAGAGTACGCATGCAGAGACGGCAATATATCAACCCCTTGTAATGTCCCAGTACTGAGGGTTGTCAATGCCTACCTCCTTTTTTAACATAGAAAACTCTACTCTACTACATGGGCACTACGCAAGGCCCAAATGTGCAACCTTCTGTTATTTGTCTTTAGTGTTGGTACTACAAATTTTTAATGTTTCATTCTGGGAACCATGAAGGGCCAGTAAGAAAGTATAGTGCGGCACTAAACAAGGCCGTCGTTATACAATGAACGACTTTCGATCGGTGGGGCGGAGAGTGGGCAGCTATAAAAAGGCCTAAATGACTCAATCTTCGATTTTGAGGGTGGGCTCTCGCCCTAGCTATCTCGGCGAACCCATAGATATCATACATATATGATAAAACTAAATCCATGTCAGGTTTGCCACGAAATTTTCAGATTCAAATTTCCAGAGTTGTAAAGGTTTTTCCTGACATTTTTCAACGATTTTCCGTGACGTTTCTAGACCCAAGGGGTGATCTTAGTAAACAGTTTTGTTTAAACTCCCTGACTTAGTTGAAATAATTAAACTTCCCTGACCTTTTCGGTCCATTTTGCTTGAAATTCCCTGACTTTTCCAGGTTTTACCTGACCTGACTTGGGTCTTCCTAATGCCTTTCCAAGGGGTAATCTTAGTAAACACTTTCGTTTAAATTCCCTGACTTTGTTGAAATAATTAAACTTCCCTGACCTTTTTGGTCTACTTTTCTTGAAATTCCCTGACTTTGTTGAAATAATTAAACTTCCCTGACCTTTTTGGTCCACTTTTCTTGAAATTCCCTTACTTTTCCAGGTTTAACCTGACCTGTAGCAAACCCTGCACGTTCTACTTGACGATACTTGGGTCTTCCTAATGCCTTTCCAAGGGGTAATCTTAGTAAACACTTTCGTTTAAATTCCCTGACTTTGTTGAAATAATTAAACTTCCCTGACCTTTTTGGTCCACTTTTCTTGAAATTCCCTGACTTTGTTGAAATAATTAAACTTCCCTGACCTTTTTGGTCCACTTTTCTTGAAATTCCCTTACTTTTCCAGGTTTAACCTGACCTGTAGCAAACCCTACACGTTCTACGTAGATCGTACTATAACACCAGTAACAGGCCTTTACACAAGTTCTGACCTTCCTAAGGTCACATTTTAACTTTGAGTGTGTGTTTATTTTTACCATAATTATTGAGGGTGTGAGCCGATCCTGAATGTAGTGCAATATCAGGTCGACTCGTGGCGAAGTCGGGCAAGCCCGTTCAACTTCGCCCAGTTCCAAAAATCGAGTTAATATCGAAGGGTCCCAATGGAACCCGATCAGATATTAAGCTGATCAGAACAGATACTACACATGATCTTAGCCAAAAGGCCGAGAAGCGATACTAATTAAACGGTTAATTAAAATTAAATATTGATTTAATTAGGGCTAATTAATTAAACAAATAATAAAGCTAAACTCGGAAAATTATAGTTTATGAGTGGATTATTAAACCCAAACTCCAGTCGCATTACATTTGGGGCAAACTATGGTCAAACTCCAAAACTTCGTTAGATGAAGCTTAATTCATTAATAAATACTAATCAACAACTATTTAATTATATTTCTCTAAATAGTTAGAACAAGGAGTAAGTATTTTCTCGTGGAACAGGTTTAGAAGCTTAAAATTTACGGAAAACCAAAATTTGTCTAAAATAAAACAATTTTTGAAGAAACTCAGCTAACACTACCTACCACCTTGAATTTAATGGCCAGGATTAGATGTAAACATATTTGTGATATCTATGAGCACGCGCCACTTTGAAAACCCATAAGATGGGAGCTCAAGTCGAGAGGCGGCTATGGCGAAGTCACTTTTTCTTTCCCATGAAAAGCCCGGTGTTCAAGGAAGGTAATTTTTCATTAACGTCACTGACAACTGGGTCTGACTTTTTACGTTGGGTTCGAGTATCAGTGTCTGTTCTCCCTTTGCTCTGGAGTAGTTCTAGAGCTACTTCAGGGTTTGAAGGGACAGGGGAAAGGCTTGATCGATTATATCATTCCCTGCAATATATAAGTATGGGTCTACCGTAGAGGCTTATTTTCTTTCTCTCCAAATCGAAGACATTGCAGCGCCACCTTCATCTAAATGTTTCTTCTCCAAACCGGAATAAAATGGATTTATGGCCAGCTGCGACTTCCTTCCTTCGTCAAGTCGCGTTAGAGCGGGTAATAATAAAGATAACAGTAGGCTGTGATTTCTGATTACGACAAATCCGCCACTAGGGACGCCCTCTTTAGGAGAAAACCACCATAAGGTCTGACGCCCTCTCTAGGAGAAAACCACCATTAGGACTGACGCCCAGCTCAAAAGGCTTACCCTAAAAGGCTGAATTTTTTCAGGGATGTTACTCTTAAGCAGGTACGCACTAATAAAGATTTTTCAAATCCACGGCCATCTTGAAAAATGGCGACCAGAAATGTGAGAAATATTGTTTATGGAATAGCGTCTGTGCATTTCAACCGATATTTCTTTAATATTTAGTGCACTGGTTTCCTATATCCCATAGACAGGATTTATGGTTTACGGGTTTCAATTTGCCGCCATATTTTAAAATGGCGGCCAGTAATGAAACCTAAATTTTCTCTATGGAAAACCCCCGTGCATTTCATTAATATTTAGAACACTGGTTTCCTATATCCTATAGACGGATTTTATGGCTTTTACGGCTCGATTTGCCGCCATCTTTTAAAATGGCGGCCAGAACCTTAATAAAAATGTAACATGGTCAACCCCAGGGGACTTTTTTTGTAAGTTCTTTTTAGTGCTTTTAGCAAATATCCTTTGACCCCATACTTATGGAGTTTATGATATACTTATGATTATATAAAAAGCTGGGAAGCTCATCCAGTTCAGCCCTCGAAGGGAGATTTGGGTGTTTGTTCAGAAACAGCTTGTAAAGTCCAAAAGAATTAGAATTCAATTAATGTTAACCTGATGCCAAGCTGCTTTTGTAAATTTTTAACGACTAATGGGGTCACACAAATAACTCCAGCGCATTCCACCTTGAGAATACATGTCCTAAGAACGTTTCTATTAAACAGAAATTAGCGCTACTTTAAAGGGAGGGTGAAAAGGAAAATCAAGTGAATTTTTTAAATCGATTCTTCTACTAATTATAAAATCTAACTCCACAGGGAAACATCCAGGAAATACATTTGAATGATTTTAAAATTCAAATTACTTAAATTAGATTTCATGGATAATTTGAAATTAGCACCTCCGACCAATCGCGAAACACTATGTCATTTTGTTAAAAAAACATTCCGTGCTCCAAGTCGAATGAAATTTAGCGCGAGATTAGATAAAGATTGTTTCAATCATGGCGCGAGATATAGAGGGCGCCACGTGTATTTTGTTAACAATACGGCAGGGCGTTACGAGATTGGTTGGAGGTGCTAATATCAAATTATCTATGGAATCTACGAAACAAATTCGAATTTTAAAACAATTCTAAGTCTGTATTTCCTATTGAGTCTGTTTCACTATGGAGATTGGTCTTATAATTAGTAGAAGAATCGATAAAGAATCACTTGATTTTCATTTTCATCCTCTCTTTGTAAGCTTTTGCTGCATTTTATATCGGAATTTGAGAAGGAATTTATTTATTTAAAGAAGCACGAAAGGATAACAGGCCTCATTAGTTCTAGCCCCCTAAAAAAACCGGATATTTTGAAAACCTCCATTCTCGTTAGATAAACAAAGTCATTCTTGCTTATTTTTAAATATATAAACTTTTTTTTTTAAATATATAAACTTTATTTTTCGGCTAAACCGTCTCTTATCTCTAACCGGACTAAGTTGCGTTTAATATTTAGTTAATTAATTAATGTCAATTAATTAAATATTTAATCTTAATTAACCGCGTAATTAGTATCGCTTCTCGGCCTTTTGGCTAAGATCATGTGTAGTATCTGTTCTGATCAGCTTAATATCTGATCGGGTCCTAATTTGGGACCCTTCGATATTAACTCGATTTTTGGAACTGGGCGAAGTTGAACGGGCTTGCCCGACTTCGCCACGAGTTGACCTGATATTGCACTACTTTCAGGAACGGCTCAGAATATTTAATTCAAAATTAAACACGCTGATACTAAGCAGCTAACATCGAAGTGATTAGGAGTTGAAGTTAAGAGCTAGCTGGGAAAGGCATTGTGGGAGTTCTCGCATTACTTATTTAACCTCAGGTTGTATTTTCCTGTTAATATCCGGTTCACTGTCTTTCAACCAATAAGAGTGCAGAGAAAGAGTTCCAAAGCGAGAACACTTCAGCCAAGCAAAGGGGGTAAGAAGAGGGGGAGTAAAAAGCTTTGATCGAATGTTCTCGCTTTGAAAGCTTTCATCTAAGCTTCGGGTGTGCGCGCGCATCTTTCGCCGCACTCTTATTGGTCAAAATACGGCGAACCGGATGTTGGGAGGAAAATATAACAAATAAATAAAGAAGAAAAGCGAGAACTCAAAAAATGCCTTGCCAAAGCTGATAGCTTCAACTACCCCCCCCCTTCTTTGTACCCTCTTTGCTGACATCTGTCCATACTACTTCACTCCCTTTTATCTCTATTTGCCATTGATACAAATAAACATCTTTAATTTAAAGTGGCCAGCAAGAGATTTGCATTAGATCAGCTCCAGGTTTCTGCACACGTTCGAATCCAGACTGTGAGAAAATTTTGGGTTTTATTGCTTGGATGAACTAGGGGCCTAGATCTCCCAAGATAAAATAACTACGCTACATTAAGCGTAACTAAGATATAAAGAAAAATGTGTTTCTTATTAAATCTGCATTAGCTAAGAAACCCGGCGTTGTCCGGGGTGTTTTAACGGATTGAAGTCTACGTAGATGCCCACTCAAATAAAACATCTCCTTGAAGGCATTTCTTTTTAACTAGTTATATTGCAACTTTCAATTTTAATTAAACGATGCTTAATTAGAAGTTAATTATAAAGGTTACAAGTATTCAATAAGAAGTTCTTAATTGGTTTAATGACTAAGGGTTAGCCCAAGACCCAAACCTTGAGAAGAACTGAACCAAACCGCCCTTGATTTCCCTAATGTTACTGATATCATAAGTTCATAAGATATGTTATGTGATAAGTTTGACACTTCCAATGCTTCGTAATGCTAGAGACTTACAGCTCGTGATAACTAGTTCGAGAACGACGGAAGCGAGAATTGATTAACTACACTCGGTGGTTAATTTTGCAGGACTTTCATCTAGTCCTATTTAGTCTGAATTACTAAGCCTTTGACAGCAACTCACCAGGCGTATGTCGCTTTACCTACAATCTATGACCTACTTCAATCACTTCATGACAAGCTCCACTTTGTAACTAAGAGTTTGAAAACTTATTATGGAACATATCTTATGAACTTATGGTTGTCCTTGATACAGTTTGACCATGGATTAACTAACGCTAGGGATTGTTCTCTAACCGGGTTTCCCATATGCTATCGCCAACTACCTGTACCAAATTATTCCTTGATTCCCCTCTTCATTCCCCCAATTTATTGGACCAAAACGGATGTAGATATAGCGCCATCTCAAGGCAAAATAAATCGTTTTGGCCCAATTTAGGCAGGATTTCAATTTTGACGTCGTGGAACACGTGATATTTGGTCCAAATTTCTTATAACTTCCTGTTAGGGATAGTAGCTGCTGCTAAGGCGTTTGGAACATGCACGCTTTATCTTTTGGGGGGAACGAACTATCCCTAGCGTTAGTTAATCCATGGTTTGACCAATCATATTCTGTAACCAATTGTGACTGTGTAGATCATGAAGAACAAACAAAACAGAACAAGCAAACAACTTTCTGAAATATATATATCAAGATGCGATATCTAGTTTATTAGGGAGAAGGTGTAAGATGACTAAGTATTCGCGCGCCATAGTCCCAGTCCCCCTTTCAATATACAAGGGGGGAAGTAAAAGGAGGCCACCGGGCTATTTCGCCTCTCCTCAGTCGGAAAATACTCTGTAATTTTCGTCATTCGCGTCGCGCTGACGTGAGTTTTCAAGAACCAATGAGATGCTGGTTGTAATTTAGAGGCGGGGATTAACTACGTCCGGACCTACGTCAAGACTGGAGATAAGCTAAAAATGTGGCGAATTTATACCTTCTCCCTAGTAAACTAGACATCACTTCTTGTATATATATATATGATTACAAGTTGATAAATCTGTGATTAAATGTGATGAACTTTGGAAGGGATGACGAATTCATTCTTCTTGGAAATGAAATCAAAAAACTATAGTTACTTAAGGATAGAGATAAGCCCTAGCGGAATCATTAAATTTTCAAACAATAACAGTCCTGAGAAACAAGGAAGGTCGAACGAAAAGGCTGATTCGGGGTTAACAAATAGAGAAAGAGAGCTGAAAGCTGTTTTCAAGGACCTTCGGTTGCCATTGGTTACCAGCTGCAGCTTACCCAACTTCAAAATATGGGTTGAGCGCCTGCAGAGAAGCCTCGATACACTTATTGACAAGCCTTTTATTCCTTTATAAGCCCACTTCCTCGATACCCTTTATGCATTACCCAACAAAAGTTGATTAATCCGACCATATCAAATGATATAGTCTTAAACTAAAAAATAGGTCTACTTTTTTCAAAAGGGGGCGGGGTCGATCAAAGTTACCAGTCCTGCAATAAATTTGGATGGTCCGTATTGTTTGAATTAAGTCATATCTTAGTTTACGTAGTTGTTGTCCACATGTTTCATCTTAAGAAGACAAGATGGGTGGTCAACACACCAGACCCTTTTGAAAAGGGTCATTTATGGACAAATCAAGATGGTTTGTATATTTCTAATTCTATAACACTGGCCATGCATCTTGTAGGGTTTTGAAATTCCATATATTTTCAATTAACGCCCCTAAAGATGTTCAGGAAAATGAGTCTGTAGTAACTAAGGAAACATTTAAAACTAATTGCTTTAATATTATTAAACTAATCAACGATTGGTATGTACTACTTCTGTACATAGACTATTTTAGAGCAATTTTTCATCCAGTAAATAGGGTAACTTTTATGGTAAAATTTCGAGTAATTAGGTTCTTTATTTAATTAATTAATTAGCGTTAATTATTCTAATAATTAAGCTTAATTAGCCGTGTAATTAGTATCGCTTCTCGGCCTTTTGGCTAAGATCATGTGTAGTATCTGTTCTGATCAGCTTAATATCTGATCGGGTTCCATTGGGACCCTTCGATATTAACTCCATTTTTGGAACTGGGCGAAGTTGAACGGGCTTGCCCGACCTCGCCACGAGTCGACCTGATATTGAACTACATTCAGGATCGGCTCACACCCTCAATAATTTAACCAAAATTAAAATTAAACGCAATCATATTAGAAATGACTTAATATCTTTAAATACACCACTGAAAATTGTAAGTCAAGATGGAACCCTTCCTCTCTTATATACTTCTGGTATGAAATCTAATTTCGTTTCACCCAAAATAAATGCGCGAGCGCGAGAACCTACTTATGTAACTCGACTATTGTTAGCACCTTTACCTTATCTACCCTTTCGACTGTTATTAGGCTATTCTAATTTTCCAATTTACTGCTAGCCTTATAAAATTGGAATATTCCAAGAAAACTCAACTGTAGGAATTTTATCACATAAGAACAAATACAGGACAAAATAAAAAAATTAAACTTGCTTCAAAGAAATAACCCGACAGAAGCAAAAGTAATAAATACAAATATTACTTTTTTATAACTTCAAATTAATAAATTTTTGCAAACGAAAAATTGTTAAAAATCTGCATACATTATTTCGGAATATTCATAACTATGTCAAAAAGGCGGGAAGCCCCGAAAATGGTTTCGACATTTACCCAAAGTAAAAGCTTTCAGAATAATAGACAAAATTATTACTCAAGGACTCTAAGAGGTCAAGACAAAGATGGTCCGGTTTAAGTTTTATTAATTATACAGGGTGTTTCTGATAAGTCTGGTACAAATTAAGGGAGACTGTGTTCTTTGGGAAATCGATTTTGAGTCGAAAATGTAGTAACTTCTATGAATGTAGGACATAATCCCCCCTGGACATAATCCCCCCTGGACATAATCCCCCCATTAGAGAAGAAAAGGACATAATCCCCTCAGGTAGGAGACAAAATCCCCCGGACAATTTCCCCCGAATGGATGATGAAGACAAAATACCCCCAGCCCTAGGACAAATTCCCCCCAGCCCCAAGACAAATTCCCCCCAGCCCCAGGACAAATTCCCCCCAACAAATGTAAAAAATAACATTTTGGAAAAGGCATACCCTTGTTGGTCGCTAATATATTTTGGAAAAGGTGGCAGCCAATTAATAGGAGAATATTTTGGAAAAGGTGCCAGCTAATTAATAGGAGAATATTTTGGAAAAGGTGCCAGCTAATTAATAGGAGAATATTTTGGAAAAGGTGCCAGCTAATTAATAGGAGAATATTTTGGAAAAAGTGCCAGCTAAATAATAGGAGAATATTTTGGAAAAGGTGCCAGCTAATTAATAGGAGAATATTTTGGAAAAGGTGCCAGCTAATTAATAGGAGAATATTTTGGAAAAGGTGCCAGCTAATTAATAGGAGAATATTTTGGAAAAGGTGCCAGCTAATTAATAGGAGAATATTTTGGAAAAGGTGCCAGCTAATTAATAGGAAAATATTTTGGAAAAGGTGCCAGCTAATTAATTAACTACGCCACCAGATCGCTGAGGCTTCCAGTGTTTTAGATAATATTGATATTGTATTTTTTATTGTCGGGGGATTATGACCGGGGAATTTGTCTAGAGCGTGGGGGATTTTGTCTAGAGGGTGGGTAGATTTTGTCTAGAGGGTGGGGGATTTTGTCTAGAGGGTGGGGGGATTTTGTCTAGAGGGTGGGGGGATTTTGTACTCTTAACTACGATGGGGGGAAAATGACCGGGGGATTTTGTCTTGAGAGAGGGGGGATTTTGTACGTTATTAAAAATGGGGGGATTATGACCGGGGGTCTTTGTCTTGGGGGTATTTAGTCCGTATACCAACTTCTATCGCCTCCATTTTGCCACAAGGGACATAATGTTTCCGAGTCACGATTTGATTTGTGTTTTAGGGAAGACCCCTTAATTAATTTATTAATTAATCATTGTCTAAATCAGTTTCTTAATTAAAATTTAAGGGGTCATCCGTAAAATACTTTGACCAATCTTAACTCGAAAATAGTGTCCCTTGTGGCAAAATGGATATCATAGAATTTACGACATTTTCGACTCAAAATCAATTTCCCAAAGACCAAACATCCCCCTTAATTTATGCATCCAGACTTACATCAGAAACACCCTGTATATTCCATAAACTGTTACTAAAACCTATAGCCCTGTTTTTCAAAAACAAATAACTTTCGGTAAAGTGGCTTTTGACTTAAATGATTTTTACGAACTTATTCCAGAAAGTAGTTTCAAAATTCTAGTTCTCGAAAAAAAACTTGAATCGAGTTTCCAAGTATTGATTGTAGAAAGTAGATAAGAGTTATTTTACGGATGACCCCTTATAATTAAAATTAATGAAAGAAATTAAAACACAATACTAAAATAATTTAATTTAAGGAATTAACTTGTAAACAGTTTCCCTTATAACAAAGTGTAATAGAAACATAAGTTTATAAGATACGTTCCATAAGTATGACACTGTACCTATACTTTGTAATGCTACGTGGAGACTTACAGCTCGAGATAACTAGTTCGAGATCGACAAGCGAGAATTGAAGTCCTACACTCGGTGGTTAATTAATTTTGCAGGACTTCCATCTACCTCCTATTTAGTCTGCATTACTAAGCCTTTGACAGCGCCTCATCAGGCGTCTGTCGCTTTACCTCGAATCTATGACCTATTTCAATCACTTCAAAATTACAAGCTCCAGTTTGTAACCAGTGACAAACTTATGGAGGAACACATCAAGAAGTGATATCTAGGGAGAAGGTATAAATTGACCACATAGCTTCATCTCCAGTCCAAACGTAGGTCCGGAGTTAATCCCCGCCGCTTCTAAATTACAACCAGCCAGCATCTCATTGGTTCTTGAAAACTCACGTCAGTGCGACGCGAATGACGAAAATTACTTGTATTTTCCGACTGAGGAGAGGCTGCGAAATAGCCCGGGGCCTCCTTTTACGTCCCCCCTTGTATTTTGAAAGGGGGACTGGGACTATGGCCTCGCACGAATACTTATATTAGGCATCTTCTCCCCAATAAACTAGATATCACTTCTTGAACATATCTAATGAACTTATAATAGAAGTTACATTCTCAATTCAAAATCGCCCATACTGCCTTGCAAACAAACCATTTCGCAACAAATTATACATAAATTATTTAAAATATAAATATAAATAAATGTCGTTAACTAAAAAGTAAAAACCATGCATCAAAACTAGATCTAACTAACTAAAGTTGCATGGTCGTAAAATGTTCCTAGGCAATAATTTTTGTCTTTAGTATAAAAATTGTCATCTTTCTAACCATGTTCATTTTTATTTTTTTTTCTCGTTCCTTGATCATCCTTGTCGGGTCCCAAGCTGCTGTCGACGTTGCAACGTGTTTGTCGTTGGCGGATTATGCAAATAGCTTTAAACGTGTATGGAGATGAAGGGACAGGGGTAAGGGGACAGTAATCAATGATAACGCGCGGTGGCCCGCTTCAATCTTCTTTAGTGCCAACAGTAATTAAGGATTTTCTCTCACTCCCATACTTTTCACGCGCAAACAGATGACAGGCAATTTTTTTTTGCCTTTTTTCTACTATTATTTGGAATTTTTTTTTAAATAAAATTTATTATATAATAACTTTGTCGCTGACTGAATTTGGCAAATGGATACATTTGCTTTGATAAACACAGTCAGATTAAATTACGAACTTTGTTAAAGTGTTAGTGACATAATTTTCGTCACCCACAAACTTAAAATGCTAAAAAAATCCTTGAAAAATCTAGTTTATTATGATATGTTTACTTTTGTATTTGGTTTCGTAGAAATTTGTAAAATTGCAATCAAAGTTTAGTGTTTGGAAAAGGCCTAGTTAAAATTTTGTTTCGCTTAATGACGTAGTAAGGAGAAACTTTCACTCTAGATGTCGTTCACGTGACGCCTATAAGTGTCTCAGCGCCGCGTTAAGCCTATTTTATTCAGATTCGCGCGCATTAGTAGACTCGGGAGTCTCGGGCGCGCGCGTTTGGCTTTTCCGCGAGATGCCGTGAGTGACGTAGCAAGGAGAAAACCCGCCAAAAATCTTCTCCGCAAATTTGCTTTTGCCCCCCAAATTTCAAGTTTTCAAAGTGTTTTTTCTGCGTTTTCCTTCATATTTAAATATTAATCAAGCATATTTTTGGAATCAGAAGAGTTTAAACTCTCAAAAAAGTAAGGTTTTCTTTAGATTTGAGATAATTTTTAAATCACGTCGCTATTCCTTTAATTATAAGAATATTCTTAATTAAATATATATATATATATATATATATATATTTATAGTAGCGTATGAATACAGATTGTTATACAAAAATGATGGTTGGGTTATTTTATAAACTATGAGCAGAAATATACAGGGTGTTTCTGATAAGTCTGGTGGTATAAATTAAGGGGAATGTTTGTTCTTTGGGAAATCGATTTTGAGTAGAAAATGTTATATGCCTCTATCGACATTTTGCCACAAGGTACAATGCTGTTTTCGAGTTATGATTTGATTTAGTGTTTTAGGGATGACCCCTTAATTAAATTATTAATTAATCATTGTCTAAATCAGTTTCTTAATTAAGTTTAAGGGGTCATTCCTAAAGCACTCTTGACAATCTTAACTCAAAAACAGTGCCCCTTGTGGCCAACAAAATGGAGGCGATAGAAGTATAGAGTTACATTTTCGACTCAAAATTGATTTCCCAAAGAACATCCCCCTTACTTTATTCCACCAGACTTATCAGAAACACCCTGTATATATTTTAAATTCTACCTCATTTTGCCCTAAGTGTCACCCTAAACAAGTTATGATTAAATTTGATTTACGGATGACCACTTAAATTTGAGTAAGAAACTAAAAGACAATTAATTAATTTAAAGTTCTACGATCGAGTATTATACTACCTGACGGATATTTTAGTTTTAATTTGCACCTGGGAAAAGCCCACTTTCAGGGTTTTGCAAACCCATATATTTTCAGTTAGCCCCTGTAGAAATGTTTACACTGCCGAACATTAATGTTCAGGAAAAAGTATCCATTTAGGCGTGGTAAACTGATTGACGCAAATTAATGATGTTTAGATAATTTTTAATTAATTAACGATTTAAAGTTGTTAAATCATTAAAATTAAGTATATTTTTGCGACCACAGTGCTGCCAGGCAATTCATAGATTATTCTAGAGCAATCTTTCATCCAGGAAATTGTTTTTTCTTTAGTTTCGAGTAATTAGGTTTCTTATTTAATTAATTAACAAGCCTTAATTAATTGAAGATTTAAACTTAATTAACCGTGTAATTAGTATCGCTTCTCGGCCTTTTGGCTAAGATCAAGTGTAGTATCTGTTCTGATCAGCTTAATATCTGATCGGGTTCCATTGGGACCCTTCGATATTAATTCGATTTTTGGAACTGGGCGAAGTTAAACGGGCTTGCCCGACTTCGCCACGAGTCGACCTGATATTGCACTACATTCAGGATCGGCTCACACCCTCAATAATTAAATCAAAATTAAACGCTAGAAGTAAATAATGAAACTAACACTTGAATGCCATGAAAGTAGCCAAATCCAGCAAAATCGGTTACTGACGAAGTTGGAATTTATGCTGGACTTAAACTGATCGGGTACCCTTTAATTTAAATCCGTAGTTGGTATTTATTCTAGACTTAAACTGATCGGGTACCCTTTAATTTAAATCCGTAGTTGGTATTTATTCTAGACTTAAACTGATCGGGTACCCTTTAATTTAAATCCGTAGTTGGTATTTATTCTAGACTTAAACTGATCGGGTACCCTTTAATTTAGGGAATTGTTTAATTTAAATCCGTAGTTGGTATTTATTCTAGACTTAAACTGATCGGGTACCCTTAAATTTAGGGAATTGTTTAATTTAAATTCGAAGTTGGTATTTATTCTAGACTTAAACTGATCGGGTACCCTTAAATTTAGGGAATTGTTTAATTTAAATTCGAAGTTGGTATTTATTCTAGACTTAAACTGATCGGGTACCCTTAAATTTAGGGAATTGTTTAATTTAAATTCGAAGTTGGTATTTATTCTAGACTTAAACTGATCGGGTACCCTTAAATTTAGGGAATTGTTTAATTTAAATCCGTAGTTGGTATTTATTCTGGACTTAAACTGATCGGGTACCCTTGAATTTAGTGCAGTATTTTAAATCCGAAGCTGGCCTGTTTTTGACCTAACTTTGCCAATTGACTTGCAAGCCTAAAAGCTGTATTTATCTAACATCCCTGAATGCAATGCATTAATGACATCACAAATATTTCTAGAAGTTGCCAAAAACTGCAATGAAGAAAAAGGACAAGAAAACACAAAAAACACCCGCTTTATTTGGTACCCTTATCGTCTTGTTTTGTTGGCGCGAAACTCGTATAGGGAACCCCCATAAAAGATGTAAAGAGGTTTGTAAGATAAAACAGTCACGTGATGCCCTGAAAAGCGGGCCATGATTGAGGGCAAAAAACCCGGACTATAGCTAGCTCCAAAGAAGGAAGTATAGTTCTACGCCGACGCTAATCAATATTTATTTCACACATAATCGTAACACGCTGTCAACGATTGCCCGTCCATTTATATCGTTTTAACATACTTCAATGACGAGCCAACTTAACAGCGCGTAAATCTCCCAGCAAAGCGACCAAGGCCTAAAACACTCCTCAGTCGCTATATACGTGAAGTCAATATTGATTGACTGTAAGAATAGCTTTATAGTCAAAGGGCGTTTGTCAGGGAAACTAAAGACAAGCTAACTTGACAGTACCATTAAAGGGAAAATGAAAGAAACCGAAATTTGAGTAGAAATAGTAGACAATAAAATATTGGGTTGCCATAAATTGTTCCCGACTTATTTCCTGAGATGATTTTCCCTGACCTTTAAAGGTCAAATTTTGCCAATTTTAGCAACGTTTCTGATGAGTCTGGTGGCATAAATTGCAAACTATAAATGCAACTATGCATTAAGAATAATGTGGGCAGACTAGGAGGACTGATACCATTTACACCAGGAGACGAGGCTACTTGATACTGAACATTGTCCACCAAGTAACCATGAATCCTGGTGTAAATAGTATCAATAATCCTAGTCTGAAAACTATATATTAATGATAATGTTGGCAGACTAGGAGGACTGATACCATTTACACCAGGAGACGAAGCTACTTGATACTGTACTTTGTCCACCAAATAGCCAGACCTCCTAGTGTAAATGGTATCAATAATCCTAGTCTGAAAACTATGTATTAAGGATAATGTGGGCAGACTAGGAGGACTGATACCATTTACACCAACAGACGAAGCTACTTGATACTGTACTTTGTCCACCAAATAGCCAGACCTCCTGGTGTAAATGGTATCAATAATCCTAGTCTGAAAACTATGTATTAAGGATAATGTAGATATACTAGGAGAATTGATTCGATTTACTACAGGAGACGAGGCTACTTGATACTGCACTCTGTCCGTCAAGTAGCCATGAATCCTGGTGTAAACGGCATCACTAATCCTAGTCTGAAAACTATGTATTAAGAATAATGTGGTCAGACTAGGAGGATTGATACCATTTACACCAGGAGACGACGCTACTTGATACTGAACATTGTCCACCAAGTAGCCATGAATCCAAGGGCATGCCAACTACGGGGGCAGCGGGGGCAAAGGCCCCCGCTCAAATTTCAACTCTATGGGACTTTAACATTAGGCAGCCATTTTGCCCCCGCTCCAGTAGAAAATTTAGCTCATGTTGGCACGCCCCTGCATGAATCCTAGTGTAAATGCTATCAATAATCCTAGTCAGAAAACTATATATTAAGAAAAATACCAGGATTTGACTCAAGCATGGTGAATGTAAGAAATAAATGTGTAACTAATAAAATACACGCATCAAAACAATACACATTTTATTACGACTTGAATCACCTCAATATGTTAGAAATTTTCGTTCTGGGTTCCATGATCCCTTTTACCAACTTAAGATCGAAGCGTTGTTCGAAACTGCATGAGCACCACACGTAACGTGGAATATAATCAATTTCACATTTCTCTCTATTTGGTACGTAACATTGTATCGCAATGGTTCGTATCAACTTAAGTAGGTACTGAAAAGAAAGAGGGGAGGACTAGGGACGACGTCTGTTCTAATGTATTTCGATCGAAGGCGCGAAGAAGCCAACAAAAATCGAATCAGAAGGACCAGCAGCACCCGCGATTTTCTCAAGGCTCGAACATTCTTTTTTCTTATCTTATCTCGTAAGGATACATTTCAGTGTCAGAATTCAACGCCAATTGAAGGTCCCTTACATAACTATAGTAACTAAATACGTGTAGTTACGTATTAGCATAAGGCTATCATGCTCTGAGTAAGTATAAGGGTTGAAAGACTGTTTCCAAGAGCATATTTACTTCTTATAAATATACTTTAGTAGGAATGGCTTGAAGGAGAGAGCGATGGAGTGGTAATCCCTATACCTATAACGTTGCATCTGTACTCCCACCTACAGAACGGCACCGAAGTTCTCCCAGCATCCTAAGCGATTAGGTAGGTAAACAATAGAAGCTATTTCTCAGTCAACTACAATGGCGCTACGCAGCAGCACTTAACAATCGCCTACCGAAGGGTAGGAGCGTGCGCAAGGCACACTCGGAGAGTTTCAGTGCCACACGTCGCCCATCATCATATCTACTCCATCTTACCTTAATATATTTCTCCCTGTCAAAGACACGCAGCGTTGTTCGTAAGCCCATCGGGACATTTTATTACTTTTAGGGCCGCCATTTTAAAAGATGGCGGCAAATCGAACCCCTAAAACCATAAAGCAAGTCTAGTATGGGATATAGGGAACCAATGTACTAAATATTAGCGAAACAAACATCTAAATCTCCGTTCGAGGGCTAAACTGAATGAGCTAGACCCATACTTACTCATTATAGGGAGAGGGCGTTTGTCAGGGAGGGAAAGAACATCCGACGTCATTTTATACCTCTACTTAGGGGAGCGTTTGTAAGCGCGATACCGAAATTCCCCCGTTAGGGGGATGGAATCGAGGTAAGAGATATAAGCCTGTGACGTGGCAAGAATGAGTTTGCCCTCTCCCTATAGGCTTATGATTGAATGTATATACATATAAGTAGGCTTTCGCACGCCATTTGTATGTCTGTCGTTTTAACCAAAAATTACTAAGAAATTAGTGAATAGAAGATGGCGCTACTTTGTTTTAGTAACAAATTTATTTTGCTTATTTGTTCATTTATATTCCATATAAACACATCGATATGTCACTGACACTTTAAGCTGCAAAAGCGTATACTAGAACATTTTTGTTAGTAATGAACACTCGGGTTGAGATGGGAAAATAGTAGTTGAGTGTACACATAGTGTTATTCGTTGTGTAACATCATTTAGTATCGGTTCTCACATACGTTCTTAGAAGAAACGTGACAGCCAAATAGATGCCAGCGTTTACTATATTGCCAAAAAAAAAACAGAATCGAAAAGGCTATCGGAATTTTGGAAAGTGCAAGTTTATTTGCTAGCAATGAATTTAGGTGTTATTGCTGCAACACAATAATATCGTTTGAATTTTAGGACTCGGATTATTCATTTCATTTTAGGACTCGGATTATTCATTTCATTTTAGGACTCGGATTATTCATTTCATTTTAGGTCGTAGATTATTCATTTTAGGTCGTAGATTATTCATTTTAGGTCGTAGATTATTCATTTTAGGTCGTAGATTATTCATTTTAGGTCGTAGATTATTCATTTTAGGTCGTAGATTATTCATTTTAGGTCGTAGATTATTCATTTTAGGTCGTAGATTATTCATTTTAGGTCGTAGATTATTCATTTTAGGTCATAGATTATTCATTTTAGGTCGTAGATTATTCATTTTAGGTCGTAGATTATTCATTTTAGGTCGTAGATTATTCATTTTAGGTCGTAGATTATTCAATTTAGGTCGTAGATTATTCATTTTAGGTCGTAGATTATTCATTTTAGGTCGTAGATTATTCATTTTAGGTCGTAGATTATTCATTTTAGGTCGTAGATTATTCATTTTAGGTCGTAGATTATTCATTTTAGGTCGTAGATTATTCATTTTAGGTCTCGGTTATTCATTTTAGAACTCGGATTATTCTATACTTAGGACTCGGATTATTCATTATATACCTCAGATTATTCATTTTAGGTTTCAGCTTATTCATTTTAGGTTTCAGCTTATTCTTTTTAGGTCTCAGATTATTCATTTTAGGTTTCAGCTTATTCTTTTTAGGTCTCAGATTATTCATTTTAGGTCCAGATAATCCATTTTATGTGTCAGATTATTCATTTTAGGTCCAGATTATCCATTTTATGTGTCAGATTATTCTTAATTTAGGTCTCAAATTATTCCATGTAGGACTCGGATTATTGAATTTTGGTTTCAGATTATTCATTTTAGATCTCAGATTATTCTGAATTTAGGTCTCAAATTATTCTTATTTTATGTCTCAGATTATACTAAATTTAGGTCTAAGATTATTCATTTAGATTAATTTAGGTCTCAGATTATTAATTTAGGTTAATTTAGGTCTTAGCGGAGTCTTAGATTATTCATTTACGTTAACTTAGGTCTCAGATTATCCATTTTATGTCTCAAATTATTCTTAATTTAGGTCTCGGATTATTGAATTTTGGTTTCAGATTTTTCATTTTAGGTCTCAGATTATCCATTTTATGTCTCAAATTATTCTTAATTTAGGCCGCAGACTATTCATTTTAGGTCTCATATTATTCATTTTAGGTCTCAGATTTTTAATTTTAGGTCTCGGATTATTCTGAGGCATATTCCGTTAAAAGTAACTATAGCTGAAAAGATACTAAAACCCAAATAATCTCAAAACTTGTAGTTATAAATTTCCAATGAACAAGACCGACCGTACTTTATAAAGGTTACGACCTTCACGGAAACGAAACTACCGCCTTCTGGCGTGTTACTAAACAGGGACACACCCGTGCACCTCTTACTAAAAGCAAGGTATTGTCAAGGGAGGTTTTCCCAGCCCAGCCTAATTGTTTTATGAAAAATACGTACATACATATCCGAAACTTTTATCGGTTGTTTATAACAGTTTTTTACAAGAGCACTTGGGTTGGGAAAAGGCGTCCCCCCACGTATGAATACAAAATCTTAAATCTCGTATGGAAGGGTGTTTGTCAAGTGCACTTTACGCGAGAATATAATTTATCGTACTTCGTTATCGGGAAAAGGCACGGAGCGATTTTATCGTGTGGAGGAAAAACCTCGGCTTCATGATTTAAACATAAATAACATGATTCGGCCAAGAGATTGAATAATAAGGCAAGAATTTTAAACCAATTTTAAAGTACAGGGTCGAGTTCGCATTGCCTTTAGCAAGTAATATCATGGATAGATTTAATTTTAGAAGTAGGAATGGAGAACAGAGTAATCTGGGCGCGCGTCAAAGTCCACGGGACGGGCGGGTATGAAAGAAGAGGCGGGTTATAGCGACAGAGGTCAAAAGGAATTACGTATTTTTAGCCGTCCCCGTCAGAAACGTCATCAAAACGTAGTTTAAGTGAGCAGCCAATAAGATAATTTAAACTTTTCGTTACGTGTTGGAGGGAGGGGCTCTTTACTGGGCTATGAGTCGGACTGAAGTAAATACTAACCGTTCTCCATTCCTACTTCTAAAATTAAATCTATCCTTGGTAACATAATTAAATTGAATTTATAGAGATGAATTTTGGCAATATAGTTTGACATGAAATGCAAGTAATTAACATAGCAAATACAAGTATGCCGGTTTCTGTTGCTTGATTACAACATTTGTTACGCTCACCTTTCCTGTTAAACTAATTAGTTCTTGGTTTAACGCGTCATCAGCTCACGTGAATAATAAACAACCACGGTGAATTAATCGGGTTTTGGTGATCCCCGTTAGGAAGCTTAGAATGCCTAATATTTAGTGATGTAGGTTTAATTATTTAATTAATTATTGAGGGTGTGAGCCAATCCTGAATGTAGTGCAATATCAGGTCGACTCGTGGCGAAGTCGGGCAAGCCCGTTAAACTTCGCCCAGTTACAAAAATCGAGTTAATATCGAAGGGTCCCAATGGAACCCGATCAGATATTAAGCTGATCAGAACAGATACTACACATGATCTTAGCCAAAAGGCCGAGAAGCGATACTAATTACACCGTTAATTAAGATTAAATTTTTAATTAATTAACGCTAATTAATTGACTAAATAATTAACCCTATAATGTAAAACAACAGAAAACAAGTCAAATTTACGTTTCCACAAATTCAAGAAAATAATGCGTCATTGTCTCGCAACCAGGGTTCATATAACTTTTGGAAAACCGATTTCCCTGAGTTTTCCAATAGTTTTTCCCCCCCCCCCCCACATTTCCCTTATTCTTCCTGGTTTTTCCCCATGTTAACAACGGGAGTGGTTTTGTTATAGATGAAGCAACCCCTTCAAAGCAAACTTACTCAAACCTCAAAACTTTCCCTGATTTCCCAGAATTTTACTAAAAATTCAAAATTTTATATGTTTTTCTCTGAGCTTTCACCCATATATGAAGTAATAACAACGGGAGTAGTTTTTAGTAGTTGAAGAAACTCTTTCAAAGCACCACAAATTTCCCTGATTTCCAAGAATTTTCCAAAAAATTCGAACTTTCCCTGTATGTAATGTCAACTATTTATTTCCCTGAGTTTCCCTGTTTTCCAGGTTTGTATGAACCATGGCAACGTAACATTTAGAGCTCATTTAACCCTACCGTGATGTCGAAGAAGGACCCAAGGAAGAAGAAATACCTCACCATTGGGATTATGGGTAGGATTAGTCTACGTCATGGGCCATCAGGTACAAAGTAAGCCGCTAAGGTCGGCTATTAGCGTTAGCTTGATCGAACTTGTTTCCGATCGGGATTTAAAGACGGTGTCAGACATGGTTTCTACAACCGCAAAGGCTTAGCAACCACGGTTAACCTTCCATAACATTGCACTTTACTTCCGATATGAACTATCCCTCCAAACTCATCCATAAAGTGCTGCCAGTTAGGCCCTCTTGGCTCCCCGAAAAAGGAAAAAAAATACAACACTGACAGGTTAAGTCACTGTAACATTTTTTTTGGGGCATGGCTATTTCGCTAGCCTTTTTGTACCAAAGTTACTGGACAGTATCTAGGTACTAAACTCAATGATCGTAAATCGTTGGGTTTTAGACGCTAAAAACATTGTAACTTGGTGCCTTTTCTCACGTTAGGGTTAAGGCATTTTGGGTTTGAGATAATGGAATGTTTCTCGTAACCATTGTTACTAAACTTAAATGGTTAGAGAACTTTTAATACTTGGAACATGGTTAATCTTATATATATTTGAGAAAGTGTTTTGTTTATTTGTTTGTATGCATGTTTGTTCTTTATGCACAGTCACAATTCGTTACAAAATCATAAACATAATTGAGAAAGAAGTTTTTTGCTTGTTCGTTAATTATGTTCTACACAGTCACAATTCGTTAATTTCCCAATTTGATTAACCAAACTGCATGGTTAGTTTCAATAACGCTGGTTTTCAGGGATATTTCACCTGGGATGAGACTATTTTAAGGGTTATTACACGTGGCATGAGACTATTTTTAAGGGTTATTACACGTGGGATGAGACTATTTTTAATGGCTATTTCCCAAGTGAGATATGAGTAATTTTCAGCGCTATTTCACGTGGGATGAGACTTGTTTTCAGGGTTATTTCCTACGGGGGATAAGACTAATTTTCAGGGTTTTTTCTCACGTTAAATGAGACTAGTTTTCAGGGATATTTCACGTGGGATGAGACTAGTCATCAGGGTTATTTCACGTGGGATCAGAGTGGTTTTTAGGTTTTACCGTGCGGGGTGAGACTAGTTTTCAGGGTTATTTCACGTGGGATAAAACTAGTTTTCAAGGTTATTTCACGTGGGATAAAACTAGTTTTCAAGGTTATTTCACATGGGATGAGACTAATTTTCAGGGTTATTTCAGCTGGGATGAGACTGTCACTAGTCTTAAGGATATTTTTAAATTTCAAAACCTACAACACTAAAGAAAGTCTGCTAACAGTAGCGTCGTATTGTGAATGATGGCTGTAACGAAGAGGGTTACAAAAAATGGGTGGCACAATTGCCCATAGAACCCTTGTACTTCGGTCCTAACACCCTTTTTGGATTACCCTGAATAATTACCTTCACTGTATATAGGAAAACCCCAAATACAATAGGAAGTTAGTTACTTAACCAATTGTTCAAGAAACCCTGAACAAGTTTATTCTTTTTTTCATCTTTCTCCATGTATTTCTTAGAGGAAAGAATGAAATTTTCCCTTTGTTTTATCTATTTTTCTGGGTTCTAACAGATTTTTTCTAAGGCTATATACGTGTATAGAGTTTTATTGAGTTTGCCTTTGAAAATTGAATTTCTGCCACATATAGGCCTAGTTGGTTCTCTTAGCGAACATTATTATCTGGCGTAGAAGTAGCTGTACAAGAAAAGACGACGCCGGAGCTGAATTACGCGTTTTCTTTGAAGAGATATTAAAAGTTCGTATTCAACTCGGATGATAAAATTCCCCGTTTTTCCCATTAAAAAAGATAGAGGATTTTTAAGTGTCAGGGTCGCCCCAAAACATTTTCCATTTATTTCAAAATCCCCTGACTTTATCAGGTTTTTGCCAAATGTTTATTAAAAGTCATTTTCTTTGACCCGTTTTAATCTCCGCCTTTATTTGTAGTAAAGCCAAAGATTATTGTTGTATTCTTAATTTCCGTAATTAATTAACGTTAAAAAATTAATAATTCTGTAATTTTGCATTTATTAATTAGTTAAAACGGTTAATTATGAATTATTTAAACTTAATCATCCGTCTAATATCTGTAGTAAAACCAGAAATTAATGTTTAATTCTTAATTTACCTAATTAATTAGCGTAAAATATTAATAATTCTGTAATTTTGCATTTATTAATTAAAACGGTTAATTATGAAGTATTTAAACTTAATCATCTGTCTAACATTTGTAGTAAAGCTAGGAATGAATGTGTGTACGTCATTAATTATAGTTTAAATCAATTAAATATTTCTGTAATTGTCCTTACATTAATTAATTTCCGTTAATTAATATTCATTAAAAATATTTAAACTTATACGTCTAATGTAATATTAGATTCGAGATAATCTACATGTATAATTTTTCTTAATTAACTCCCGTATTTATTTAATTAACAAGCTATAATTAATGAAATATTTAATTTTAATTAGCCGTGTAAATAGTATCGCTTCTCGGCCTTTTGGCTAAGATCAAGTGTAGTATCTGTTCTGATCAGCTTAATATCTGATCGGGTTCCATTGGGACCCTTCTATATTAACTCGATTTTTGGAACTGGGCGAAGTTGAACGGGCTTGCCCGACTTCGCCACGAGTTGACCTGATATTGCACTACATTCAGGATCGGCTCACACCCTCAATAATTATTTCTAAAATTAAATCTACTTCACTAAATAACTAGTCATTCTGTGCTTCTTAACGGGGATCACCAAAACCCGATTAATTAACTATTGATATTTGTTAAACTGTTATTCACGTGACCTGATGATGCGTTAAACCAAAGACAAATTAGTTTAACAGGCAAGGTGAATGGATACTCTTCAATAATCACTGTATATGCAGACAAATTAACATGAAAACAATGGGTCGATCGAATACATGAGCGGATTTTGTTACTAGTAGTACTACATAAATTATTATCGATATCTATGTAATCCAAGACAATAGAAATATGTAATGAAAAAATAATTATTTATCTAATTAGTAAGCGTTAATTATTTAAAATTAAAATTATTTCGCTGCTATCGTTATTTTGGGCCTACACGGGAGAGCCATCTAGCAGGGTTTTGAAATCCCATATATTTTCAATTAGCGCCTGTAAAAATGTTTACTCTGCCGAACTCCAAAGTTCACTAATTATTACTATGAAAGCTAAGATAGTAAATGAATTGTTGGTAAATTAATGTAAAACATGAAGCTAATAAGCATCATTTTGGATAGATATTGATATTTAACATATGATCCTTTAAATTTAATTAATAAACTGATTTAGACAATGATTTCTAGTTCAATTAAGGGGTCATCCCTAAAACAATCAAATCATAACTCGTAAACAGTGTCCCTTGTGGCAAAATTGCGATAGAAGTTATAACATTTTCGACTCAAATTCGATTTCCCAAAGAACATTCCCCTTAATTTATGGAAGGCAGACTTATCAGAAAAACCCTGTATACTCATATAATTTATTTAAAGATTGAATTAAATTAATATGGCGTTTGACTATATACTACATTCTTTTAACTTTGTGTACACAATACCCCACCTAATTCGTTTGATCGTAGAAAGTTTATAAAATGCAAAATATAACAACTTTAGACTTCGCCGTCTTTCTCTTTAAATATGTTATATATTTAAATAGCTACATTCATTCATTCATCTCCTTGATGATAAATGTAAACTTTTATCAATCAGAATTATTTATACCACCAAATAAAGTAGCTGCTACTAATAAAAATTCGTAGAATTTAACTTCAATTGATAAAAGTTCTTTTGATATGCAGGGTGTTTCTGATATAAGTCTGGTGGCATAAATGAAGGGGGATGTTCTTTGGGAATCGATTTTGAGTCGAAAATGTCTTAACTTCTATGACATCCATTTTGTTTGACACAAGGGACACTGTTTTCGAGTTATGATTTGATGTAGTGTTTTAGGGATGACCCCTTAATTAAATTAGAAATCATTGTCTTAATTTATCAGTTTCCTAATCAAATTTAAGGGGTCATCCGTAAAATACTTTGACCAATCTTAACTCGAAAACGGCAGTGGCCCTTGTGGCAAAATGGCGATATAAGTATAGAACGTTTTCGACTCAAAATCGATTTCCCAAAAGAACATCCCCCTTAATTTATACCAAACTAATCAGAAACACCATATTTATATCTCAAGCATTCACTATTTTTACAGCACATTCAAAAATAAAATGTCCTTAAAAAGTTAAAACCCAAAGTAAAACATTCACTTTCTGCTTATTTTCATTCGTCTTTGGTTTAATCTAATCAATTTGGAGTCGCTAAGCCTAACGAATTCGTAAAATTCGTATAACGCTCAGTTCAAGTTTCCATAACCCCCTAACTGAAAATCCTCATTTAGTTTGACCGCGCCTAAACATTAATTTCACTTTCAGTTGCCACTGTATTTAAACCGAGAGCTGATCTTTAAAAACTTAAGTGTCTATAGTCAAGTGACATTGCAAATTAATACGAGGGTTCCGTCGCTGGCGGAACTAGGGGGGGGGGGGGCAGAGAGAAAGAGAGAGAGAGAGAGAGAGAGAGAGAGAGAGAGAGAGAGAGAGAGAGAGAGAGAGAGAGAGAGAGAGAACGGGTGCAAGAAACGTAACGTATATGGGTATAGAAAAAATAATTAGCTTAATTAGAGAAATGGACAATTTGGGTAAAGCCCCTCTCACTTTCTCTCGCTCGCTGGCTCTTTCGAGGGTGGAGCTGTCACGTGATACGTGACGTCACTCGTCTGTTTTTGAACGTGGATTATATTCAACTTTTCATTGATTACCTTCTACCATAAGTTTATAAAATACGTTACGCGATAAGTATGACACTACCTATACTATTCGTAATGCTTACGGAGAGACTTACAGCTCGAGATAACTAGTTCGAGAACCACAAGCGAGAACTGATTGTCTACACTCGGTGGTTAATTTTGCAGGACTTCCATCTAGCTCCTATTTGACAGCGCCAAAACCAGGCGTTTGTCGCTTTACCTCGAATCTATGACCTACCTCCCTCATTTCAAAATTAAAAGCTCCAGTTTGTAAGTTACCAGTGACAAACTTATGGATGGAACATATCTTATGAACTTATGTTTTAACGGGAGACGAAACGGAAGTCTATTATTCACCTATCGCAATTTATTTTTCTTACATCTGGGAGCACGGCAGTGCTCCCAGCCAAGTCGAGCACTGACATTCTTTTCTCGAAGCAACTCGTGGCACTTTTAAGCCCACTGTAACTTCGTGATGGGTACAGGTAAAAGTCTGAAATTTTGCTTGCCGTGAGGACTGTCAATCGTAGCTATAGTTTCCAAATTTCAAGTTCCTACCCTATATACTTTTCGAAATATCGCAGGTGAAATTTACCTTATTTTGTCACTCACTCACTCACTCACCGATCATCAAAATTCTAAGGTACTTCTAGAGGAGATAGAAACTTAAAATTCAGGATTTAGTTTCCATTTATTTTATAAAGCACAGAAAAATTAAAACATCCCGAAATTTTTATAAAATTGTTCTTTAGTTCTTTATTTTAAAACTAGATGGCGCTGCCGTCTTTTCAACAGAAATATTGTGTGTTCTAGATGAAAGGACGTAATGGTTTAAAGTTAACCGAAAGTTAAATATATATTACAGCTAATAGGAGTAGTAGTTTAAAAGAAATGTGTCGTAACTGATGCTACATTCTTTTATTAGGATATCGCGTACAATCTTTATTGCATATTCTCTGCGGGTCGAAAGGGGTAATTCAACGTAAATATGGACAAACTTTAGCGATTATATTGGCAAACGATGTACCACGAGAGGGTCTTGTTTTAATATAACTACCGAAGTATAACGAGAGGGTCTACAAAAAGAAGTGAGATCCTATGAAAAACATTAACATGTACAAAAATGGGCCAAGCCTCGCTTCGTGCCCTCTCCGCCGTAAAACGTTCTGAGATCCCATGTAGAGCCAAGTCTGCCTTTTGTTCTCATTCAATCGCCAATTGAACAATTATGTTATAAATTAAGTCCTTTTCCTAATTAATAACCAATATTCTTTGACTCTATCATTATTATACATCTTTGTTCGGATCAAAAATATCGTGACTTGGCAAGCGCAGGTGTACATAAGGTTATGCAAAACTCGCCTTATAAACTTGTAAATAGGGTTATGCATAACTCACCTTATAAACTTGTACATATCCCCTCGACCATAAACGATTTAGTGAATATCCCCTCGATTATTTTAAAATCGGCAACGATTTAGTGAATATCCCCTCGACTTCCTTTTAATATTACTTATCTGCGATTGCCAAGTCACGATATTTTTGATCCGAACAAAGATGTATAATAATGATAGAGTCAAAGAATATTGGTTATTAATTAGGAAAAGGACTTAATTTATAACATAATTGTTCAATTGGCGATTGAATGAGAACAAAAGGCAGACTTGGCTCTACATGGGATCTCAGAACGTTTTACGGCGGAGAGGGCACGAAGCGAGGCTTGGCCCATTTTTGTACATGTTAATGTTTTTCATAGGATAGTGATTAGATTCAACAGTTCGTCGAAAGGGGTACTTAGAGAACCGACAAGTGACGAGAAAAAAATGTAGGTAAAGAAGAAACTTAGGTGTGATTATTTGGTACATTTTACACAAATGCATATAAACACTTTTAATCCATACCAAATTTCTAAAAAGGGTTTTCCTGATATTTCTAGGTTTTATACAGTAATTTCTGATTAATTTCCAGGTGTATCATTTTACATTGAAGGAGTTTTGTACTCTAAATTAGAATAAGGACTCTCAATTACAGTATTCACGTGCTAATTAAGAATACTGACTGACTGATAATCAAGGCCCAGCCCAAACCGCTTGCCCTAAAAGGCTGAAAATTTGCAGGAACGTTACTCATAAGTAGTAGGCACGTACTAAGAATGATTTTTCCAATCCGCCGCCATCTTAATAAATGGCGCCCAGAAATGTTAAAAATCTTCTCTATGCAACAAAGCCCGCGCGTTTCAACCGATTTCACAAATATTTAGTAGACTGGTTTCCTTTAACCTATAGACGGGCTGAATGGTCTTTTGAGTTCCATTTGTTGCCATCTTTTTAAATGGCGGCCAGAAATTTAAAAACCCTTCTTTATGGAAGAAAAGTAATAAAAAATGTCCCGACGGGCAAGGCCGAGTGCCTTCGCTCCTAGGGTGCTACAAAAATATTAGTCATCAGTAAAATCTACCCATTCTTTATATCATTAAGTTCTAATTACACGCGAGCGACGACGCGGGTAACAGCTAGTCGAATTTATAAGAATGAAAATTTAGATTGCATTTCCACTTGTATTACCGTAATCCCACGCTATAGAGAAATTGAAAATTAAAACTGTTTGAAAACCGAGAGTCAATTTTAGCTGTGCTTGTTTTGGTCTTTATCTTTATAATGCAAAAGGCCAATGATATGTTACGGAACATTTTGAGGGAATATTTGAGCGAGGCAATCTTGAGTTACGAGGTGTGCGAAGCTTCGAATTTCTCGAGGGGATTACGACGACGGTAGTATGTTGTTTTAAGACGAGCGCTTCATAAACCCAAAGATATTTTAAATAGCCCTGGAGTAGAAATTAATCTAAATACGTGGAAAATATCGGTCCACTGGGGATGAATGAACGGTCGCTTTCCTAAAATCAATTCATTTGAAAAGGGGTCTGCAGGCCCGGCCAGGCTGGTGTTTATGATAAGTCTGCCATAAATTAAATGGTGCTGTTCTTGGGGTTAAACTGAGTAGTGGATAGGGTCAAAGAGCATGGGGAATCGTCTACAACATTTAGTTACGGGGAGATACGGGCTCCCAAACATTGATCGGCTAATAAAACAAGGAAATAGTAATAGTACATTCGGAGAAAATAGCGGACGCTCACTTCTACCCATTTAATAGTACACTTTCTCAAAGAAATGTTTCCTATCCCTGACCTTTTCTAAGAATCTATTCTTCATATCCCTGACCTTTTCTAAGAATCTAATCTTCAAATCCCTGACCTTTTCTAAGAATCTGTTCTTCAAATCCCTGACCTTTTCTTAGAATCTATTCTCCAAATCCCTGACCTTTTCTAAGAATCTATTCTTCAAATCCCTGACCTTTTCTAAGAATTTATTCTTCAAATCCCTGACCTTTTCTAAGAATCTACTCTTCAAATCCCTGACCTTTTCTAAGAATTTATTCTTCAAATCCCTGACCTTCTCTAAGAATCTGTTCTTCAAATCCCTGACCTTTTCTGAGAATCTATTCTTCAAATCCCTGACCTTATCTAAGAATCTATTCTTCAAATCCCTGACCTTTTCAAAGAAATTCTTCAATTGAAATCCCTGACCTTTTCTAATAAAATTCTTCAAATCCCTGACCTTTTCTAAAAAAATTCTTCAAATCCCTGACCTTTTCTAAAAATATTCTTCAAATCCCTGACCTTTAATTTTTTAGAAATTCTTCAAATCCATGACTTATCCATGAAGGTTCTTTACGATTATAACGTCACATTACAAAAAGAAATTCGAATCTATTCTTTTAGCCACTCTTAAGCAACATTACGCTCTAAAAGTAACGAAAACCCCACTCACTAAGAATCGGGTTTTAGTGTTAAAAGGAAAGTTCTCTTTTTTTGAAGATTTGAGTCTTGACTTTGATCCCACTTTAACTTCGTCATATGATCCCTTTTATTCCAATACAAACAAGTGCATCGTCTTTCAAAAATCTAAAAAGCTTAATTTCGGCTTTCGCTGAAACATTTCCCCTCCTGATGTTTTATAACTCTTTGCTTTTAGAAATTATATCACATCGATTCACTAAAATGTTTGTTGCCATTTTATTTACCCATTCACGTTTCAATGGAAATTTTCCCTAACAATCAATAAACTTGTCGATAGGTCGATAGAATAATAATGCATCGCAATCATTAAAGGGATACTCCGGGTTTGAATTATTTTTATTTTTTAATCGAAAGAACGTATAAAATAATGAAAATATTAATTGGAACCATGTTTCTATCTACAATATTAAAGACTAGCTGTTACCCGCGGCGTCGCTCGCGTGTAATAAGAACTTCCATCAAAATGATATAAAGAATGGGTAGATTTTACTGATGACTAATATTTTTGTAGCACCCTAGGAGCAGCGAAGGCACTCGGCGTTGCCCGTCAGCCCGTCGGTACATTTTTTTATTACTTTTCACGCGGACATTATTCCATAAAGAAGGGTTTTTTAAATTTCTGGCCGCCATTTAAAAAGATGGCAACAAATCGAACCAAAAAGACCATTCAGCCCGTCTATAGGTTAAAGGAAACCAGTCTACTAAATATTTGTGAAATCGTTTGAAACGCGCGGACTCAGTTGCATAGAGAAGATTTTTTTACATTTCTGGGCGCCATTTTTTAACATGGCGGCGGATTGGAAAAATCTTTCTTAGTACGCGCCTACTACTTATGAGTAACGTTCCTGCAAATTTTCAGCCTTCTAGGGCAAGCGGTTTGGTCTGGGCGTTGATTATCAGTCAGTCTGTCAGTCAGTCAGGACTTTGATTTATATAGAGATGATACGAGTGTATTAAGTTTCCGCAGAAGTAAGACAAGGGGACTAGAAGTAAAGAGCTCTAGCATTGGTAGTAGATCCTGGCACTAGTGAACAAATTTGAGGATTTTATGCCGCTTCCATCGCGCCTACACTAGAGAGAAAAAAATTGGTCGAGTTCCAAAAACATTTCCAAGCCCCTTCCCCTGAACCTAAAGCCGCGGAACACGGACGCGGGTGCTTGAATCTAGTTCGGCCGTCTACCGCCACGAGCGTCTCACGTTTTGGAGGGAAAATTCAGTAACCGCTACCAGAGGGCCAACCGTTGGTGTCTTATCAAGAATATTCACTTTCGCCGAGTGAAGAATTTGGTTAGCTCGGTACTTCTAGTCCCCTTATCTTACTGATGGTTTCCGTAATGAACACTACTAAGAGTTAGGCTTCCCTTCCAAGCACTGGGGATAGCCCCTATTGGATGAATTCTTCGCGACCAATAGGGATACTCCCCAGTGCTTAGCGAAGAAACCTAATCCATTATCTTTGACCACCCACATATCCATCTTAAGCCAACAAGGTTGTCGTCCACCCGCGTTTTATAACGAGATGTAATATGGCTCAGATTTTAATAGTGTATTAATTTTTGAATTAATAATTGAGGGTGTGAGCCGTTCCTGAATGTAGTGCAATATCAGGTCGACTCGTGGCGAAGTCGGGCAAGCCCGTTCAACTTCGCCCAGTTCCAAAAATCGAGTTAATATCGAAGGGTCCCAATGGAACCCGATCAGATATTAAGCTGATCAGAACAGATACTACACATGATCTTAGCCAAAAGGCCGAGAAGCGATACTAATTACACGGTTAATTAAGCTTAAAAAATTCACTAATTTACGCTAATTAATTAAGTAAATTTTAGAAAATTATTTAAGAATTTGAAATTTATTAAATTTAAATCATTATTTTAACTTGAAGGGCTAAATTATTTTAAGTTTTAATCGAAAGAGCGTATAAAGTAATGAATAAATAAATAAATTAAAAATTTTGATAATTGATTATATCATAACGAGAAGTTTTGGTCGACTTATATTAATATTTTTACGCATAGATTAACACCATTATACATTTTTCCATTGACTGCTAGCAATCTGCAATCATGGAGCAATAGAGTAATTTCGGTAGAGAGAGGGAGTTAACTGTGTATCCCCGACGTTGGAGGATACACAGTTTGTGTATCCCGGAAGTGGGGATATCACATGACGTTGCCATGTATGGGAAAGATATTACTCTATATCAAATTAGACACAGATACGTTTAATCAAAAGTAAGATGAGACTAGAAGTGCTGAGCTAACCAAATTCTTCACTTGGCGAAAGTGAATATTCTTGATAACACACAAACGGTTGGCCCTCTGGTAGCGGTTTCTGAATTTTCCCTCCAAAACGTGAGAGGCTCGTGGCGGTAGCTAGATTCAAGCACCCGCGTCCGTGTTCCGCGCCTTTGAGTTGAGGGGAAGGGGGTAGGAAATGTTTTTGGAACTCGACCAGTTTTTTACTCACTACTGTAGGTGCGGTGGAAGCGGTATAAAATCCTCAAATTTGTTGTGCCAGGATCTACTACCAATGCTAGAGCTCTTTACTTCTAGTCTCATCTTACTTCTGGTTTAATGCAATTTAAAAGATACTTTTATTCTCAATCCTAGAAAATTACTCCATAGAAAATGGCTACCAATGGAAAATGACATTAATTTACAATAACTGGTACTTCTACTTCATTATCCCTTTAACCCCAAATAAAGCAGACGATATTTACCCCCCTCCACCTTATTCCCCCATCTTTTTAAAAATGTCTATCAAATTAGAATTACATTTTTCCTGCAGCAATTTTCATCTCATAAGTTAGAAATCTCTAGATAATTTCAAGAAGCGATATCTAGTTTATTAGGGAGAAGGCATAAGATGCCTAAGTATTAGCGCGCCATAGTCCCAGTCCCCCTTTCAAAATACAAGGGGGGACGTAAAAGAAGGCCGGGCTATTACGCCTCTCCTCAGTCGGAAAATATGACAGTAATTTTCGTCATTCGCGTCGCGCTGACGTGAGTTTTCAAGAACCAATGAGATGCTGGTTGTAATTTAGAAGCGGGGATTAACGTTTGGACTGGAGATAAAGCTACAAATATGGGGGCGAATTTATACCTTCTCCCTAGTAAACTAGATATCACTTCTTGATAATTTCAAGGAAGCTTTCATCATCTTTAAGACAAACAAGACAAAAATCCCGTCGAGACTGGAAGTGGAAAATCTTAGATTGAAAGAAAAAAAATGCAAAACAAAACCGATTTAAAACTTTTCGATAGTTAAATATATTAAATGGCCTTAGGCAATATTCAAAGTTTGAGACAAAAAAACAACCATTGTTATATAAAACTAAATCCAAGAAATCCCCATCGCGAGTTATACGTTGGTATATAAAGAAAACGTTCAACTTCGATTTACAAAATCGACAAAAGTTAAGGGGAGAAAAACGGGACTTTGAGGGTATTTTGGGTTTACTGAGAGAAAAAGATTGTAGATATCTTTAAAAGAAAAAGTCTCGTGAAAACTGAAAAATCCACATTGTTATTAAAGGGAATGAGAAGCGCCGTTTGAAAAACCTCTGATTTATATAACAAAAGATAGAATTAATTTCTGTGAATTCAAAAATATCAAGCTTTTAATTCTCCGATTTCTGGTTATTTGGCAATATGCATTTGAAAATGCTTCATATGAAATTATTTGAAATCCACTTTTTATGAAAGGCTAAAACGTTTCCCGTACTCCGACGTCACGGATATTTTTTCACGTGAGATGGTGCCACTCTCTCCGCCATGGATAAAGAATGCGCGTAAGGAAATTAGTTTTCACGCTATAGGATAGGCAACTCCTAGCTTTGCGCGTGCTGACAACAGATGTTGTAACAGAGTATATACAGAATAAGCTGTCGTTCGAGGTAGGGAGTTGCCTATCCTGTAGAGTGAAAACAAATTTCCTCACGCGCATTCTTTATCCATGCTCTCCGCTATCAGACACAGAGTTTAGACTGGCAAGAAGCTCGAGACGCGTATAGGATTTCCGTGCTAATTTTTCCTCACGTCATAGTGATGTCATCAAACGGGCGAACAAGCTCGACAAGACAAAATTATTGATACATCGAAACTGAGTTTTCGTGATTTTTCAATGTATTTTAAAAATAGAAACTTCGGTTCAATTATATTTTGAAAGTAGAGACTTGAAAGTTGAAAGTGTAACATAATACCACTTTCGTGGTAAAATATGATATGAAATTGTAAATCCACATTTTTATTAAAGTAAACATATTTGAAAGGCTAATTATTATATTTTTCGAATCTATAAGCTTATAAGCTTACGTGCGTGTGCTTATAAGCACACGCACGTAAAATTTTATAAAATTCTGACCAGGGGGATTTAATTATAAGGAAAAGAAAACGAATAAAACAAGTCACGTAAATAAAATTTCCGTATTAGCTAGGTGTGGTTGGAGGTGAGGAGGGCGTGTTAGTTAATAAATTACTGGTTACTCTCTGATAAATTTAGTGAATTACCGGTTATTTCCAGCGGTATTTAGTGGATTACAGGATATTTCCAGCGGTATTTAGTGAAGTTCCGGTTATTGTTAGCCATATTTAGCGAAGTACCGGTTATTTTCAGCGGTTTTTACTGAAGTACTGGTTATTTTCAGCGGAATTTAGTGGATTGCCGGATATTTCCAGCGGTATTTAGTGAAGTACCGGTTATTTTCAGCGGTTTTTACTGAAGTACTGGTTATTTTCAGATAATTTTAGTGAATTACCGGTTATTTCCAGCGGTATTTAATGGAGCACCGGCTATTTTCAGCGGTATTTAGTGAAGTACCGGTTATTTTCGGCGGTATTTACTGAATTTCTTGTTATTTTAAGATGTATTTAGTGAGGTACCGGCTATTTTCGGCGGTAATTAGCGAAGTGCCAGTTTTCAATGAAATATTGACGGAAAATTACTACATCACACACCTAGTGTTAACTTTATTTTCACGAGGTATGTCCTTTAAAGGCAAATGTTGGAAGGGGTCTGAGGGGGTTAGTGAAGAAAGTAAATCTCATTTTTGATTCGTAGGCGCCCGGAAACGCAAACGTTTCAACGTTTCCTGAGTTTTTTTTTTTTTTTTTTTTTGCATTAAAACATCATTTCCACTAAGGCAGGAGACCCGGAGACCGACCTATAGGATTCCCTGGTAAAGACATTCGAAGTTGTCAGTGAGTGGAATATCGGGTGTTTCAAAAATAGTTATATAGCTACGTTGTGTTTGGATTCCACTTGGCACATGCATGTACAATGTCATAAGCACGATATGCACGTCAATGTTTCGTAAGGTGTCTATCGTAGAGGTTAAAGTGTAAGGGGTTAAAATGAAAAAGTTCAAAGGACAACAATTTCAGAGCTAAAGGTTTAATTTGCTTGCTTAATCAAGATTTAGAACGTTTTGCTTTAAAAAGGCAAGGTTCATTCTGTTCATTGTGGTTTTTATACATACATGTATATTTTTGGACTGGTCCCAAACCGGTATCATTCTCCTATTGCGCTAATTAATTAGAGTTAATTATTGAAATATTTAAGCTTAATTAACCGTGTAATTAGTATCGTTTCTCGGCCTTTTGGCTAAGATCATGTGTAGTATCTGTTCTGATCAGTTTAATATCTGATCGGGTTCCATTGGGACCCTTCGATATTAACTCGATTTTTGGAATAGGGCGAAGTTTAACGGGCTTGCCCGACTTCGCCACGAGTCGACCTGATATTGCACTACATTCAGGAACGGCTCACACCCTCAATAATTAATTCCAAAGTTAAACACGATTACGCTAATTAAAACTCCGTTAACTAAGATAATGAGTGAATTGATAATATAATAAAACATGGCTATTAGCTGGCCACATGCGGGTTTTGTGGGCCGGGCTTAAGAACTTACTATCCGTCAAGACTCTTAATTCTGACATCTTTCTAACTGTGATTTCATTGGTTGGTAGCAGAGAGTGGCCCTACGCACGCGCAAAGTGCAACTAATAATGATTAGTCTATAGCTTTTCCCACAAAATCAGCCTGAATACGTTGAGTGAAAATGGATAGTACGCAATGATTCCTATTAGCTGTATGCATTCTTGGTAGGACTGATATACTGTACAGTTTTTCATTTGAAGTAAGCAAGATAGCTTGTCCATTTAACTGTTACATGTCAACAAAACATTTATTTGCGAAAATACCTAAAATACCTGAAAATGCAAATATTTTAAGGTAATTGCTGTATTATACGATATCAAACTCCGCAACTCAATATATTTATTCCTTATAAATGTGGAGTATTTCGAATAAATCCACGGATATTATATCTTTCATAAGGGACAGGAAAACGGAATTGCTTTAAAGGACTACAAAAAATATGGTATGTAGTACCAGCACAGGTGTATTATAATAATAGTATATCAAGGTCATTCTAAATTTAATTTCAGAACTAATGGTTTAAAGTTATAGTCGCTAGGGGATGGCGTAAAATATTAAGATCTGTATTACGTCACTAGTCATTAATAGACACTGTCAAAATTGGGGATTTCGGGGGGGGGGGTAGGTATAATAGAGGTTGGTGTGTTGACCACCTTTCTGTCTTAAGATGGAAGGAACATTGGTGGGTATGTTTGTCAACAAAGACGTATTTAATTAAGATATGGCTTCAATTTTCAAAGAATAAATAAATTATTTTATGCGCTTTTTCTTTTTCGATTAAAAATTAAAAAAAATAGCCCGAGGTTAAAATAATAATTTAAATTTCTTAAATTTCAAATTGTAAAATAGTTTACTCAATTAATTTATTAATTAATTAATTAGCGTTAATTAATGAAATATTTAAGCTTAATTAACCGTGAAATTAGAATCGCTTCTCGGCCTTTTGGCTAAGATCATGTGTAGTATCTGTTCTGATCAGCTTAATATCTGATCGGGTTCCATCGGGACCCTTCGATATTAACTCGATTTTTTAGAACTGGGCGAAGTTTAACGGGCTTGCCCGACTTCGCCACGAGTCGGCCTGATATTGCACTACATTCAGGATCGGCTCACAATCATTAAATCTAAAATAAATACACTATTCCAATCTGAGCCTTATAACAGAACTGTATTAAGCCTTCCACTGCGCCTCACCAGGCGTCGCTTTACTAGAATCTATAACGTTTCACCTACGTCACTTCATGACAAACTCTCAGTAACCAAGGACAAACTTATGGAACATATCTTATGAAGTTATGCTATCATGACTTGAAAAAAAACTACGGCTTACTTGTCCCCTTAAAACACAAAGTCCATGGTCGTAGGCAACCAGAGTCTACTTTATAAGCTTCGATTTAGGGTTAGGCTTAGTAAAAACTGCCAACTAAGACTGACATCATTCATAGAGAAATTTAAAATGTCAATCTTATTTCCCCCTAACGTTTTGACTCTCGCGACCCTGCTCCTGCTGAAGGAGGGAGCCAGAGTAAACCCTAAGCTCAAAAGGGGATCACGTGGCTAAAATTGGCCAATGAGATTCAAATCCGGTTTTGTACCCTAGGATAAAATAAAAAAAATAGGGGATCAGGCTGGGCATATTTGATTTTGTTAAGCAAGCAACAGTGAAGGAGCCCCTAGTGCAAGTATTAAGGGGGGAGGAAAAGTCTGTATTTTAACTCCCTTATTTTGCACATGTATTTTATAGAACCAGGAATACATACAGCTGCTAGGAACCATTGTGGAGCCATTTTCACTCAATGTATTTAGGCGGGTTTATGGAAACCGTACTGGTGTATATTTTTGAATTAATTACTAAGGGTGTGAGCCGATCCTGAATGTAGTGCAATATCAGGTCGACTCGTGGCGAAGTCGGGCAAGCCCGTTAAACTTCGCCCAGTTCCAAAAATCGAGTTAATATCGAAGGGTCCCAATGGAACCCGATCAGATATTAAGCTGATCAGAACAGATACTACACTTGATCTTAGCCAAAAGGCCGAGAAGCGATACTAATTACACGGCTAATTAAGCTTAAAAATTTAATTAATTAACGCTTACTAATTAACTAAATAAGTAATCTCTTTTCGTCTCTCGAGTTGATAAAATTTTAAAGGAAAAATTCAACTTCAAAATTGTATCGTTCTTAATAATCAAGAATTAACCAAAGGAAAACATGAAATTTTACTTTAAAACGAAAAATGTTTATTTCAACCGTAAGTTTATAAGATATGTGCCATAAGTATGACACTTCCTATATTTAAAAATGCTAGAGACTTAATGAGAACTAGTTCGAGAACAACTACACTCGGTTTTGCAGTCCATCTTCCTATATAGTCCTGGTGAGGCGCTGTCAAAGGCTTAGTAGAGACTAAATAGGAAGATGGACTGAAAAACCGAGTGTAGTCGTTCTCGAACTAGTTCTCAGTAAGTCTCTAGCATTACGAAATATAGATAGTGTCATACTTATGGAACACATCTTATAAACTTATGGTTGCAGTAAACATTTTTCGTTTTAAAGTAAAATTTCATGTTTACTTTTGGTAAATTCATGATTATTAAGAAGGATAAACTTTTTGACGTAGAATTGAAATTTTTATCAACTTGAGATTATCAGCAGCTGTCTATTTTGTAAATCTCGCCGACTTTACAAAAAGAGTTACGAAAGAAGTCGAAAGCCAGAAATTCGCGTTATCTGATTCCGGTATTGTTTTTCGCAACCTTTTCCCGATATTGAAGTGTTCGATAAAAATGGGGGAAAGATCTCAAAAATAAGAAATGAAAAGTTATTGCCACCCGATGCTTTTAGAAAAATATAAAAATCCGACAAGACAAGAGCGTACTGTATACGGTTGCTATTCTATATGTCCTGAAATTTCCGTGGGTGACGGAGAATACTCACTGCGTATCATACGGTCGAGTTCAGAGTTCATTACATGGCCAAGATTTAATAAAACTGGTCAAGAACTTAAACTTAATCGACTCATATTAATGTATCACTTCATACATTTAGTCACTACTTACAGTCTCAGTGCTGCCAGAAACGCCATAAGTTATTTGAGACTAATGTTTTCTATTGTTTGACTAAATCACACTCCTTATTTAGTTAATTAGCGTTAATTAATGAAATATTTAAGCTTAATTAACCTTTTAATTAGTATCGCTTCTCGGCCTTTTGGCTAAGATCATGTGTAGTATCTGTTCTGATCAGCTTAATATCTGATCGGGTTCCATTGGGACCCTTCGATATTAACTCGATTTTTGGAACTGGGCGAAGTTTAACGGGCTTGCCCGACTTCGCCACGAGTCGACCTGATATTGCACTACATTCAGGATCGGCTCACAACAATTAAGTCTAAAATTAATACACTATTCTTACCCCAGGTGGAATAACCCTGAAAACAATTCATAACCCAGGTGCAGTATCCCTGAAAGCAAGTCTCATCCCTGGTCGAATATCCCTGCAGAGTTTGATCGCAAAGCCAATTGATGAAACTAGCGTTTCCAATTAGTTTCTCGAGTTTTTATATAGATATAAATTATCAGTACATTCTTTAAAATAATTAATTAAAATATCTATGGAAATTAATGAGGGCGATCACGAAATTCTCAGGTCATACGGTAGCCAAAAAAAAATAAAAGTTAAAAAACTGCCTTTAAAATGTACTGGTGCAGCAGGAGCTCTATAACTTTGGAGCGAACCAATGTATGTACAGTCTTAGACAAATAAGCTTACAGAAAAGGACAAATCTCAACCAGGGACGGAAATAAGCAAAGAATACGGGACAGTGTTACTGTGTTCGATATTTTTATAAAATGTCCGATAACTTTTTAAGTTGCTTCTACTGGTGTTTCATTTCAAGCATTGACTGAAGGTAAAAACTATTATTCCAATTCCAATAACGGTTACTAATAGTGAAACATAACGTCCTTATGTAACAATTTGGTCTAATGATGTGGCACCCGATCGAGCGGTCTAGAATCGGTTTTTGCTATAGAAACCCCCTAAATACACCGCAAAATTCAGCGACCATAGGGAGTCGTACAGGAATAACAAGAATACTTCTATAATTTCAATAACTACGTGTGTTAGCGTAATGTGACTTAAATGTAACTAAGAGGGAAAGACACAGGGGTAAAACTTTGCCTTCCATCTCGCTTTTGGGCACCTGCTATGTCTCCCCCTTGAATGTCTCGATACATCGAAGACGTTATTAAAGGGTGTTTTAAAAAGGGTGGTACGAGTGCAGTGGGTTCTATGGGCGATTTCGAGTCGAAAATGTTCTATGACATTTTGCCCTAAGGGCCACCGTTTTCAAGTTATGACAGGAAGGTTTTACGTAGAACTTCTTAATTTAATTAGCAGTATTTTAGTTTTGCTACGTAAATTTAACGGATCATCCCTAAAACACTCTAATCTTAACTCGTAGTAAACGGTGATCCTTAAGGCTAAACGTAATAGAACATATTTTACCCCACAAACAGACACTTGTCACTAACATACTAACACACAATCTCCGTTCCCATAAACTAAGTATTGTTAATATAAAACTCGTAGATAAAAACGGATTTTTCAACTTTTTTTCGTTTAAAAAAAAAAGAGGTTTCTTTATCCATCCATTGAAAGTGCAAAAAATGGATCAAAAAGGATGCCTTTTTTAGTTCAAATCAGGCGGAGAAGCCGATTGAAGCAATGTTTGATTTGACTTTAAAAATATATATAAGTTAGGTTTATCAGTATTGAAAACTGACCTGAAATAAAATGATTGAATTGAAAGATAAAAAATCTGATTTTAGATTTTTTTCCTTTTGATATTTCTGTTTTATATTTTATAAAAATATAATTCTATAAAACGTTTTAGGCGTTTTAGTTCTATTAAATTATTAAATGTTTACTAGTTAAAGTTACTAGTTAAAATATTTATTGTAACCACTTTAACCACTTGAGGGTCAATAGTAAATAACATTAATCAAGAAGGAATTTACTATAAGAAGGCCTAAAAAGGCGTCCGGTGCGCGCGTGATAGTCGACAATCACCCCTCATGGGTGGGGGGAGGCTGGAAACCAAGGCGGGACTTAATATTTTATCTTACTCTGTTTTCCACCATCTATCTCTTTTACCTTTTCGTTAAGCCTTGGTTTGGTTTTTGGAACTCACGAAATCATAAGTATAGTACACTTGATTCGATTTAGAAACAATTATAGAACGAACGATTTTCACGTAGAGACACGTATTCAAAATCCATTAAGTTAGGTTCAAAACCTTTAACTAATTTGTTAATGGCAATTAAAAACCATTCCCTAACCGTTTCACCACCGCTGGCAGCCTCCATTTTCTGTTTACTTTGCTCGAGTTTTTTTTTTCTCTATTCGGAATACGTCAATCGCGTCTGTATGACCTATACCCACGGGATCCAATAGGAAAGCGCAGAGCAATGACGGACAAGAAAGGGGTGGGGGCTTACTTGTCCGCTAACACCGGCGTAAATCTAGTGACTTAAGCATTCTTATAGTGTAACCACGCTTGCGATAATTCTAAACTCGCCCCACGTGGCCATAAAAGCCTTGGCTAATACTAAGAATAAACTACACTGGTTCCTTAGGTTCAATCATACTTTTATTAAACTAACCAATTAAATAATAATTAAATGCCAACTTGCATTTATTACAACTAAAGAACTTAGAGTTAAACATAATTACTAATAACGGATGAAGTCCAATACTAGGGCAAAGCCCTTCGCTCGAGCGAACTACTACATCTTAGTAGTGAAGAAATACTGACTTAATAATGATAAGCAGTCGACGCTTATATAGTACGGGGAAAGGTCAGAGGTAACAGAGGGTGTTAATCCTCTATGTAACCTTACACCCCTGGAGTAGAAACTCAGGAGGTTCCCTAAGTACTACGGTAGGTTACAATAGTAAATAAATTCTTGGTAAAGTAGTTTAAATATTACACGACCAACAGTTCTAAAAAAGTTCGATTTACGCAACTTTCCTATTTGCTTTATTTTAAAGTAATTAGATTTAAATTTCAATTTAGATTTTGTTATAGCAGACGATATTTTAATTTCCACCGAAGCTTAGAGTTTAGTATTAGATATTATTGTGTTTAATTTTGAATTAATTATTGAGGGTGTGAGCCGATCCTGAATGTAGTGCAATATCAGGTCGACTCGTGGCGAAGTCGGGCAAGCCCGTTCAACTTCGCCCTATTCCAAAAATCGGGTTAATATCGAAGGGTCCCAATGGAACCCGATCAGATATTAAGCTGATAAGAACAGATACTACACATGATCTTAGCCAAAAGGCCGAGAAGCGATACTAATTACACGGCTAATTAAGCTTAAATATTTCATTAATTAACACTAATTAATTAATTAATTAATTAATTAAATAATAAATCTCATTACGAGAAATTATTACTGGAAACTATAGAAAAGATTTGTTTTAATAATATGAGTAGTCTGGCTGCACTAAGGCCAAAAGTACTGACTGAATAAGAAATTATTTACTGCTCTAATTGCATAATTAATTACTATTTAATATAATATAATCTTAATATATAATTAATGCATTCAGGTTTTATCGATTCCAAAATGGATATTTTTGCCTCAGAGCATAGATGTTCGTCAGAGTAAACATTTTTACAGGCGCCGGTTGAAAATATTTGTGATTTCAAAACCCTGAAAGATTGCTTTACTGCCTAACACATGGGGTAGTATCTACAAATTCTTGAAATTTTTTAATAAAACGGCAATTTAATGATTCAAATTATTAATTTAAGGGGTCATCCGCAAAATACAATAAATACTCTTAACAATCTTAACTTGAAAACAGTGTCCCTTGTGGTAAACAAAATGGAGATAGAAGTATAGAACATTTTCGACTCAAAATCAATTTCCCAAAGTACAAACATCCCCCTTAATTTATGCCACCAGACTTATCAGAAACACCCTGTATAGTTTGATGTATAATTTTTAATATATCCCTAAATAGTATTTTAAACTACCAGAAATCCACGATAATCTCCATTCTCCAATAATGAAAAATATTCTAATCCATTCCCGAATGCATCAAGAGTCGAAATATAATAACAAGAAGTGATATCTAGTTTATTAGGGAGAAGGTATAAATTCGCCACATTTCTAGCTTTATCTCCAGTCCAAACGTAGGTCTGGAGTTAATCCCCGCCTCTAAATTACAACCCGCATCTCATTGGTTCTTGAAAACTCACGTCAGCTCGACGCGAATGACGAAAACTACTAGTATTTTCCGACTGAGGAGAGGCTGCGAAATAGCCCGGCCTCCTTTTACGTCCCCCCTTGTATTTTCAAAGGGGACTGGGACTATGGCTCGCGAATACTTAGGCATCTTATCCCTTCTCTCTAATAAACTAGATATCACTTCTTGATAATAATAAAATAATGAAAGGCAACCTAATTTTAATGTAAGGCGCTGATTGGACGACCAAAAAAACGGAAAAAGAGAAAGCAGACTTGTCGTAGTAATCATCATACTGCGCAAGACCGGAAGGATTTTTTCCAACCCAGTGCCTAATTACTTCCCTGTTACCATAAGTTTATAAGATATGATACATGATAAGTATAACACTTCCTATATTCGTAATGCTATAACATAGAGACTTACAGCTCGAGATAACTAGTTCGAGAACGACAAGCGAGAATTGAAGTACTACATTCAGTGGTTAATTTTGCAGGACTTCCATCTAGGTCCTATTTAGTCTGCATTACTAAGCCTTGGACAACAGCGCCTCACCAGGCGTATGTCGCTTTACCTCGAATCTATGACCTACCTAGGTAACTTCATCACAAGCTTCAATTTGTAACCAGTGACAAACTTATGGAAGAACATATCTTATAAACTTATGCTATTACTTTGAAATGACTAGAGTAAAAAAAAACAGAAAAAGAAGGCCATATAGTTCTTAAAATAATTTAAATCATTTGTTAACTAAAATGCGAACAAACTTCTTTCGAAATGAGACACTTAATCCTAATTATAACGTTAGCAGTCTGATTACGTTCTGTCTGGAACTGAGATTTACTTGGCGATATATTTGACTAATTGGCCAGACTAGGCAAAGGTCACGAGTTAAATTTTCTCAAATATCCGTCGACCGTATACAGGCTGCAATTACCCGACTCGGACTTTTAAAAACTTTACTATGCAAGGGTTTTTCTGAGAAGTCTGCAATAAATACATTAAGAGCAGTATGAAGTCATATCTAAGAGAGCTGCCGCTCTCTCAGAATTAAGGAAGATGTTTGTTCTTTGGGAAATTGATTTTGAGTCGAAAACGTAACTTCTATATCGCCATTTTTCCACAAGGGAGACTGTTTTCGAGTTAAGATTTGATGGGTTTTTAGGGATGACCCCTTAAGTAAATTGGCAATCATTGTCTAAATCAGATTCTTAATTAAATTTAACGGGGTCATCAGTAAAACACTCAAATCATATAACTTGAAAACAGTGGCCGTTGAGTCAAAATGTCATAGAACAATTCAGATTCCCTGACTTATCCGTGACTTTTCCAAAAAATCCCTGACTTTTTCTCAAATTTTCCAAAAATCTCTGACTTTTTCTCAAATTTTCCAAAAATCCTTGACATTTTCTCCAAAGTCCCAGACTTTTCCCACATTGTCCAAAAATCCCTGACTTTTTCCACATTTTTTGAAAATTCCTGTTTCCCACACTTTCCAAAAATCCCCGACTTTTTTCCACATTTTCCAAAAAAATCCCTGACGTTTCCCCACATTTTCCAAAAAAACCCTAACTTTTTCCCACATTTTCCAAAAATCCATGACTTTTTCCCACATTTTCCAGAAAATCCTCGACTTTTTCCCACATTTTCCAGAAAATCCTCGACTTTTTCCCACATTTTCCAAAAATCCCTGACTTATCCAGGTTCCGTACAAACCCTGTGCCACCGTTATACTGGCGACCTTATTACGATTCAATTCAAAACGTTTGAACTCGCGGAAACTTAAGGTAACCTACATTCTCGGGACTAAACTAATTTGCTCAGTGGCGAATATTTTCTTGGTATTTATCGAAAAACTCTTTAAAATTAATGCCTAACTACCAGAATTTGAATAAAACTTTCCTATGAGTCTGATCAGTCTCGTCGTCTGAATTTTTGGGGTTTTAAAGGGAGAGTGAAAAGGAAAAAGCATGTGATTTTCCTTATTATCCATTTTCTACAAATTATAAGACCAATCTGCATAGTGAAACATCCAGAAAATACCCCGGGATGGTTTTAAGATTCAAATTAGATTGAGATTTCATAGATAATTTAAAACTAGCACCTCCGACCAATCACGTAACGCCCTGCCATCTTGTTAACAAAATTCACGTGACGGCCAATATATCTCGCGCTATGATTGAAATATCGCGCGCAATTTTTTATCAAATCACGCGCGCTAAATTTCATTCGACACGGAGCACGTGTCACGTGAATTTTATTAACAAGAAGGCAGATCGTTACGCGATTGGTTGGAGGTGCAAATATCAAATTATCTACGAAATCTATGAAACTAATTAAATCATTCGAAGTCTGTACTTCCTGAATGTTTCACTATATGCAGATAGGTCTTATAATTAATAGAAGAATCGACAAAAAAAAATCAATTGACGTTCCATTTCACCCTCCCTTTAATAGACACAATTTCCTCCCCACCCCCAAGACTTCCTTCCCCCTGTTTGGTTATTTCCTGTTCATTAGGTTCGCTTTTCATTTAATGATGTTTGCCTAAATGAGAAATCGCCAGACATTATAACCGCAATTTCCAGAAGTTTATTAAAACTGATATTAACGATTAATTTCGACCATTCTTAGTATTAAGATTTTTTGGGGCGTTTTAAATACCTTAAAATGTGAATAATTAAGGATAATAACCAAACAAGCTCAATTATTATTATTATTGTAAAATTGAAAAAAAAAATTAGCAATTGGAATGTCTGTGATGACGTCACAAATAAAAATGTGAATAATTAACGATAAAAACCAGAACAAGCTCGATTATTAAATAGCATCAGAAGTAAGATAAGGGACTAGAAGTAAAGTGCTCTAGCATTGGTAATAGATCCTGGCACTAGTGAACAAATTTGAGGATTTTATGCCGCTTCCATCGCGCCTACACCAGAGAAGAAAATTGGTCGAGTTCCAAAAAAATTTCTTACCCCCTTCCCCTCAACTTAAAGAGGCGGAACACGGACGCGGGTGCTTGAATCTAGTTCGGCCGTCTACCGCCGCGAGCGTCTCACGTTTTGGAGGGAAAATTCAGAAACCGCTACCAGAGGGCCAACCGTTGATGTGTTATCAAGAATATTCACTTTCGCCAAGTGAAGAATTTGGTTACCTCGATACTTCTAGTCCCTTATATTACTTCTGATAGAATTAATGATATCCCGGCGGTCATTTAATACCGAGGTTCCAATGAGTTCTTATGAAAAAAAAAACCCCCCACGCTAAGCCTTAGATGGAATAGTGACCCTATTTGCGAGTTGTGACTCTATAAGGCTGCATTTTTCAGGCTTACAGATTTCGAAAGACCGATACGTAACGCTGGTTTCAAATCGTTTGGTTAACCCTTCTTTTCCGAACGCATCTATTTTTGATTACATACTTTTAAATTTGGAGATGTATACTTTTAATCATTTTCCCAATGGATAAAAATCCTTAATTAAAAGCATTAGTTGCCGGGACCCCGACCACGGTACCTAAGATCAGAAGTGTATAATACTTCTCTTCGAGAGAAGTGTACCACCACAAAGCGCCCGGAGTAATTGTAACATGATTCTTCCCAACATCATTTCACATTTATTATAGCAATTAAGGTTACTAAACCGAATCATTCATACGCAATAAATAGTTCCTACTCATCATTACTCTATTAGCGCTGCTTAACTATTTGCTAACCAAGGCGGATGCATGCGCTTGTGGTCATTTTTGTCCCACGTCAAGACAATCAAGGTTTGTTGGTTGATTGATTGCTGAGGATTTAGTAAATACCAAACAGTAATTTTAGAATTCACCCTGGCACGGTGCGATGCCCATCTGAATTAAGTTTGATGAGCGGTGGAGCAAATTAACAAAAAGTGGTATCTCGCCTGGGAAGAATCATGTTACCTAACTAAAGCATTAAGAGGATACAGAGTGTCATCCTTCTTCTATTATCCCCTTCTGCTAAGAGGTAACATGTATATAGTCGGGGTTAGATTTTTGTTACCAACCAGCGTATAGCTCGGAAGTTAGAGCGCTCTACCAAGAAGTGATATCTAGTTTATTAGGAAGAAGGTATAAATTCGCCCCCACATTTATAGCTTTATCTCCAGTCCAAGCGTAGGTCTGGACTCTGGAGTTAATCCCCGCCGCCTCTAAATTACAACCAGCATCTCATTGGTTCTTGAAAACTCACGTCAGCGCGACGCGAATGACGAAAATTTCGTATTGTCAGACTGAGGAGAGGCGAAATAGCCCGGCCTCCTTTTACGTCCCCCCTTGTATGGCGCGCGAATACTTAGCATCTTATAACTTCTCCCTTATAAACTAGATATCACTTCTTGGCTCTACATAGTGGTCTTATAATAATCCTCTTTATTAATAAACAAGCTAATTACCAAAAACCCCAAGAAATTTTATCATTTTTGATAATTATTTTACAATTCTGAAACCTATGATATAAATCCCACAAAGGCCTTTTCAAATCGGTCAAAATTTGTTTACAAAGACCTAAGCAAAGACGAACTTTCCCTTAGGACAAAAAATCTTACATAATTTAATTAAACTTATATTTGTTCTAAAAGTTAACGGTAACTAATTTATTAAGTTATACAACGACAAGTGGCTTTATAATTATGGCAATTAATCAGGACTTTGGTCGAAATGTCAACCAAGGCTGCTACCGCAATCTTCAAATAAAATTCGTTAATAAAACATAGATCAAATTGAAACCCGAATAAAATACAGGGTGTTTCAGATAAATTTTCCATAAATTAAGGGAGTATTTTATAGGGATGACCCCTTAATTAGATTATTAATTAATCATTGTCTAAATCAGTTTCTTAATTAAATTTAAGGGGTCATCCCTAAAATACTATGGACAATCTTAACTTGAAAACAGTGTCCCTTGTTGAGAATAAAATGGCGACAAAAGTACAGAACATTTTCGACTCAAAATCGATTTCCCAAAGAATAAACATACCCCTTAATTTATGCCACCAGACTTATCAGAAACACCCTGTATATTACTAACATAAATTTCGATACTATTTTCGAAACTCAAATGTATACATAATATTTAGGTATAAAACCGCAACGTACATGGACGTAAAGTAAAATGAAAATTTTGGGTTCCAGCTTCAAAACGTCAAAAGTTCATAGAACTAAGTACAAAAAGTCAGTCACTCCAACACTAAAAAAGCTTTGTGCGTTATTTCTTGAGCAGACGATTAAAAACGACTTGATTGGCTTGACTTGGATTGGTCACGCGGTTTTCTCAACCAGTCAATCGTCATTCCTTAAAATGACGACTGTCAAAAGTATAGTTTCTTCCGTGAATCGTCTGTCTTATGCTCCCAAAGATTTCAATTAGCGCATTATCCGCTTTGAGGGTTGGGTTTTTGCCGTGACATGGCATATTCAAAGAGTATACTCTCTTTGGTATACTCTTCTTTTTGTGTCCTGTGAAAAGGCCAGATTTTTTTGGGCGCGGAACATTGAGATTTGGCTCCGCGTTTGGGGGAGTGAATTTTTGGGGGCATATAAAATGAGATGAGACGCGGCCTAAAACAGAGAGCGAGTAGACTGACTTTTTGCACAATGTTCTATGAACTTTTTATAACATTTGTTTCACAGTATAGAACCTTTGACTATGATCAGAAGGGGATAATTGAAGAAGGTTGACACTCTGTATTCTCTTAATAATTTAGTTATGTTTAACATGATTCTTCCCAGGCAAGGGAGCCCTTTTTATTTACTATCCCGCTCATCAAACTTAATTCAGATGGGCATCGCACCGTGCTAGGGTCAATTCTCTACCTGTTTGGTGGTACTAAATCCTCAAAAATCAATTAATCCACAAACCTTGATTGTCTTGACGTGGGACAAAAATGACCACAAGCATTTGCATGCACCTTGGTTAGCAAATAGTTAAGCGCTAATAGAGTAATAATGAGGGGGAACTATTTATCGCGTATATGTGATTCGGTTTAGTAACCTTGCTCCAAATGCCCTGATGTTGGGAAGAATTATTCTGGCACATTTTTCAAAGAGAAGTATTATATACTTCTGGTTACATATATAAAGGTTTCTGCCACATTCCTCTATCCTTCAAAATTAAATGAAACATTTAAAATCACATAAATCTGTGACACGCCTAAACCAAGGCTTAAAATAAAATGAGATTTTTAAAACACACTATGACTGTTTCTTGGCGACATAACAACACCATATTTCTTTAAATACAACATTTAAAATTACATAAATCTGCGCTAAGCCTAAACCAAGGCTTAGAGAGAAAAACAGCATTTATTTGTTATAACGCAATTTCTTAGGACCATAACAACAAAGCTTATATATTTAAAAATAAAAATAACAAAAAAAACATATCATAAAAATTCAGATAATTCTACTCTATTTATAAGACGCCTTGCACATATTTACCATTCTCATAAATATAAATATAAATACATATAGAAAACACCCCGTCAAACATAAGCGAAAATTCAACCGGCAGTAACTTTACTTTCATCTCAAAACAAATTTCACCTTAAGGCTAGTTGAACTACTTTTATCTCTACATAGTATTTACATTAAATATATCTCCGCGTTACCTTCTATTTCTGGTACATTTTACAACTGGAATTGAGGCGACTACACGAAGAAAAAAAATGGAATTCTATTTCTTAAGGTCTTTAACATTTTTTTTCTCTGCAGAACAGTTTGTAGAAAAATAAATTTTGACGGCAAACTTTCAAGATTATGCCAGGAGAAGAAAAGTTCAAAATGTACCTAGCAACCAACCGTTGCTAGGGTTTCCAAAAAATGTACGGTTACTTATGTCTACACTAGCCTAAGATATCCTACGTTACCCCTGGTGTTTTTAAAGGAAAAGATCAGGTGTTAACATAACATTATACCAACCAAGAAGCGATATCTAGTTTATTAGGGAGAAGGTATAAATTCATTCAACCACATTTCCAGTTGTATCTCCAGTCCAAACATATAGTAGGTCCGGACGTAGTTAATCCCCGCCGCCTCTAAATTACAACCAGCATCTCGTTGGTTCTTGAAAACTCACGTCATCGCGACGCGAATGACGAAAATTACGCATTTTCCGACTGAGGAGAGGCGAAATAGCCCGGCCTCCATTTACGTCCCCTCTTGTATTTTGAAAGTGGGACTGGGACTATGGCGCGCGAATACTTAGGCATCTTAAACCTTCTCCCTAGTAAACTAGATATCACTTCTTGGTGAAACATCTATATCTATATAAATCAAAGTCCTGACTGACTGACTGACTGACTGACTGATAATCAACGCCCAGCCCAAACCGCTTGCCCTAGAAGGCTGAAATTTTGCAGGAACGTTACTCCTAAGTAGTAAGCGTGTACTAAGAAAGATTTTTCCAATCCGCCGCCATCTTAAAAAATGGCGCCCAGAAATGTAAAAAATATTCTCTATGCAATTAAGTACGCGCGTTTCAACCGATTTCACAAATATTTAGTACACTGGTTTGCTTTAACCTTAAGACGGGCTGAATGGTCTTTCGGGTTCGATTTTTCGCCATCTTTTAAAATGGCGCCCAGAAATGTAAGAAAAAATACTCTATGCAATAAAGTCCGCGCGTTTCAACCGATTTCACAAATATTTAGTACAATGGTTTCCTTTAACCTATAGACGGGCTGAATGGTATTTTGGGTTCGATTTGTTGCCATCTTTTTAAATGGCGGCCAAAAACTTAAAAACCCTTCTTTATGGAATAATGTCCGCGTGAAAAGTAATAAAAAATATCCCGACGGGCTGACGGACTGTGCCGAGTGCCTTCGCTCCTTGGGTGCTACAAAAATATTAGTCATCAGTAAAATCTACACATTATTTATATCATGTCACGGAGAGGTATTACACCGGCCGTGTCTGTCTGTGTGTGTGTGTGTGTGTCTGTCTGTCTGTCAGACCCCACGTGACCGCGTTCGCAGTTTACAAATCGGAGCAAACAAATACCCGATTTCCGGAACGCGTTCGCGGTTCACGGAAATTTGGTCATTCATCTACCAACACCAGTCTTTACTAACTGGCTTCTAAGGACCACAATCTGCTAGTCTTTGTCCATCCCACATGGACACTAGTCTGTACGTGCTTGCTTCCAAGCACCACCAACTTCTGTTCTTCGTCAATTTCACCTTGACTCCAGCTTCTATGCACCACCATCTTCTGTTCTTCGTCAATTCCACATTGACATCAGCTTCTATGCACCACCATCTTCTGTTCTTCGTCAATTCCACATTGACACCAGCTTCTATGCACCACCATCTTCTGTTCTTCGTCAATTCCACATTGACACCAGCTTCAATGCACCACCATCTTCAGGTCTTTTGTCCATTCCACATGGACGCCAGTCAGTACATTCTGACTTCTTTTCCTCCGTCATCGTTTGGTTTCAAGATATACGCGGCGATCGGCTAGGGTTACGAGAAACGTCTAGCCTCCCAATGGCAGGGCTTCCACCATCGGTTCACGCGAATGCGTTTTTATTTGGTTTTAAGATTTACGCGGCGAGCGGCTAGGGTTACGAGAAACGTCTAGCCTCCCAATGGCAGGGCTTCCACCATCGGTTCACGCGAATGCGTTTTTATCTATTATTATAATGGAAACGAATCGTATATATACCCCAAAATTTGAAGAAAGCGGGCAAGAAGGGTACCCTTCACTTTAAACGTCAATATTAGCAAAGTTTCGAAAGATAATAGGAACAACTTTATTTTAAACGATTTAACTATTTTTAAAGTTATTTACTGGCGATTAAAATAATTAAAAATAATTATATTTATTTAAATATTAAAGATAAACCCAAGTACCGAAGTCGTTAAATCATTGCCTCCTATATCTATCAAGGCCCGTGCATTGCGTTATATTTCCTACATTGCCTCCTGTATCTATCAAGGCCCATGCATTGTGATATATTTCCTTCATTGCCTCCAATATCTATCGAGGCCCGTGCATTGCGATATATTTTTGAGAACAACAACCAAAATGGGAAGCTCCTCTCAGAACCATAATAATTTGTTTTCTCAGTTATATGAAATGAAAATATGGATAATATTTTCGGCAATTCGATTTGAATGGCTCTTTCTGATGTATCATTCTCTCAGCACTGTTCATAATGGACAGGAACGTAGAGATTCGAGACACTAGGAATTACGATAGTGTTTCAAATCCTCTGTATTGAGGGCTTAAAGGCTTGGAGTGAGTCGAAAGATAAATACACATCCTATTTTTTAGTTGTACCATGCGTACCACAATGTTGCCAGGCGTTTATTGAAGGATGCTTGGGTACTTGGTACAGACTGTTACGTCTACCAAGTTTCCTAGCATCCAAGAATAAATAGGATTCATAGAAGCCAGTGTTAAGGGCATGTCATGGGTCAAGTCGTTAAATATATCGACGCAGTTAAATAGCTGATGGCATTATTTTATCCACTTTCCCATTGCCTTCGAGTGGAAGTTCAACTTTGGCACGGACGACAGATGGCGCTCTTAAACTTCTACCCCCAAAAATCGTTGTTGTCTGCTCGTTTTCCCCTTCCGCGTTTTTTCGTTATAAACTTATGATTTAACGAACTGTTAAGATAAAATTTCATATTTCCTAAGACAGATAAGCTTCTACTCCTTTCATATTACTCCCAGTTAGATTTAATGCTTAAAAAATATATTTTCAATAAAAACACCGCTTCCACTAGTGGATTTATACTCCTTGTTAGATTAGTGTAGGTGTAGAGGGGGTCGCATAATAGTATCGAATTGATTAATGTCGAATAGAGAGTTGCTCCTTCAATTTACTAATTTAACCTAGAGTCGAAAGGAATTGTATCGAACGTCCTTAAAGTCGAAAAAATTCGCTTTCTTAGGATTAGCAGCGAACCACATTTTGACAAATTTGATTAGTATCGAATGGAATGAGGATGAAAATAACAAAATCGGAATACGGTCGACACGGAACTATGTCGAACGTCATTATAGTCGAAACGTAGCTTGTGATGGGTAAGTGGCTTATTAGGTTTGGTTAGGTTGAGGTTAGGCTTGGTTCGGTTAGTTTCAGATGAGGTGAGGTTAGGTTCAAGTTATTTATTCTCAATAATGACGTTGAGTCCTCATTAAACAAATGAAAGCTTGACTAAATTACCTTAAAAAGTGACGTAATTAGACCAAGAATTGGTAGGATTTTACTTCATTCTGATTAATTAGACCACGAGGAGTTCGAAAAACGAAGAGAACAAATTCTAAACTGGCCGAAAGTTGATCAAAAACGTTTTGATATTTCAAAATTGCATGTACTTACCACCATTAAGACCGCTGAGCGCCTAAACGCGTTCTGCTCTCAATCTTGAAAAATTCTAGGGGGTAAACATAATAACAACAGACTCGTGACGGAAATAAATCTATGAAATTTTAAACACCTGCGTAAAATATTTTGAAAGGTAATGAAAATAAACAACAAAATTTTGCAAAGGCGTAATATTATTTCGAAAAGTAAATGAAGATAAACAAGAAAATTTTGAAAAAGGTGTAATTTTATTTTGGAAAAATATTTCAGAAAAATGTTTCAATTACTTCCCAAACAATATTATGCCTTTTGTAAAATATTGATGTTTATCTTAATTTATTTCCCAAATTATGTTTCGCCTATTCCAAAATATTGTTGTTTATCTTCATGTACGTTTCGAAATAATATCACGCCTTTTCCAAAATTTTTTTTGATCTTCATTTACTTCCAAAATAATATTATACATTTTCCAAAATTTGATATTATCATTTATTTAGTTTCCTAAATAATATTATACCTTTTCCAAAATTTGATATTTTCATTTATTTAGTTTCCTAAACAATATTACGCCTTTTCCAAAATATTATTGTTTATCTTCATATATTTCCCAAATAATATTATACCTTTTCCAAAATTTGATAATTTAATTTATTTAGTTTCCAAAATAATATTACACCTTTTCCAAAATATTGTTGTTTATCTTCATATATTTTTCCAATAATATTACGCCTTTTCCAAAATATTGTTTACCTTAATTTATTTCCCAAATTATGTTACGCCTTTTCCAAAATATTGTTGTTTATCTTCATGTACGTTTTGAAATAATATTACGCCTTTTCCAAAATTTTATGTTGTTTCTCTTCAATTACTTCCCAAATATTGTTATACCTTTTCCAAAAATTTGATATATTCATTTATTTAGTTTCCTAAATAATATTACGCCTTTTCCAAAATATTGTGGTTTATCTTCATATATTTCCCAAATAATATTATACCTTTTCCAAAATTTGATAATTTCATTTATTTAGCTTTCTAAATAATATTACGCCTTTTGCAAAATATTGTTGTTTATCTTCATATATTTCCCTAATAATATTACGCCTTTTCCAAAATATTGGTTACCTTAATTTGCTTCCCAAATTATGTTACGCCTTTTCCAAAATATTGTTGTTTATCTTCATGTACGTTTTGAAATAATATTACGCCTTTTCCAAAATTCTCTGTTGTTTCTCTTCAATTACTTCCCAAATATTGTGATACCTTTTCCAAAAATTTGATATATTCATTTATTTAGTTTCCAAAATAATATTACACCTTTTCCAAAATACTGTTGTTTATCTTCATAAATTTCCCAAATAATATTACGCCTTTTCCAAAATATTGTGGTTTATCTTCATTTATTTCGAAATAATATTACGCCTTTTCCAAAATATTGTGGTTTATCTTCATTTATTTCGAAACAATATTACGCCTTTTCCAAAATATTTTTGATTATCTTCATTTATTTCCCAAATAATATTATGCCTTTTCCTAAATATTTTTGATTATCTTCATTTATTTCCCAAATAATATTATGCCTTTTCCTAAATATGGATGTTTACATTGAGTTAGTTTTCCGAATAATATTATGCCTTTTCCAAAATATTGTTATCTTCATTTACGTTTCGAAATAATATTACGTCTCTCCAAAATATTGTTTACTTTTCAAAGTGGAGTTTTCTTCAAAATATTTTTCTATCCTGATATAGGAATTGTAAATTTTTCAGCGGTGTTTAAAATTTCATAGCTATATTTCCGTCGCGAGCCCTTGTTATTATGTTTTTCCCCTAGTAATTTTTCAAGATTGCGTGCAGAACGCGTTTAGGCGGTCAACGGTCTCAATAATAATATGCAATTTTCAAATTTTCCAAAACATTTTTGACCAACTTGCGTAGGGTTTAGAATATTTTCACAATTTTTGTCGAACTCCCCGTGGTCTAATTAATCAGAATCAAGTGTTGGTTGTGTTAAAATCCTACCAAAGAGGTACACATTGGCCCATAGATGGGCACTATCATATCATTTGATAGTTTTACCACTTGATACGATAGAAAACTAAATCTGCCCCAATCAAAGTATCAATTTTGATAGTTATTTTCGAGAAAAATTTGAATTATAATGATCGATTGAGTTTGATAGCTTAGAAAGTGCACTCGAAGTTGATATGACTCATTGATTCGTTGAAATCTTCTAGAGAAAAATATCGATTCTCAACGTGATCTGGCTACTAACCCCATCTTTTAGAAATCATAAAAAATGATAGGCATTATTCCTTGAGAAATATATTGATTTTTTGAGCGATTTTATTTGGCGACATCTGTTTTCTGATTTCATTTTAAAAAAATTATGAGCTAATCTTTGATAGGCAATTTTGATAGTTATGAAAATTTCTGGAAAGATAAGTCGTTTTTTGAATGATATCGAAGTTTTTAATATATTTGAACGTTAGCAAGTGTAGGTTTATTCTATATAAGAAGATTGTGTACTTGGTGGTCGTTATAACACTCTCAATCAAATAAATAAAAATAAAATAAACGATGGTTCAACAGTTCAAACTGTGAAGACGGAGCTTCTTGTATATAGAAGCTCCGTGCTGTCACTGATGTGAACGATCACTCGAGGAGGAAGAACGATTCCTTGAAATCATCCAAACGTAGAAGTAGATAAATTAAAGTGTAGATTTTCTGATTTTTATTACCCACAGTTTTTAATTGCAATTTTTGCCTTTAATTATTATTAGTTAACAGTTTATAGTAAATGGTTTAGATTAAATCAAGGGCGAATAATTTTAAAAATTTTGAAAAGTAGCTTTTGAACTATAGACAGTTAAAAGTCAAACTTGAGAAATGAGATTATGGAAATTATATGAATATATGAAAATATTAGAAATTCTACAAAATCAGGAAATATCAGGAATCGATTAAACAGAGTAAAATTAGGTAGAGACCAAATCAGTTTGATCGAAAACAATCAAATTTAAAGTCCGGAAATTAAATAATCGATTAATTTAGTCGTTCCTAAAGATTTCAATTTGATTTGATAGGCAAAAAATCTATCTAACAATGAGAGCCAATCTAACATATTGAAGGAAGATTTGATAGTTTCACCATCTATGATTTGTTGAGAGGGAAAAAATCTATCTAACAAATAATGCCAGTCTAAAATATAGCTAGAAGAATTGATAGTTTCGCCAAATATGATAGTTTGAGAGGAAAAATATCTATCTAACCAGCAGTGTCAGTCTAAAATATAGTCAGAAGAGTTGGTAGTTTCGCTATCTATGATAGTTTGAGAGGAAAAATATCTATCTAACCAGCAATGTCACTCTAAAATATAGCCAAAAGAATTGATAGTTTCGCCATCTATGATAGTTTGATAGGAAAAAAATCTATCTAAGGAGGAGTGCCCAACTCTGCATTGGCCCAAGGTATTCTAAAACCCTGCACAGAGGGGATTTTTACGCTGGAAAATTGAATCGGAGAGTGGTCGTAAAAGCTTATTTTTCATTGATGAGCAAATGTCAAGTATTGGCTTACTTAAATACAAATCTTTTCGATACTAATCTCAATCACATAAATTCGACGATATTCCTTTCGCCATTAATCCTAATTTTATAAAATATTTTCGACACTATTCCAATGGCAGGCTTGACGCCCTCGATGCTTTTCCTTTCGACACTATTCTATTCGATGCTAAGATTTTCGATTCACTTCCATTCGGTGCTATTGCTCCAACATAAAATTTTCGACGCTATTCTCATTCGATGCTAATCTTTTCGACGCTAATAGTACGCCCCGGTGTAGAGAGTAATCATTACAAACGCTAAAAAATATATTTTCAAAAATGAAGAACATAGAACATTTATTCTATATCAAAAAATATTTTGGTGGTAAGATTGCTTTAGAAAAATCCAAACGGCTAGATATTGGTAAAAAAAGACATGTGTAAGCTATTTGTAGATGAGATAATTGTTTTACATGTTTTAAATGAGACTAAAACTTCCACTATTGTGTCTAAAAAAGTGTTGGCCATGTATATTTTTTAAATATGACGGAATTGCGGTTGATATGATAGCGCCCTATTTGCGAAAAAAACCTTTTTTTAAACAGTTGAATCATTCTTTGATAGAATTTCGAAGGAAGAAGTTAAGTGTTAGATTTGCTCGATTAATTTTGTCCGGCAAATAATATAATTAAACCTTACGTATTACTGAAGGAGATTGATTTTGCCAACCTTTGTGAGTATTTAACTGTTTAATAATTATTTTGGTTAAGTGGGAGCCTAGCTTATGTGTGATTGGGTTGTGGCTTCCATGATTTGGGCACATTTGCTTTTTGTGTGGCGAGGTATGATTCAGCTTTGATATGGACAAATGTTACAAATCATACTGGTAGACTAAGAATGCGGTTGAGGTATAGCGAGAGAGTAGAGTTTCCACAGCAATTGAGAGATATTGAAAAGGCTTGAACAATAGACTATTTTAAAATTCAATTCCTGCACTTGCAAAGAATTAAAAAAAGCGATAGATGCATATATTTAGGTTGTTTAAGGGGTAGTGATAGTCATCTCCACTCGGAGAGGTAATATTTTGGCTTTCCCAACTTGTATAAATATAAAAGGAATTAAATACTAAAAAAGAAATAAATGATTTCTTATTACAATATGATAATTAGCATTTCATTAGTCTTAAAAAAATTAAGGACTACTGCGCCATCCGCCATTGCTTTAGTGACATCTGCTAAATCGAACGCTGCCTTATGAACCTTGCGCGCGCCTAGGAACTTGCGTTGCTATCAACCAATGAAACAACAGTTACAAAGACGCCATCAAAATTATGAGGCGTGACGGATAGTAAGTTCTCAAGCCCCGCCCACAAAACCCGCATGGAATTTAACATGGGAGATACGTATTCCAGGTAGTACCCATGGACTATTTACTAGGTTTTGTAATATCGTCTATATCCAATAGTTTTACTAACAAAACAGTGAATATTGTAATTGTATTTAATTTTAATTTAATTATTGAGGTTGTGAGCCAATCCTGAACGTAGTGCAATATCAGATCGACTCGTGGCGAAGTCGGGCAAGCCCGTTCAACTTCGCCCAGTTCCAAAAATCGAGTTAATATCGAAGGGTCCCAATGGAACCCGATCAGATATTAAGCTGATCAGAACAGATACTACACATGATCTTAGCCAAAAGGCCGAGAAGCGATACTAATTACACGGTTAATTAAAATTAAATATTTAATTAATTGACATTAATTAATTAATTAAACAAGGAATCTCAATAAGCTAAGTATAGAAAATATTAGTTTCAAATAATATATGACGTGTCTGGCAGCACTGCGTTCATAATTACCAAATGAATACGGAAGTATTGACTAATTTAATTGCTTAATTTAGTAGTATTTCGTTTAATATATTAATTACATTTATCAGTTTTCATTGACACCTAAATTGATACTTTCCCTGAACTTTGGTGTTGGGCAGAGTAAACATTTCTACAGGGGCTAATTTGTATTATTAGTATTGTCGGTATTTTGCTTGAAAATTTTTTTTTTATTTTTGACCTGTGAACCCCTTGCGGGTTCCTCCCTGATTCAAAGGGATTATTATTTTTTTTTTTTTTTGGGTCAATAAAACATTCATTCATTCATTCAATTGAAAATATATGGGATTTCAAAACCCTGCAAGATGTCTTTCCCCATGTAGAGTCAAAATAACGATAGCAATTCAATGGATTAATTTTATTTAATTAACTCTTACTAATCATGTATGTAATTATAATTTATGGCTCCCACTCAACTTTATTTCGTTAACTACTAAGAATTCTACTTAAAATAATTTACTCTAAAATAATGTTTCAAAGAGTATTTTTATACGAGTAATGAATCTAAAACAAGTAATTGAATTCACGCGCTGAATAAGAAATGTATATCATACATTATTTGAAATAATTATTTTTCCGAATTACTTGAAATAATGATTTTTTTTTGTTATTTGAAATAATGATTTTTCCCCGTTTTACCAAAATAAATATGATTTTCACCTGATTTACCAAGGTAATTATGGTTTTCCATTTTCCCCAAATAATTATGATTTTCTTTTTCCCTAAATTACTACGATTTTTCCCTGATTCACCAAAATAATTATTCTACGATTTTTCCCTGATTTACCAAAATAATTATTCTACGATTTTTCCCTGATTTACCAAAATAATTATTCTACGATAATAAAGGTGATATCACTGTTCTTAAAATAATTATGAATTTTCCCTGATTTCCCAAAATAATTATTCTACGATAATAAAGGTGATATCACTGTTCTTAAAATAATTATGAATTTTCCCTGATTTCCCAAAATAATTATTCTACGATAATAAAGGTGATATCACTGATTCCCAAAATAATTATTCTACGATAATAAAGGTGATATCACTGATTCCCAAAATAATTACGATTTTATCCCTGATTACCCAAAATAAAGATATTTCCAAGATCTCCCAAAATATTCATAATTGTCCCTGATATTTCCATGAATTTTTTCCTCTAAAGTCTAAACCAATTCTTTAATTGTCATTGCCAGATCTTGATCCCTATTCCCCATAATCGCATGAACCCTGACCTTCGAAATGGCGGTTAAACACTGAACGCATTATCACAATAAAAAGCAGCCCTTAGTATCTCCCTCTACCCCTTTAGGAAGCTACGAACGAAAACGAAAAGAATCATCTATAATGTAAATGTTTTTCTTATAGGGGCTGCCAATATTTCCATCGCATGTTTATTGAATAAATAAAATATTACAAACCCACCCCCCCCCCGTTCTATTTCTCCACCCCCCCCCTTTTTCCCGGTACCCAAGTGGCCTGTTTCAGTCTTCAACCATAGAGGATAGTACAGTATAGGAGTAGAAAGTTGTTGAATTCAGTTCTCGTTAAATTTATTGGAGCTACTTAAGAACTCGTATTTCTTGGTAGAAACGTGGTTACCTTTGTCTAAATATAACTCTCTGCCTCCATAGAGGATATACAGTAAAGCAGACGACATTATTCAACCAATAATGATATGTCTTGTACAGAAGGTAATCACCCAATGGGAAAAAAACCGTAAATAAATAGTAGCAATTTGGTTATGTATTGGTAAGAAGCGATATCTAGTTTACTAAGGAGAAAGTTTAAGATACCTTTGGGTGGTTTAAACAGCGCCATCTAATGGGAAATTGAGGAAAAACTGAACTCCGAAGTAAAATGGGATAATTTTTCAGGTCTAGAACACTTAGTTTTACCAAGAAGTGATAGAAGAAGTATAAGATGCCTAAGTATTTGCGCGCCATGGTCCCAGTCCCCTTTTCAAAATACAAGGGGGGACGTAAAAGGAGGCCGGGCTATTTCGCCTCTCCTCAGTCGGAAAATATGAATGTAATTTTCGTCATTCGCGTCGCACTGACGTGAGTTTTCAAGAACCAATGAGATGCTGGTTGTAATTTAGAGGCGGGGATTAACTCCGGACCTACGTTTGGACTGGAGATAAAGAGCTAGAAATGTGGCGAATTTATACCCTCTCCCTAGTAAACTAGATATCACTTCTTGGTATTGGTAAGGGCATAAGTTTTTAAGATATGTTCATCCATAAATTTGTCACTGGTTACAAACTGGAGCTTGTAATTTTGAAGTGATTGAAGTAGGTCATAGATTCGAGGTAAAGCGACATACGCCTGATGAGGCGCTGTCAAATGCTTAGTAATGCAGACTATGGACCGAGTGTAGGACTTCAATTCTCGCTTGTCGTTCTCGAAGTAGTTATCTCGAGCTGCAAGTCTCTAGCATTACGAAGTATAGGTAGTGTCATACTTATCACGTAACATATCTTATAAACTTATGGTAAATGCTATAGCGTCTACTCCTCTACTGTACATCCTCTATGCTTCGACTTGTAAGCTATAATATCCTCTCACCGAAAAACTAGCTACTTAAACATTAATGTGTCGCGTATACAACATACGCTCGCATGTATAATATGTTAAAAACCGATATATTGGAATATGAAAGCGGGCATATTTTTCCCAAAGATGCGTGTAAGATAATTTTCAAAATAAGCCACGCCTACTACAAGACGACGAATCAAAAAAAAATAATATGAAAATAAGAATATATTGACTTTATCATTTTTGTGTATGTTGACGTTAAAAGGACTATCTAGCAATTTAAGAGTACTTTAAAATATTGGTTATCTATTATATTTTATTTCATAAATTCCTTGACTTTCCCAGGTTTTCCCATGTATTTCCACGTGCAAGACCACTATAACTGCAGTAGTTCTTTTTAAGATATAACTAACTATTGTATTGGTTGTTTTTAGTTCAGGGCAAACTTCTTCAAGCCTCACAAAGATCCCTCATTTCCCAGAATTTTACTAAAAGTAATAAATTTTCCTCAGTTTCAATGAATTTTACTAAAAATTATAAATGCACCCAAAGTTCCCTGAATTTCCCTGAAATCCGTTTAATTTCACTAAAAAATATAAATTTCCATGAGTTTTCCCTGAATTTTTACCAAAAATTACAAAGTTTCCAGAGTTTCCCTGAATTTTACTAAAAAGTATAAAATTCCGCGAGTTTTCCCTGAATTTTATTAAAAATTATAAATTTCCCTGAATTTTACCGAAAAATATTATAAATTTCCCTGAATTTTTCCGAAAAATATTATAAATTTCCCTGAATTTTACCGAAAAATATTATAAATTCCCCTGAATTATACAAAAAAATATAAATTTCCTTGAGTTTTCCCTTAATATTTAGTCAACGATTAATTTCCCTGACATTTCCAGGTCTTTTATGAACCATGCCTGTTTACGTTATCGTTATTCCATTCAATGGATATTGGTGTGCAGCAGTGTAAGCATTTCTACAGGCGCTCATAGAAAATATATGGGATGAAAAACCCCTAAAAGTTGCCTTTCCTTAACAACTCAACAAACCCCAACAAATTTCGCATAATACATATTGGTGCAACGATCAAAAATTGAAAACGAAGGATTCAAAACAACGCAATAATCATCAATCTCCCTTGAATTTTAAAAGCAGACATGTGTTGAATACCAGAATTAAACCTAATAGGCCTACAATTAACTCCACGAGAACTAAACCTTCTCAGAAGACACTCTGACGTCAGTGCGTTGAGTTCAAGGACTTTTATACAACCTCAATCAACGGAAAAAGCTGAATATTAAACGAAACTCACCCCGTGACCTCCATATCTTGGGCACGCGCCATAACGGACAAGATCATGGCCCTTTCTTCTTCGGATAAGTTACTCAAATCCAAATCAGGGGGCGCTGCTCCGGCAGGGGCAGCTGGGGCCTTGACTGGCGCCGCCATTTGAGGAGGGGGCGCTTGATGATGCGGCCCTTGGCCCCTTAGTTGTTGAGCTTGCTGAGGTCCGCGGGGTCCCATAGGTGGTCCACCACCCTGCTGTGGCCTAACTTGAGTCTGGTGTTGCTGCTGCTGTTGCTGATGCTGTTGTTGAGGAGGTGGTGCATGAGGTGGGCCCATCTGGGACCCGGGTCCCATTTGTCTCGGCGACGATGTCTGTTGCAACTGTTGTGGCCGCGAGGCTTGGGGTCGTACGTTTCCTTGACCCATTGGTCCAGTCATTTGTTGAGGTCTAGGCCCTCCTCCCATACCCATTCCTCCACCTCCTCCTCCTCCTCCTCCCGCTCCGTGGGGGCCCATTTGACGAGGTGGCGGTTGACCCTGTATGGGTCCGGGGGCCCTTACTTGTTGTTGTTGAGGCGGCGGCCCACCTCCCAAGGAGGGGAAACCCAAAATGGGTTTTGATTGAGCCTGAGGAGCCGCTGGCCTTTGTTGGGCCTGACCCGTTGGCGCCGCTGGTTGGGCCCCCTCTTGTCCGCCTTCGACCCCGACCGCCGATAAAAGTCCCTTGAAGAAATTCATAACTGGTCGCCAAGGCTTAACGTCTACGGACTATATAATTTTTTACTTATTTCTTCCTTGCAAAATCACGCAAAGTTAGGCCTAAAAACGTTACGATTTCGTTTTCGGTTTATTTTTAATTCGTCATAGTTGCGTAAGTTATCATAATTCAGGTCTAATTTTACCGCGATTTTACGGAAAAGACGCCAGAATTATTACGAAATCTTTTAAATTTCTTCTTCCTGTAGGACCCCACGGAGTATTTACGCGAAAACTTTACTCGCTCCGCGTTGTAGTAGTATTATATCTGGATACAATCACACGGAGAATCGACTGAAAGCCGGGGAAATTTCGCTCCTTTTTTCTTTTTTTACGTTTCTTCTTAATTTTTCTTTGGCAGCACACACGACAGAATAGGGTTCGAGCCAGCGGCCTCTCAGGGCAAATTTCGTGATCGATACCGAGTGCTGAAACTACAACGCTTCGCCGAGGACTAAGACTAGGCTGCACTGGAGTTACACCAGGAGGAAAGTGGAGTAATACTCCCGCTATCCGATCCCAGGCCTTAGGCCTATTCGAATTGTTAGGGCCGCCACACTGAATCCTTTTTTTCGTTACGAAAAAACACTTCACTATCTCACGCGGAATTCTTCGTTAAATAAAGGCCCGAATAAGGCCCTTCATCATCGCGTTTATTCGACTTAAATTAAACACGATTAGGGCCATATTCTTATTATATCAAAGCGCGCCGTTAACCCGGTAACGTTCCGTTCAAGAATTTTCTTTGCCACTATAACTCCCAGTCCCAGAGAGGTTGTGCACTGCCGGCGAGTGGAGAAATAACGGAAGGATATAAGGGTAAGGGGATTGGATTTTCCCATGCGCCGAGCGCTCTCTACATATTCTAAGAACGAGTCCCGAGCTCGTTTTAGTTAAAACGCGTTCGCCACGGCGCATGCTCCGACATTCATACAGGGATCCTATCTTCCCCGGATTTTTCCCCCCCTTTTACAACCCGAGTTTTGTATCGTGCACGAGCCACCACGATTGGGGAGAGGGGGGATGAATAATTTATAGAGTGTATAAGAAATAAATGTTTTTATATTGCAATTAAAGATGTACTATTGTTATTAAACTTCGTGCAAAAATTAGAAGAAATTTTTCACATTTTTTTCTAACTTATCTGGGATTTGTTGCACTCATAATATCACATTTTATTTTAGATTCCCAACTTCATCACTATTTTAAATTTTCATTTGGGGTTAAATATAGGCTTTATCAACGATATTTTCAAGTTAATATGAAGGTGGCGCTGTTATGTGTCGTACTATGGAGGTTATTAGTTGAAGTTATAATGAATATATTCATGAATTAAGCTATTTCTAGCGTGATATTTTTGTTTAAAACACGACGTTGATTGTAGTGGTTTGAATCCACCTTATTCTCTTTCGCCGGAAGTTAGGCTTAGCATGGAGGGGAGTAACGGGAAGAAACTCGTCTGTCGCCTGCTACAAAGGCCAAAAATATGTACTGTAGCAGACGACAGACGAATTTCTTCCCGTTACTCCCCTCCATGAATCTCGAGCTAAGCCTAACTTCCGGCGAAAGGGAATAAGGTGATAAGGTGGACTTGTGTGCTGTGCACAGTTTTCAGACTAGGAGGATTAATACCGTTTACACCTGGAGGCCAGCTTACTTGGTACTGCACTTTGTCCGCCAAGTAGCCTGGCCTTCTGGTGTAAATGGCATCAATCCTCCAAGCCTGAAAACATCGTATAGCAATACGCATTTGGACCAATAAATTTATGCGCGTACCATAACTTAATCATCTTGAATAGTGTCCAGTTCTGCAGTTATTTATTTTTGAGCTGCAGAACGTCATACACACTAAACAACAAATAGGACAAACAAGCAAACAAAATATAACTTAAAAACTTACATTTTAGTTACGATGCAGGATGGTAACGCTCTCTGAATTCTGAACTTCTGAAGGTCTATGGTGAAAATATATCCCCCTGACTTGCAAGAGTCTTCTAGTAACACGAATTTCATTTTAAATTTCACGTCACGATCTAAGCCTAATCACGAACGTTTTTCGGAATTCACTAGCTAAGCGTAAACGCTAAAGTTTTCAAAGTTCACAAACAATAGCTAAGCCTAAACGCGAAAGTCTTCAAAGTTCACAAACAGTAGCTTTCTGTGTGTAATGTATTCCTTTCCTGCCTATACTATAGAGATTCAGACCATCTCACCGGCCTTTCACATTTGGAAATACTGATTTTGGCATTAAATACCTTTTATTTTCCTGATTCAACAAGCAATTGTCAATCTTTGAACTTTTATAAATTAGATTTAAAACTATATTGGTTAGAGTTACTTCTAAATTTTTAATTATATAGTTGAAAACAACGAATTCAACTTTATAGACTGCAACGTTCGGCACTTTTCCCGCTCATTTCTTGAAATAGGGGCGAAGGGGGGGTCAGAGGTCGTAAGTCTAGCAGTAAAAAAAACTAGTATTCCGCCGAGGACAAAAAGTAGTTCTTACGTAATTTTTAAAACAAGCAATTACTTGTCCACCATAAAGTTAAATTTTAACATAAATAAAATTTAAAATCCTTTTTGGTAATAATATTTACAAATTAAGTTCTAATTAAAGATAAAAACTTAAATTTCTATTGATTCTTCATCGGCGGAGCTACTGCCATCTAGTAACAATAGTAATCGTTCTTGTATGCACTTTAGTGACAACCAATATATGAGTTTCAATAATATTTCTTTGTAAATGACAACATAACTTGACACTAGTGAGATCTATCTAATGTTTTGATGTTTCGACCATGATGACTCCAGAGAGAATTTATAATAGGGAGTAGAAGCTCTTGCCCTTACAGTGCTAAATACAATGTAGCTCAAACAAGTAGGCTGCGACGCTAAAACTGGCCTGGTAAATTTCCGGTAACATGACTCTCCTTTAATTTTAAAGTTTGCACTCAATCACTGTTGGTTGTACAATTACCCAATAAGGGTTCGCGATTTCGAGAGCGACTGGTGCCATTTGGAGTTATTTTAAGTCAGACGTTTCCCTTTCCCTAAAAAGTTAGTGCCCATCTCCCCTAGACCCTCCCGTAACATTCTAGACCCACCCTAGAGGGACGGGCCACGAAAAATAGTACCGGAAATAGACCTGGCCGGTTTTGTTGATCACGTGATTTTTGAGCTACATAATATTCCTCAGTTTCTACTCCCTATTATAAATTCTCTAAAATTCTCTCTGATGACTCGGGGAATTTCGTACGGGAAGAAACCACGTGCTCGGTTTCGCAATGTGAAACCATAACTGAAGTTGAAATTTAAGAAACGCTTCGCATCATATTTCAAACGAATGTTGTTTAAACGTTCCAAATATCGAAAAATTAAGACCTCGTTGTTCCAAAATTGTATTTTAAGTATGTAAATTAACCGAAATTCCAAAGAAACGACGCGAAAATACTTTTAAATTTCAACCAGTAGTGGGGTTATTCAACTCTAAAAACAAACAACCATTGTTTAAAAATAAAAACGCAATAAAATCTTCATTTATCAAAAAGTCCTTGAAAAACTGTAAGACGATTGAAGTGCAAATCAATTAGGCAGGGCTTAATTAAACCAAGAAGAAAACCTTTTTTCAGCAATAATAACCTTCAAATCATGGAAGATTCAAAAGAAATTCCAATACCTAATGAAGAATATCCACCCTCACCTCCTAGCGAAGGAAAACTTGTGGACTGGGTAAAAACTTACATTATTAAGCCTAATTAAAAACGTTTTAATTATCAACTGACTTAAAACTTTGAAATTTTATTTAATTAAATTAACTTAATTACAGATGCAAAAACGTTTTAATGATCAACTGACTTTTTAAAATTTTATTTAATTAAATTAACTTAATTACAGATGCAAAAATGTTTTAATGATCAACTGACTTTATAAAATTTTATTTAATTAAATTAACTTAATTTAATTACAGATGCAAATGGCTCAAAAACTAGTAGAACCAAAACCCGCCTACGATGAATATCTTCCGCTATCAACCTCCTCCGATCTTTCCCACCTAAATATCAAATCTCAGGAAGATTTGTCCTCAGATAAAACTCAACACTATCAGGAACATCACCGGCATTCGCTTCCCTCTGAAACTGAACTCATTGAAATCCTGAAGCAATTAAAATACACTAAACATGGAAGCGTTTACAGCAACTTAACCTACTATAGCAAGCCGAAATCTTGGCTTGACGGATCTTTTGATTCAATTGATAACGATGTCTCTTTGTCAGACTCTAATTTATCAAAGAGTTACGATGTTAGTGAATTAGCTACAGCATCAAATTTACTGTACAAATCCGAAGATGAATCAGATGAAATTATATTTGCTGATGATTCTTGTTTATGGGTTAGAAGACCAAGTCAGCCAAATTTACCAGCTGATTTGGATCAAAGTCAGGTTTATCTCAAAGATGAGGCTCAAAATAAGGTTTATCTCAATGAGGAGGCTCAAAAACGGGTTTATCTCAATGAGGAGGCTCAAAATCCAGTTTATCTCAATGAGGAGGCTCCAAAACGGGTTTATCTCAAAGATGAGGCTCAAAAACGGGTTTATCTGAAAGAGGAGGCTCAAAATAAGGTTTATCTTAATGAGGAGGCTCCAAAACGGGTTTATCTTAATGAGGAGGCTCCAAAACGGGTTTATCTTAATGAGGAGACTCAAAATCGGGTTTATCTCAAAGATGAGGCTCAAAATCAGTTTTATCTGAAAGAGGAGGCTCAAAATAAGGTTTATCTGAAGAATGAGGCTCAAAATAAGGATTATTTCAAAGATAAAACTCAAAATCAGTATTATCTCAAAGACACAACTCAAAATCAGGATTATCTCAAAGACACAACTCAAAATCAGGTTTATGTCAAAGACACAACTCAAAATCAGAATTATCTCAAAGATACAACTCAAAATCAGAACTATCTCAAATATACAACTCAAAATCAGAACTATCTCAAATATACAACTCAAAATCAGAATTATCTCAAGGACACAACTCAAAATCGGAAAATTCAAAATCCTTATCTATCCGACAATGTCACTCAAATGGAAGGTGTTAACATTGGTAGTCAAATCATCAAATCTCCTGATTTGGCTCAAGATTATGTGATTAATAATGCTAGTCTAGACGCTAAACTTCAGTCAAATTTAAATAACAATTTCAAGCGAGATCAAGTTGATTTTGTAGCTGATATGGATAATCAGGCTATTAATCTAAAGAAACTCCCAAACGTTAGTCCACGTGATCAGGCCGTTTTTAGCATTAGTCCACGTGATCCGCCCGTTTTTAACATTAGTCCACGTGATTCGCCCGTTTTAAACGTTAGTCCACGTGATCAGGCCGTTTTTAACATTAGTCCACGTGATCAGGCTGTTTTTAACTTTAGTCCACGTGATTCGCCCGTTTTTAACGTTAGTCCACGTGATAAGCCTGTTTTAAACGTTAGTCCACGTGATCAGCCCGTTTCAAACGTTAGTCCACGTGATCAGCCCGTTTCAAACGTTAGTCCACGTGATCAGCCCGACGTTAGTCCACGAGATAAGCCCGTTCTTAACATTAGTCCACGTGATCAGCCCGTTTTAAACGTTAGTCCACGTGATCAGGCCGTTTTTAACGTTAGTCCACGTGATCAGGCCGTTTTTAACGTTAGTCCACGTGATCAGCCCGTTTTAAACGTTAATCCACGTGATCAGCCCGTTCTTAACGTTAGTCCACGTGATCAGCCCCTTCTTAACGTTAGTCCACGCGATCAGCCCCTTCTTAACGTTAGTCCACGCGATCAGCCCCTTCTTAACGTTAGTCCACGCGATCAGCCCCTTCTTAACGTTAGTCCACGCGATCAGCCCCTTCTTAATGTTAGTCCACGTGATAAGCCCGTTCTTAACGTTAGTCCACGTGATAAGCCCGTTTTTAACGTTAGTCCACGTGATCAGCCCGACGTTAGTCCACGTGATAAGCCCGTTCTTAACGTTAGTCCACGTGATCAGCCCGTTCTTAACGTTAGTCCACGTGATCAGCCCGTTCTTAAAGTTAGTCCACGCGATCAGCCCGTTCTTAACGTTGGTCCACGTGATCAGCCCATTCTTAACATTAGTCCATGTCAAAAACAGTCCGAAGTGGAAATTAATTTAACCAAAAATGAGATTAGTGCGGACGGTAGTTTAAGCGGGGTCACCCCTAAATTGCCTCTCAAATCAGCTTTCTCAAATCAGAGTTCTCAACTACCTCAAAAAGATAAGAGCAAATATGTTGTTCAATATCGACCAACAAAAATTTTCTTTGATTTCTAAAAATTGTTAGAAAATCGTTCTATTTGTTGAAAAATTTATTTTTTGTAATAAAATTTCAATAACAATTTATTGTTCAACGTAAATAAGACCTTAAGTTTCGTTCTTGCAGTTAAAGAACGAAAATAAAAATTAAAAACCCACATCTAAATGTTTTTTTTTAACTTGTTTGTTTGTTTGTTTGTTAACCATTGTTTAAAATATAATATATTAAATGTTTAAAATCAAAGCGAGTGTTCCACAACAAATAACTTCAAATAAGCGTAATATTTTTCTAATCTTTGTGAGAAGGATCGGTAAGGGCCAGCTTTGGTTTTCGACCATTTTGTAAGTTAACTATAGAGCCAAACCAAATTTGACAATTTTTGCCATTGTCAAATAAAACCAAATATATTAAAACAGACTCAAATTTGACAATTTTTGCCATTGTCAAATTAAACCAAATATATTGAAACAGACTCAAATTTGACAATTTTATCTGTTGTCAAATAAAACCAAATATATTAAAACAGACTCAAATTTGACAATTTTATCTGTTGTCAAATAAAACCAAATATATTAAAACAGACTCAAATTTGACAATTTTTGCCATTGTCAAATAAAACAAAATATATTAAAAGAGAGTCAAATTTGACAATTTTTGTCATTGTCAAATAAAACAGTGCCAAATTTGACAATTTTTGTCATTATTTGTCAAATAAGACACACCCAAATTTGTCACTTTTTGACATTGTCGAATAAAACAAAATATAGCAAAACAAAGTCATATTTGAGAATTTTTGTCATTGTCAAATAAAACAGTGCCAAATTTGACAATTTTTGCCATTATTTGTCAAATAAAACACACCCAAATTTGTCACTTTTTGACATTGTCGAATAAAACAAAATATAGCAAAACAGAGCCAAATTTGATAATTTTTGTCATTGTCAAATAAGAGACACCCAAATTTGCCACTTTTTGACATTGTCAAATAAAACAAAATATAGCAAAACAGAGCCAAATTTGACAATTTCGCCATTGTCAAATAAAACAACAAAGCCAAATTTGACATTACATTTTGACAGTTATTGTACTAAAATAGAGCCAAATTTAATGATCATTGATGACAGTCATTGTTATACCAAAATAGAGATAAATATCAAAAAGTTTTTGGCATTGTCAAAATCAGTCAAATTTAACAATTTTTCTGCCGAAATTGAGCCATTTTTTTGACAAAATGGAGCAAATGTTTTGTCAATTATTGTACCAATAGTTTTGGCATTGTCAAAATGAGTCAAATTTGACAATATTTCTGCCGAAATTGAGCCGTTTTTTGACAAAATGGAGCAAATGTTTTGCCAATTATTGTACCAATAGTTTTGGCATTGTCAAAATCAGTCAAATTTGACAATATTTCTGCCGAAATTGAGCCATTTTTTTTTGACAAAATGAAGCAAATTTTTTGTCAATTATTGTAAGAAATTATAGTTATAAATTTGACATTGAAGTTAATGTAGTAAAATAGAGCCGAATTTGAAACTTTTTTTCAATGTTATACTATTACTGTAGACCAAATTTAATTTGGTACAAAAGCTTAATATTATTTTTTTTTTTTCACAAAATAGTCACAATTATTGTCAAATAATTGGTAAATAACTAGGAGAATTGATACCGTTTACACTGCAGGAGTCCAGGCTACTTCGCGGACAAAGTACAGTCCGTAGTCTCGCCTCCTGTAGTGTAAATGGTATTAATACTCCTAGTATGAAAATTAAACTATTAAATTTTCAAACAAATTTATTACTTTCGACCACCCTTTTGTCAAATCTCAATTTAATCTTTCAAACTTAAACTAAAATCAAAATTATTTAAATATTTTTTATACATATATAAATCTCTTCAATTGAATTGAATTGCATTAATTAATATTAATATTAATATTAATTAGCTTCAAATATAAAATACTATATTTCGCTTAAACATCATTCCTTTTTAACTCCTCGTTCCGGCGGAATAGGCCAAATTAATTGACGTAAAATATTATAAATATCAATAAATATAAAAGTACCGGCAAAGACTAGAAACGTTCCTAACCAATGTGTTAACGTGAACGGGTTTTGAAAATAAATTATAGAGAATACTATTGACATAAATTTTCTCAAAGTTAAAACAAGCGTAACCGTTAACGATGAGAGCTCAGTTGTTAGGATATAAACTGATCTAATACAAATATATTGCGTGATAACGTTACCGAAAAGATACAACCAAAGTTTGGGACAAGATCCGATCATTGGAATTGGAATTGCAACTGGTTCTGAAATTTATTAAAAATGTTAATTTGTTAATTAATTAAAGAGATAATAATTAACGTGAGTGATATAGGGTGATATTTTAAATAGGTCTAGTGTAAAGATTATATTATGAATTTAAGTGATATGTTCATGGTACGTGTTATAAGAAAATGATATTTTTTATAAAAAGTGTTCAAAGTTTTAAATGTTGAAAGTACTCAACATAACTACATTTTTTTTGCAAATTTCAAAAGTGTTAAATCTAGCTCTATCCGTTTTGCAAATTTCAAAAGTGTTAAACCTTGTCTAAATCCATTTATTTTGCAAATTTCAAAAGTGTTAAACCTAATCTAGCTCCATCCATATTGCAAATTTCAAAAGTGTTAAACCTAATCTAAATCCATTTATTTTGCAAATTTCAAAAGTGTTAAATCTAACTTCATCCATTTTGCAAACTTCAAAAGTGTTAAACCTAACTCCATCCATTTTGCAAATTTCAAAAATGTTAAACATAGCTTCATTTATTTTGCAAATTTCAAAAGTGTTATAAACCTAACTCCATCCATTTTGCAAACTTCAAAAGTGTTAAACCTAACTCCATCCATTTTGCAAATTTCAAAAATGTTAAACATAGCTTCATTTATTTTGCAAATTTCAAAAGTGTTATAAACCTAACTCCATCCATTTTGCAAATTTCAAAAGTGTTATAAACCTAACTCCATCCATTTTGCAAATTTCAAAAGTGTTAAATCTAACTCCATCCATTTTGCAAACTTCAAATGTGTTAAACCTAACTCCATCCATTTTGCAAATTTCAAATGTGTTAAATCTAACTCCATCCATTTTGCAAATTTCAAAAGTGTTAAATCTAACTCCATCCATTTTGCAAACTTCAAAGTGTTAAACCTAACTCCATCCATTTTGCAAATTTCAAGTGTTATAAACCTATCTCCATCCATTTTGCAAATTTCAAGTGTTATAAACCTAACTCCATCCATTTTGCAAATTTCAAAATTGTTTAACCTAACTCCATCCATTTTGCAAATTTCAAAAGTGTTAAATCTAACTCCATCCATTTTGCAAATTTCAAAAGTGTTACAACCCTAACTTCATTTATTTTGAAAATTTCAAGTGTTAAACCTTAATCTACCTCCATTCATTTTTGCAAATTTCAAAAGAGTTAAACCTTAATCTACCTCCATTCACTTTTGCAAATTTGCAAAGTCTTAAATCTACCTCCATTCACTTTTGCAAATTTGCAAAGTGTTAAATCTACCTCCATTCATTTTGCAAATTTCAAAAGTGTTAAACCTAACTAAAGCTATTCATTTTGCAAACTTGAAAGTCCCTAAGCCTAAGGTCATGATTTTGCAATTTCAAAGATGTTGAGCCTAACATCATAATTTTGCAATTTCAAAGATGTTGAGCCTAACATCATAATTTTGCAATTTCAAAGATGTTGAGCCTAACATCATAATTTTGCAATTTCAAATATGTTGAGCCTAACATCATAATTTTGCAATTTCAAAGATGTTGAGCCTGATTCTCATGGCATCTATTATGCAAATTTAAAGGCTCCATCTAATTTGCCATTTAGCAAACATTTAAGGTGCTAAGTCTAACGTGATATATTTTTGGCTAATGGCAACTATATTATTGTGTATCTTTCTTATCTTCTTTTGAAAGTGGGCAAAGAACCTTTTGCAAACCTTGTAGTTTTTGGTTTGAAACTTTGAAAAAATTCTTGTTTAACATTTTATTTTTCCCTTTATTTTTAATGTTAAATTTAAACTTTGTTTACCAGAGTTTGAAAATATTACAGCATGTGTGTAAATATCTTTTGCAATGAAAAGAAACATTGGCAAAGGCAAAGCATGCTGAAAAAAAATATTACAAAAATAATTAAATTTAATGTTGAACATTTTCTAACTATTTAAAATAATTAAATTTAATGTTGAACATTTTCTAACTATTTAAAATAATTAAATTTAATGTTGAACATTTTCTAACTATTTTAAATAATTAAATTTAATGTTGAACATTTTCTAACTATTTTAAATAATTAAATTTAATGTTCAACATTTTCTAACTATTTTAAATAATTAAATTTAATGTTGAACATTTTCTAACTATTTTAATTAATTAATTTTAATGTTGAACATTTTCTAACTATTTTAAATAATTAAATTTAATGTTCAACATTTTCTAACTATTTTAAATAATTAAATTTAATGTTCAACATTTTCTAACTATTTTAAATAATTAAATTTAATGTTGAACATTTTCTAACTATTTTAAATAATTAAATTTAATGTTGAACATTTTCTAATTATTTTAAATAATTAAATTTAATGTTCAACATTTTCTAACTATTTTAATTAATTAAATTTAATGTTGAACATTTTCTAACTATTTTAATTAATTAAATTTAATGTTGAACATTTTCTAACTATTTTAATTAAATTTAATGTTCAACATTTTCTAACTATTTAAAATAATTAAATTTAATGTTGAACATTTTCTATTTTAATTAATTAAATTTAATGTTCAACATTTTCTAACTATTTTAATTAATTAAATTTAATGTTCAACATTTTCTAACTATTTAAAATAATTAAATTTAATGTTCAACATTTTCTAACTATTTTAAATAATTAAATTTAATGTTGAACATTTTTTAACTATTTTAATTAATTAAATTTAATGTTCAACATTTTTTAACTATTTTAATTAAATAAAAAAATGTGTTACTACTAACAGCGTAAAATAAAGTTTCCCTGGGATGTTTTCCGAATTTTTGAGCCAACATTTCCTGGTAAATTCCCATTTGGGCGGATAAAAATAGCGATACAGTTAACATTGTAACGCCTAATAACCAATAGATCAAATGCCAATTTTGTTCGCTAACTGATCCCGTTCTTTCAGACTGTTTAAAAACATTAAACATTATTATAACTTCCATAAAAATCTATAATACTACAATAATGAATATCAAACATTTTTTTACCAAACTTTGAGCTGATGCAAATGTACATAACGTTATTCCAATTGTGATTAAAACTACTGATAAGTATTTACTTAAAGTGTACCTGAAAAATAATTGAAATTCAATGTTTTATCGTTAAAAACCAATTAAACATTAATGTTTTATTGTTAAAAACCAATTAAACATTAATGTTTTATTGTTAAAAACCAGTTAAACATTAATGTTTTATTGTTAAAAACCAATTGAACATAAATGTTTTATTGTTAAAAGAAATAAAAACCAATTGAACATTAATGTTTTATTGTTAAAAACCAATTAAACATTAATGTTTTATTGTTAAAAACCCATTAAACATTAATGTTTTATTGTTAAAAACCCATTAAACATTAATGTTTTATTGTTAAAAACCCATTAAACATTAATGTTTTATTGTTAAAAACCCATTAAACATTAATGTTTTATTGTTAAAAACCCATTAAACATTAATGTTTCATTGTTACAAACCAATTAAACATTAATGTTTTATTGTTAAAAACTAATGTTTTATTGTTAAAATCCAATTAAACATTAATGTTTTATTGATGAAAACAACTAAAAACACATGTTTCATTGATGAAAACAACTAAAAGTAAAAACACATGTTTCATTGATGAAAACAACTAAAAACACATGTTTCATTGATGAAAACAACTAAAAACACATGTTTCATTGATGAAAACAACTAAAAACACATGTTTCATTGATGAAAACAACTAAAAACACATGTTTCATTGATGAAAACAACTAAAAACACATGTTTTATTTATGAAAACCACTAAAAACACATGTTTCATTGATGAAAACAATTAAACATTAATGTTTTATTGATGAAAACAACTAAAAACACATGTTTTAACATTAAAAATATTGAATAAAAATACCTTTTCTTTAGTATTATTAATCCTAGAACCATATTTGCAATTAAGGACCCCTAAAATAACGTATTAATTAACTTTAATCAGTCTAATTATGACTAAAACAAAAACTGTTAAAGTTTACCGATTTAAATATCATTTGTAATGGCATAGAAATATTAAAATTAAGTGCATAGTTTGCAGCTACGCTTGTGATAAAGAACATTGTAACTAAGGCTAAGTAATGTCTGAAAAAATAAAAATTAATATTTTCATTAATTTCTTTGTGTTAATTACAATTTTAATTGCATACCTTAAAGGCACAACAGGCTTTTTTGTGAAAAATTTAGTTGTAAAAAAAATTCCTTCAATTGTAACAATGAAAAATTGTGAAAATGTAATGATATTGCCACTCCCTGGTTCAGCTCTGTCGTTAATTAATTAGTTAATCAAATTAAACTAGGTACTATAAAAGTATAATACCCAACGTGGTTTATCATACTTTTGGGATAGCGCTATCGAATGCGGGGAGAGACGCTACACTATTAAGGCTATTCCCCTGCCTTCCACAACGCTATCCAAAATGTGTGATACAAAAATTATTGTACAAACCTTATTAATAACTCCAAGAAAACTACATTAGTACAGCAACCGGTGAATACAAAAATTATTGCGGTAATTTGTAAAAGATTCATTGTAATTATAACCTTTAGTTTAAAACATTACAATTTTATTTAAATTCCTTATTTATTTAGGTTAACTCATTAGAGGCGCTAATCGGGCCTAACCCGAGTTACCTGACTGGTTATAAATATTTCGATCCAGCCCATTCTCTTAGTTTTCATTTGTCCAACAGTAATAATTGTAACCAATGATAAACATCCTTTATAAGCAGACGAGTATTTGCTTCTCTTCAATTGGTTAAACTGGACCAATGAAAACAGCGTGGGAAATAACAGGGCAAATGAAATGACCAGTTTAAAAATTGCCTGGACCAGTTTAAAAATTAAATCGAAGGGGGGTCAGTGGCCCACGGGTGACGGGACTACTAAGAAAATTCAAGGGTAGCCCAGGGATTCTAGATGCTTTAAAGCATCTAGAATCCCTGGGTAACCAGAGTCCAGACATAATCTCAACTGTTTTAATTACCCTCTTCATTAGTTTAGCAGACGACGCGCCCTGATCAAAGGTCATGAACCAGTTTATTTATTCCAGGCCAGGGGGGTCGCTGGCAGGGTGGGAAATAAGGATTTTTTTAAAACTGGACATTGGGCCAGCAACCCCCCTGGGCTGGAATACATAAACTGGTCCATGACCATTGACCAGGGCGCGTCGTCTGCTAAACTAAAGAAGTGGGTAATTAAAATAGTTCAGATATTGTCTGGACCCTGGTTACCCTAGAATTTTCTTAGTGGTCCCGTGGACCACTGACCCCCCTCCGATTTAATTTTTAAACTGGTCCAGGCAATTTTTAAACTGGTCATTTGCCCTGTGCCAGTGCCTTATTTCCCACGCTGGTCGCTGGCCTAATGTCGAGTTTTAAAAAAATCCTTATTTCCCGCCCTGAACGGGACCAATGAAAAGGCTGGGAAATAGCACACTTCCTCTGGTCCAAAACCAGTCTATTAATTGCTTGGACTAGTTTTTTAATTCAAGAAGTGGGGGTTACGGGTCCTCGGGACCAGTCTATTAATTGCAAATCTATTGGAGAGCAAAGGCTGGGACCAGTCCGGAGACCTGGCAGTTAATGATTTCAGACACTTCGGGGGTCACTGGTCCCTGGAAGGAGGCGAATATTACACCTATCTATAAAAAGGGTCCTAAAACAGAAGCCTCAAATTATCGCCCCATTAGCTCCCTCAACCAAGTAGCCAAAGTTGTAGAGATCCTGGTGCATACCCAATTGTTAGATTACCTCAATAGTGTAAATTTCTTCTCTCCAGCTCAGCATGGGTTCCTGCGCAAACATTCGTGTTCAACCAACTTACTCGTAGCCACCAACCAATGGACTACTTGGTTAGACGAGGGCTTTGGCGTTGATGTCGTCTACCTCGACCTCGCTAAAGCCTTCGATAGTATCCCTCATGATAAATTACTGCGTGCCCTATTTCTAGCCGGAGTTACTGACCAGGCTTTGCAATGGTTATCCCATTATCTAACTGACCGCCGCCAAAGAGTTGTCCTACAGGGTCAGCACTCTCCCTGGGCCCCCATTGAGAAAGGTGTCCCCCAGGGTTCAGTTTTAGGTCCACTACTCTTCAATGTATTTATCAACTCCCTCCCTAGTGTTGTTAAATTTTCGCAAGTTTTGCTATTTGCAGATGATACGAAGCTTTCATCCCGTATAAAATCCCTATCTGACTCCCTAAACCTGCAAACTGACCTGGATTCCGTAGAAGCTTGGGCCTCTGAACATGGCCTCAGCTTCAATATTAATAAATGCGCTGTACTTCACCTAGGATCCTCTAACCCACGGTATACTTATCGTCTCTACGGTCAACCTATCCGTGCCACCCTATCTGAATCTGACCTGGGTGTTACAATGGACCCATCCCTTAAATTTACCTCCCACACCAATAAAGTCTCTAAAAGGATTTATTCCCTATCAGGCTTAATTCGTCGTAATTTTAACAACCGCTCCCCAGCCCTCATTAAAACCCTCTATAATGCATTGGCCCTCCCTATTTTTGACTATGCCTCCCCTATTTGGACACCATCTTCCTCCCTTGGTATTACTGCCCTACAGAAAGCCCAAAACAAATTTACTAAACTAACTCAAAAATTAGATAAACTCCCAGCCCCTTCTCGATTAGAAAAACTTAAAATTGATCCCGTCATTATCCGCCATAAAATTAACAACCTATGTTTACTTCATGACTTCTTTAATAACAAATTGGCACTTAACGTTGAAACTTTTTTCCACCCTGCACCGTATCCCTCTACCCGTGGACACTCCCTTAAACTTGCAAAACCACGCGCCCTGACGTCTATCCGCCAACATCATTTCACCCACACTGTTATCTCAGATTGGAACGCACTCCCTGAATCTATTATTACCATCTCAGATAAATCAAAATTTCGCGCTAAGTTATCGGCTCACTTCAATAATACCCCAAATTGACCTGTAGTCATACCGTTTTTTACTTTGTTACTTATCTTTTTTCTACTTTGTCACTTATTTTTTTTTTTTTTTACTTTGTTACTTATCTCTTTTTGTTTTTTTTTTCTTTTTTTACTAATGTATAACTAAATCGTTAATCTCTGTATAACTAAATCGTTAATCTCTCTCGGTTGTACTAACCAAGCTCTAATGGCTTACCTGTACTGAACTAAATAAATAAAAAAATAAGTCCAAAGGACTAGTTTAAAAAATATCCTTATTTCCCAGCTTGGAAATATATCTCTTCTAAGCAGACGAGACAAAAAATTCGCTTGTCATTCATTGTTAAAAAGCGGCAGTAAACGCGGTGCATTTTCAGGTAATTTTCAATTATTTATATTGAATTTATTATATTAAATAAATAAATTTAGTGTTGAAACAATTTTAAACGTTTATTTTTCATAATTTGATTATTAAATTGAATTTTTAACTGTTTCTTTTAACAGAAAAGTTGATTTGAAAAATCGGTAACCAATAACCATGACTGGGACCGAGTCTTACGTGGATTCAGGCAAAATTGTCAAAATGGAAGTTGATTATTCTTCCGCCGTTGATGAAACGATACCTGAATGCAAAAAATTAGTTGAAGCTGGTAAAATAATGGAAGCCCTTGAAACTCTACTTGCATTGGAGAAAAAAACTAGAACGGTAGGGATTTCACCTACAACCAAAGTTTAATAAGTAAGTTCTATATATCAAGTTCGTTAAACTCTAATTCTAGGGTGCCGATACCCATTCTACCGGCCGGGTTTTGGTCGCGATCGTTCGTTTATGCTTCGAAGCTAAAGAATATAAGCTTCTAAACGATTATATCATCTTATTGACCAAAAGACGCGGGCAAATTAAGCAAGCTGTAACAAAAATGATTCAAGAATGTTGTACATTTGTCGAATCCATGCCCGATAAAGAGACTAGATTGAAATATATTGATACTCTGCGTCAAGTGACATCGGGAAAAGTGAGAAATGTCATTTCTTATTGCCAGCAGGGTTCATACAAACCTGGAAAACCGGGAAAACCTGGAAAAATCAGGGAAAAAAATAGTTGACAAAAACCTCAGAGAAAATTCATGGAAATTTCGAATTTTTAGTAAAATTCAAGGAAATCAGTGAAATTTGCGTCAAACAGGGGCCGAGTAATTAAGCAAAATGTTCATAAACATACCCTCCATAGGATTAACATTACACTATACTTTGGAGGCTCATAACTCTGGTTCTATTAGAGATACGGGGATGTCCTTTTAGTATGTTATAGTCCAATTTGTCCCCCATCCAACCATACTAAAAACTTAGGGCTACGACAAACAGGGGCCGAGTAATTGAGCAAAATGTTCGTGAACATACCCCCCTCCATAGGATTAGCATTACACTATACTTTCGAGGCTCATAACTCTGGTTCTATTAGACATACGGTGATGTCCTTTGAGTATGTTATAGTCCTATTTGTCCCCCATCCAACGATACTAAAAACGTGGGGTTGCGTCAAACAGTGGCCGAGTAATTAAGCAAAATGTTAAAAAATGCCCTCCAAAGGATTAACATTAGACTATACTTTGGAGGCTCATAACTCTGGTTCTACTAGAGATACGGAGATGTCCTTTGAGTATGTTATAGGCCAATTTGTCCCCCATCCAACCATACTAAAAACTTAGGGCTACGACAAACAGGGGCCGAGTAATTAAGCAAAATGTTCGTAAACATACCCCCCTCCATAGGATTAACATTACACTAAACTTTGGAGGCTCATATCTCTGGTTCTACTAGAGATACGGGGATGTCCTTTGAGTATGTTATAGCCCTATTCACCCCCCCCCCCCCTCCTTCGTTAACATTTGCTCCATAGGATACTCCATACACGGGAAAAACCTGGAAAATTCAGGGAAGTATATGGGGAAAAAACCTGGAAATCTCAGGGAAATTTGTTTTCCAAAAGTTGTATGAACCCTTTCTTGGGGATTAAGGGCTAAATTATAACATTGTTTCGCTTAGATCTATGTTGAGGTAGAAAGAGCCAGATTAACTCATAAACTAGCCGTTATGAAAGAAGCTGAAGGAAATATAGAAGAAGCGGCTAATATTTTGCAAGAGCTTCAAGTTGAAACATTTGGATCAATGGATCGTAAAGAAAAAGTGGAAATGATTCTGGAACAAATGCGTCTTTGTCTGGCCAAGAAAGATTACATTAGAACTCAGATCATTAGTAAAAAGATAAGCAGCAAGTTTTTCACCGATAAGGAGCATCAGGTTGGTTATAGAAAATATCACAGTTCTACACATTTTACCTTAAAAGAACGACCTTTTTCTTATTACAAAACAATTAGCATTTAATCGGACCGAAAAACAGGGACATTTGTTTAGGGGCGTCTGCTAGCCAGAACCCCTTACCCCTATCCACGTGGGATTGGTTGAACCAATCCTGTGCGGGTTCTGGCTAGCAGACGCCTCTAAACATAGTAAGACAGTACAGTACAATACAAAACTATTGGCATTTAATTAGTCTTAAAACCAAGAACCATTGCGTCGCCATTGATTTAGTGGCGTCTGCTAGTCAGAACCCCTTACTTCTATGGGATTGGTTGAACCAATCCTGTGCGGGTTCTGGCTAGCAGACGCCTCTAAACATAGCAAGATACAAAACAATTGGCATTTAATTAGTCTTAAAACCAAGAACCATTGCGTCGCCATTGATTTAGTGGCGTCTGCTAGTCAGAACCCCTTTCTCCTATGGGATTGGTTGAACCAATCCTGTGCTGGCTCTGGCTAGCAGACGCCTCTAAACATAGCGAGACAGTACAATACAAAACAATTGGCATTTAATTAGTCTTAAAACCAAGGACTATTCCGCCGCCATTGATTTAGTGGCGTCTGCTAGTCAGAACCCCTTACCCCTATGGGATTGGTCGAACCAATCCTGATTCTTGTGCAGGCTCTGGCTAGCAGACGCCTCTAAACCAATGGTGGATGGCGCAGTAGTCCTTGTTTTTAAAACTAATTAAATGCTAATTATTTTGTAATAGTTAATTTTTTTAGGTGTAATGTTACGTTCCCTGAACTTTACTTTAAAAAATTGTTAATTATATTTTATTTTAATTTAATTTTAAATAGAGTATTAAAATTATGAACTTCTTCCTGTAGGAACTAAAACTTAAGTTCTACCGTTTGATGATTCAAGTTGATCAACAAGAATCATCTTATTTGGCCATTTGCAAACATTGGCGAGCCATTTACGATACTCCCAGCATTCAGGATAATTTGAACAAGAAACACGAGGTTATTAACTATTGTTATTAAGATTAAGCCAATAATTAATTATGATAATTAACCTTTCCCAATCAATTAATCAACAGGCATTGAAGAACGTTGTCTTATATTTAATCTTGGCTCCTTATGATAACGAACAATCTGATTTAATTCATCGTATTCAAGAAGATAAGGCTCCTCTTGAAGAGATTCCAAAATACAAGTTCGTTAACGTTAAACTTAGAAATTCGGAAATGTTAATGTTAATGTTAATGTTATATTCTAATGAAGTTATTTATATTTTAGGGAACTTTTGAAATTGTTTACTTGCGCTGAACTTATTGTTTGGCGTGGACTTTGCCACGATTATGAGAAAGAACTTCGCGAAGGTGGTACCACTGTTCCCCCGAATCCCCCAACCCAAGTTTTTGTCCCTAATACTACTGATGGAAATAAACGTTGGCAAGATCTCAAACAACGTGTTGTTGAACATGTAATTGTCCTTGAGGACTTCTTCAGATTGTTAAATTAAAATAAGTATCTTAACTATTTTGTGATTTTTATTTACAGAATATCAGGATTATGGCCAAGTACTACACAAGAATTAACCTAAAGAGGATGGCCGAACTTTTAGAGTTATCAGAAGCAGTTAGTATCAGTATTAGTAACTTAATACTTGGCTTTTTTCAGGGTAGGAGAGGCCAAGGGTTAGAGTTTTTCAGGGTAGGGGAGGCCAAGGGTTAGAGCTTTTCAGGTGGGAGGAGGCCAAGGGTTAGTGTTAGAGCATTTCAGGTGGGGGAAGGCCGAGGCTTAGTCTTAGAGCTTTTCAGGTGGGGGAAGGCCGAGGCTTAGTCTTAGAGATTTTCAGGTGGGGGAAGGCCAAGGCCTAGAGCTTTCAGTGGGGGCTTTTATATGTTTCCTTATTAATGAGTTAATTAATTTAAAAAGTAAGTCCTTTTCATAAATATCATTAGGAAACGGAGGAAGTTTTATCAACATTGGTTGTGAACAAAACAGTTTGGGCTAAAGTTGATCGTTTGGCGGGTGTTGTTAGCTTCTGTCAACAAAAAGACCCTGATCAAGTTCTGAATAACTGGTCAACAAATTTGAATACATTAATGCAGTTAGTTAGTAAAACTACGCATTTGATTAATAAGGAAGAAATGATTCATAGGCATCTTCATATTGAAAATTAAAATTTGTTTATTTTTTTGTTTAAGAATTTTCGTATTATTAAGTCTTATAATAAATAAACAAACAACAACGTTCTATTCAAAAAGATTCAGATTGTAATTTTTAATTAATTTGCAAGGGTTTTTTTTATTGTTTCGTTGTATTAAACTATTGGTTGCTGTAAAATTTAACTAATAAAATGAGGAAAAGAAAATAACATTTCTTTTTATCTTTTTTCAACCTGTTGTTATTCCGGTGCACTACTTATTTACAGCCCTGCCTTCAAGTCTCTGACCGTCTGACGTTGTTGTGTCGTCTGCTTAAATGTTGCAACAAGTCATGTAAATGGCAATCCCTAAATTACCGCCAACTTGGAATCTGCCGAAAATTGCCGAAAGTAAAATAGTACTTTTCCGACTATGCGTCGTCTGCTAGAAAACACCCTTTGGCTAGATTGACTTGGCTTTAGACTTAAGCGGTAAAATAGAGTAGTAATTCGGCAAATCAAAAGACTAGGCGGTAAAATCCAAAAAACCACGATTAAAGCTAAATAACGACTTCATTTGAATATAATAACGCAAGACCATTTAAATACGTTTAAATATTACAAATCAAAGTAATTAAAACGTTTTCTCTCAACAAAAAAGCCTGCGAAACACGGTACAGTAGTGTGTTTATTTTCGGCATTTTTCGAAACAAAACAAAATTAAAGCTAATTAACGACTTAAACAAGTTTAAATTAATCTTATAATGCTCTTTCAAAATTTTCGGACATTTAAACATCACTTAAGTGGAAAAACTATACTTAAAATCCAATAAACTCCTCCATTGTCTAACGCAATGCCATTTAAACACGTTTAAATAATACTAATCAACGTAAATTCGAACGTTTACTCTCATAAAATAACAGCGCGAAAACTTAGCGGTAAAATTGTCCCTTCATTTTTGGCATTTTCCAAAAGAAAGAAAAAAAAACACTAATTAAAACTTCTATTGGTTCTATCGAACCATTTAACGCAAAAAAAATTAAATTTCGGCAATTTCCAGAAAAACCGTATATATAGCTAACTAACTAATTAAGTAAACTGTTTTCAAATACCAAATCGTTTTGCCTGTTGTACCGAACCACGTAGCACATAAATTGACAACAATGACCATTAAAATAATTTTATAATTAACTTTAATCATTATTAATATTCCAATTTAAACATCAATTCAGTAGAGAATTCGCTTAATACCGATTAAGTTTCATCATCGTCTAATGCAAATGTAAAGACACACCTTTAATCATTAATTACCAAAGTTAATTATACTTAAATGACTTCGTTACGATTTATCTCATTCAAATTACCCGCTACAACAACATGGCTGTCCAAACCAGGTGGTAAATTAGTGTATGGACACTTTCGGCATTTTACAAAAATCACGTCAGTTGCCTACTCTAGAGCGTAGATGGCAACCCCATCCCCATCGCCGTGAAACAAATCAATAGAAAAATGGCTGTCCAAAACCAGGCGGTAAATTAGTGTATGGCCGCTTTCGGCATTTTACAAAAATCACGTCAGTTGCCTACTCTAGAGCCTAGATGGCAACCCCATCCCCATCGCCGTGAAACAAATCAATAGAAAAATGGCTGTCCAAAACCAGGCGGTAAATTAGTGTATGGACACTTTCGGCATTTTACAAAAATCACGTCAGTTGCCTACTCTAGAGCCTAGATGGCAACCCCATCCCCATCGCCGTGAAACAAATCAATAGAAAAATGGCTGTCCAAAACCAGGCGGTAAATTAGTGTATGGACACTTTCGGCATTTTACAAAAATCACGTCAGTTGCCTACTCTAGAGCCTAGATGGCAACCCCATCCCCATCGCCGTGAAACAAATCAATAGAAAAATGGCTGTCCAAAACCAGGCGGTAAATTAGTGTATGGCCGCTTTCGGCATTTTACAAAAATCACGTCAGTTGCCTACTCTAGAGCCTAGATGGCAACCCCATCCCCATCGCCGTGAAACAAATCAATAGGAAAATGGCTGTCCAAAACCAGGCGGTAAATTAGTGTATGGCCGCTTTCGGCATTTTACAAAAATCACGTCAGTTGCCTACTCTAGAGCCTAGATGGCAACCCCATCCCCATCGCCGTGAAACAAATCAATAGGAAAATGGCTGTCCAAAACCAGGCGGTAAATTAGTGTATGGCCGCTTTCGGCATTTTACAAAAATCACGTCAGTTGCCTACTCTAGAGCCTAGATGGCAACCCCATTGCCGTAAAACAATAGAAAACAATGAAAAAATTGCTGTCCAAAACAGGCGGTAAAATATGATATCAACACTTTCGGCAATTTCCAGAAAAACCCTATTTAAAGCTAACTAACTAATTAAGTAAATTGTTTTCAAATACCAAATCGTTTTGCTAGTTGTACCGAACGATGTAGCGCATAAATTCACAACAATCACATTTAAAATAATTTTATAAGTAACTTTCTTCTATCTCGGCATTTTAATTTCCTAATTTAATCATTAATTAAAATGAGAAACCCCTTAAAACCGATTATACTCTATCATTGTCTAATGCAAAGAGCTTTAAATGCGTTTATTCATCACTTATTAAATTTAATTTTACTTTAAAGTCTTCATTACGATTTCTCGCATTCAAATAACCCACGGCCAAAAATGGCTGTCCAAAACCGACGGTAATTTAGTGTTCTATACTTTTTCGGTACTTTACAAAGGGACCTAAGTTACTGTAGAGTCTATACATGGCAAACACTTTGCTGTAAAACAACTCACAAGAAAAATATTGCTGTAGGAAACAGGCGGTAAGATAGTGTTTTAATGTTTTCGGCGTATTCCAAACAAAAATAATCAGGGGCGTGCCAACCTTTTTACTGGAGCGGGGACAAAATCCTACACTGGTAGAGAAAGTTGTGTAAAAATTTTGCACTTGTGTAAACAACTTTGAGCAACCTTAACCTCTTTCCAAACTCATACAAGAGCAAAAATTATTTTGCAGTACTTCAATGTTGTTCAGCACTCATCAATGATCTAAGGCTATACAGTATCTCGCATGCACTGTAAAGTTACGAAGAGGTCCGCATGAACGTGAGATTTAATGCCTGGCCAATTCAATACTCGTGGGATACAGTGGCCACGATTCTACAGGGTGTTTGTGAAAGGTCCATCAATAATGAAAGGGCGTATTTATTGGGCCATTTTGAGTCGAAAATGTTCTATGACATTTTTCCGTTCGGGCCACTGTTTTTAAGTTATGATTGGAGTAATTTACGGATGACCCCTTAAATTTAATTAAGAAATTGAAAGACAGCGCTAATTTAATGAAGGGGTCATCCCTAAAATATTCAAATCATAACTCGAAAACCGTGGCTCGGACGGCAAAATGTCATAGAACATTTTCGACTCAAAATGGCCCAATAAATACGCCCTTTCATTATTGATGGACTTTTCACAAACACCCTGTATAAGGTGCCATTTCTAGAGTAGCATACATTTCTCTCTTTTCGTAAATCGTAGAAAATAGTAAAAACGCAAAGAAAATATGTCTTTAGCCAGAAGTCCATTAAATTAGCCTAGGAAGTAACCAAAAGCGGGGTTTGGGACTCCCCTCTCTTGTGTAGCAATACTGAAGAAGGGCGACACAATTTGCCCTATCGAGAGAGAAAATACTACGATATGGCTAAAAACTATTGGCTGAAAATGAACAATGTATGTCTAAAAGGAACAGAAAACACCCCCTTCCACTGTAAAACCGAGTCCTCTTTAGCATAGAATCAGGAGAAGGGATGGGGCTAAGACCATTAATGGTCTTAGGATGGGGGTGTGAATTTAGGAACAGTCAAGGTCATTCAGTTTTTTATGACTCTTCATAAACCTATTGAAAAAAAAAAACTATTTAACGACCGTGGCCGTTCCTTTTTTTTATTTTTTTTATAAAGCAAACAATCTACCCTTTAGAGATCCAGCGTTCATGGACTGAAGGAGTCACGCCCCGCTCACGTCAAGAAAGACTTCCTAGAGAGGAGATTTCTAACAGTGTTAGGAAAGGGGGAAAATTTAACCCCCTATGCATGGAGTTAGAAGGAGTTCTTACCCCAGCAGAGACGTACGCTATACCAGCTATTGTAATTGTTTACTTCCTAGGCTAATTTAATGGACTTCTGCTTTAGCCTACCTATTCTTTCCCAAAGTTGATAGCTACAATAATTTGAAGCACTATCGGCTACACCCTTTCTCTCTTGGGTTAATTAGCTCTATGATTAGCCACGGTTATATGCGAAAGAATTGCAACACTATACTGTATAGAAAACCGTGGTTGCTATATGTATACATGTTATGCGTAAAGAAAAAATGGTGGAAGTCAGGAACGACACATTCTCGAGACTGTCAAACAATGCGAAATTCTTCATTTCCAGGACTAGTTTAAAAATGATTCTACATTTCTACAAAGATACGACAACCTGAGCTTAATACTGAACTTCAAAACCGTCCTCGAGCGACGATTTTTGAACTATCAAAGCTGTCACTTTTACCAATCCCCTTTACGATTGCAATATTTATGGAATCTATTCGCATGCATCACACTAAATAACTGGGCATCAGCGCAAACTCCATTGGTTATTACATAACTCCACGGAGTAAAAATTGAAGAACTTCAAATAATTTATTTATAAATATTACGAACATGTTAATGATTAAGACCTGTATTTTCTTAATCACTTCCAAAAACTGACTTCCTCTCACAACAATAGTACACTGGGTAATGAAAATTTCACATTCAATGAAATTTTTTACTATTTAGACTCAGTCACCAGAGGGGGCGATTCCCCCGCTGCCCCCGTGGTTGGCACGCCCCTGAAAATAATTAAAGCTAGTTAACGACTTAATACTAAGCTCTACTCGTGTCGCGAATTATAGATCAAAACATAATACCACTTAAATTTTCGTTATGATCTTGATTATTTTGAAATTTAAATATCAATTAAGTTGAGAAATCATTTTAAAACGCATTACATTCTATTATCTTTTAATACAAACCGATTTAAGTACTTAAAAATTTCAATAATCAGTCTCGAAAAGTTAGGGCGAAGAGGAAAATCAAGTGAATTTTTAACTTATTCTCCTAATATTTATAAGAAATATCTCGAAACGATTTTAAAAATCAAAATTGATTCACATTTCATCGATTAATCAGTGGCAGCACGTCCGACCGATTCGACTAATCGTGTAACGTCCTGCTAAAATTATTTCAGCCACGCTCAGTATCGCGCACCACGATTATCACATTGCGCACATTGTTTATCTTATCTCGCTCACAAATTTTGCTCGACAAATCGCGTGCGTGCCAATTAATATTTTGTTGTATGCTCTAATTGTAATATTCCGGGGAATCGAAGAACGGATAGTTTTAGTGATTATCCCCTCGATGAGTTAAAGCATAGACTTATGCCGATGCACAGTTATCGCATCTTATAAATTTATAACATGAACTTATGCCCAGAAGCGTTTGAAAGAGAAAGAATTTGGTAAAACACCCAACTTGAGTTCTTTCGCCGGAATATTACAATTACAGCATAAGTAAATTTATAAGGGTAAAATTTTTATCACTGTTTAGGGTTGGACATCGAGGGGCTATTCACTCTCATTTTATGCACGGTAAATCATTTAAGCATTGTAAAAGATAGCGCTATCCACTCATTAGGGTAGGGTATAGAGGGGCTATTCACTCGTACGATGTGGCTAATATTACGAGCCCTTGGGTCGTCTTGTTTAACTAGAGGCCCTTTTATCGTTAAACTTCTATTAAACTTAGTTATTAGATAATCTAAATTCAGGTGCTTTTTATTTAAATGAGAAATCATCACGATTGACATTCATAGAAATAAGATATCACCATCAATACATTACTGAAAGACCTAAGAATGTCATGTAGCGCCATATTACGTATTTTAAACGAGTATCGGTTTAGAATCATATTAAACCAAGCGATCCGATACTATCGGGAAACCCCTAGTATCGGTGCCGATACCGATATATCCCTAGTATCGGTGCCGATACCGATATATCCCTAGTATCGGTGCCGATACCGATATATCCCTAGTATCGGTGCCGATACCGATATATCTCTAGTATCGATGCCGATACCGATATATCCCTAATATTTTCCTTTGCTTTTAAAATGTTTCTCGATTTCTGGGAAAACAGACGCAACTTCCGATACTAAACACCGCCTTAAATCAAAGCGCGGGTCCAACGTCGGAATATACTTCCTTTTGCTCTTTAAAAATTCTCCTCGATTTCTTTGAATTTTGAAATAGGGGAGCGGGATTGAAAGCGTTAAACCCGTATTGTTGACGGGTGACCAGAATTTTAAAGGGAGTATTGAACCTTCCATTTAAGCAAACGTAAAAAATAATTCACAATGCTTAACCTTAATAGAGCAATTAAATGCTATACTTAAACATTCTAAAACAATTAAATGCTATGCTTAAACTTTCTATTATTTCCTCTTAAAATACACGAAAGGAAAATATCACCTCAGCACAATTCTCTCCCATTCACTCTCCCTTCAATGAACGATGTGGCTAAAAATGGCTGTCCAAACAAGGCAGTAAAATAGTTTCGGCAGGGATAGATTTAATTTTAGAAGTATGAATGGAGAACGGTTAGTATTTACTTCTATCCGACTCATAGCCCAGTATAGAGCCCCTCCCTCCAGCACGTAACGAAAAGTTTAAATTATCTTATTGACTCACTTAAACTACGTTTTGATGACGTTGCTGACGTGGACGGCGAAAAATACGTAATTCCTTTTTACCTCTGTCACTATGACTTGCCTAGCTTCTTTCATACCCCTCAGTCCCGTGGAAGGGGGTCCGGGACTTTGACGACCGCCCACATTACTACGTTCTCCATTCCTACTTCTAAAATTAAATCTATCCCTGGTTTCGGCATTTTCATAAGACACCCTAATTAAACCTAAAAACTATTTAAGTAAGTTTTTTTTTGGAACACCAAATATTTTTAACAGTTCTACTCTATCTTACCGCCTGTTTCCTACAGCAATATTTTTCTTGTGAGTTGTTTTACAGCAAAGTGTTTGCCATGTATAGACTCTACAGTAACTTAGGTCCCTTTGTAAAGTACCGAAAAAGTATAGAACACTAAATTACCGTCGGTTTTGGACAGCCATTTTTGGCCGTGGGTTATTTGAATGCGAGAAATCGTAATGAAGACTTTAAAGTAAAATTAAATTTAATAAGTGATGAATAAACGCATTTAAAGCTCTTTGCATTAGACAATGATAGAGTATAATCGGTTTTAAGGGGTTTCTCATTTTAATTAATGATTAAATTAGGAAATTAAAATGCCGAGATAGAAGAAAGTTACTTATAAAATTATTTTAAATGTGATTGTTGTGAATTTATGCGCTACATCGTTCGGTACAACTAGCAAAACGATTTGGTATTTGAAAACAATTTACTTAATTAGTTAGTTAGCTTTAAATAGGGTTTTTCTGGAAATTGCCGAAAGTGTTGATATCATATTTTACCGCCTGTTTTGGACAGCAATTTTTTCATTGTTTTCTATTGTTTTACGGCAATGGGGTTGCCATCTAGGCTCTAGAGTAGGCAACTGACGTGATTTTTGTAAAATGCCGAAAGCGGCCATACACTAATTTACCGCCTGGTTTTGGACAGCCATTTTTCTATTGATTTGTTTCACGGCGATGGGGATGGGGTTGCCATCTAGGCTCTAGAGTAGGCAACTGACGTGATTTTTGTAAAATGCCGAAAGCGGCCATACACTAATTTACCGCCTGGTTTTGGACAGCCATTTTTCTATTGATTTGTTTCACGGCGATGGGGATGGGGTTGCCATCTAGGCTCTAGAGTAGGCAACTGACGTGATTTTTGTAAAATGCCGAAAGCTTGAAGGAGAGAGGAATGGAGTGGAAACCCCCATACCTATAGCGTTGCTTGTGTACCCCCACCTACGGCACCGTAGTCCTCCCAGCATCCTCAGCGGTTAGGTAGGGTCGTACGTCACTCGTACTGGATGAAATTGTAAAGGGCGCTCCCTCTATCTTAAAAATAGAAACTAGCTCTCATACAAATAAAATGGCGCTACGCGGCAGCACTTAGCAATCGCCTACCGAAGGGTAGGGGCGTGCGCGAGGTACATTGGGAGAGATACGGTGCCGCAGGTCGCCCATCATCATTTCCAATCCATCTCAACTCCCTTATCCCTGCCGAAAGCGGCCATACACTAATTTACCGCCTGGTTTTGGACAGCCATTTTCCTATTGATTTGTTTCACGGCGATGGGGATGGGGTTGCCATCTAGGCTCTAGAGTAGGCAACTGACGTGATTTTTGTAAAATGCCGAAAGCGGCCATGCACTAAATTACCGCCTGGTTTTGGACAGCCATTTTTCTATTGATTTGTTTCACGGCGATGGGGATGGGGTTGCCATCTAGGCTCTAGAGTAGGCAACTGACGTGATTTTTGTAAAATGCCGAAAGTGTCCATACACTAATTTACCGCCTGGTTTTGGACAGCCATTTTTCTATTGATTTGTTTCACGGCGATGGGGATGGGGTTGCCATCTACGCTCTAGAGTAGGCAACTGACGTGATTTTTGTAAAATGCCGAAAGTGTCCATACACTAATTTACCGCCTGGTTTGGACAGCCATGTTGTTGTAGCGGGTAATTTGAATGAGATAAATCGTAACGAAGTCATTTAAGTATAATTAACTTTGGTAATTAATGATTAAAGGTGTGTCTTTACATTTGCATTAGACGATGATGAAACTTAATCGGTATTAAGCGAATTCTCTACTGAATTGATGTTTAAATTGGAATATTAATAATGATTAAAGTTAATTATAAAATTATTTTAATGGTCATTGTTGTCAATTTATGTGCTACGTGGTTCGGTACAACAGGCAAAACGATTTGGTATTTGAAAACAGTTTACTTAATTAGTTAGTTAGCTATATATACGGTTTTTCTGGAAATTGCCGAAATTTAATTTTTTTTGCGTTAAATGGTTCGATAGAACCAATAGAAGTTTTAATTAGTGTTTTTTTTTCTTTCTTTTGGAAAATGCCAAAAATGAAGGGACAATTTTACCGCTAAGTTTTCGCGCTGTTATTTTATGAGAGTAAACGTTCGAATTTACGTTGATTAGTATTATTTAAACGTGTTTAAATGGCATTGCGTTAGACAATGGAGGAGTTTATTGGATTTTAAGTATAGTTTTTCCACTTAAGTGATGTTTAAATGTCCGAAAATTTTGAAAGAGCATTATAAGATTAATTTAAACTTGTTTAAGTCGTTAATTAGCTTTAATTTTGTTTTGTTTCGAAAAATGCCGAAAATAAACACACTACTGTACCGTGTTTCGCAGGCTTTTTTGTTGAGAGAAAACGTTTTAATTACTTTGATTTGTAATATTTAAACGTATTTAAATGGTCTTGCGTTATTATATTCAAATGAAGTCGTTATTTAGCTTTAATCGTGGTTTTTTGGATTTTACCGCCTAGTCTTTTGATTTGCCGAATTACTACTCTATTTTACCGCTTAAGTCTAAAGCCAAGTCAATCTAGCCAAAGGGTGTTTTCTAGCAGACGACGCATAGTCGGAAAAGTACTATTTTACTTTCGGCAATTTTCGGCAGATTCCAAGTTGGCGGTAATTTAACGAGCGACTAAAGCCCCGACACTTTTGGGGGCCGAAAGAGGGGTGCCTTGTGGGCGGGAGAATCTCGTCTGGCCTTCATTGGACGCTTTTCGCAGGTTTTTTTGCCTTTTCTCCTTAAATTGTCGCGATAATAGCGTACAAAGGCTCAAAATGTCAGTCCAACACTGATATTCAGTCAATTCCTCTTCATTTCTTTATCACTGCGACAAGAAGTATGTATCTTACTCCTGGAGAAGAACGTGTTTCATTATTTTCAAAGCTCATGCTTTTAAAACGTAACTAATGTCAATTATTTAAACTAATTACAGAATATTACTGATAATTATGTTTCACATATTACAATATGTGTATTGGATGGAATGCTTTTCTTTACGAGTTTCTGTCTGCGTTTTTTCTCGGCTTTTAAGTGAAAGAAGCATGGAGTTATTAAAGGGGATATGAAAATGTAATATTAATAACGGAGATTGAACCCGCCAAATTCAGTTTGCAGTATAGACATACAACATTACGAAAATTTCAAAGACTTGGAAAAGTTTCCCGACTTGACCTAATAATCCTTCCCGGGATTTTCGTCTTTAATCTATCCTAATCTAATCGTGAAGTAAATTTTACCACCACCAGAGTCAAGTATAGTACAGTCATATTTTAGCCCAAAAATAGAGGGAACGCGCAACAAATTGAAACAAAGCTGAAAATTTCAGATCTTATAGATTTTTGGGCGCTCTTTAACGTGGTGTGGTCTCCCACACTCTCCCATTGGAGGAATTTCCGCCATATTGGAAAATGGCGGACAAAATCGAGAAAACGTTTAATAACTCCGGTTCTACTTAACCGATTAACACGTAATTAGGCTTTAATTGTAGATCACCTTCAAACACATAATTCAGCTCTTAAGATATTTTGCCCTACAACTAACCGGAAGTTCACAATCTGACCCTGAAGATTAGCCTCATATAAAAAATGGGGATTTAAAGCATTTTATGGTTTCTATATTCAGAATGCATTTCCAAAAATTAAACATATAGTTCCTATTACTGACAAATTTTGTTTCTTTTCTGACAAGAGCTATAGTGTATAGTATGGGAGAGGGTTAAACAGCCTTTGTACCATCATAAAACTTAGTGTTTTAATATATACCATTGTTCGCCCACACTTGTCAATACGGCTAAAGTCGAGTTAAAGCGTGTGAAACAAAGTTGAAAAAACCAAGTGTATACTTTAAATGAAGATTGTGGAATTGATCTTTTGAATTAGCTTCTCTTCCACCAACAAGTGCGGCAGCACCAAGTTCAAACGTGGCTTGGAAGCAGCCTAAATGCTAGAGAATGGGGTTGGAGACAGGTAGGATCTGAACTCAAACCAATCTTTACCACTCTACAACCTTCTCCAGCTGAGCTTCTGCAGATGATCCCTCGTAAATGCAAGGAAGTCTGTGACTTGAAATGTGAATGCGGTAAAACTGGTCCAGTCTGTTCTTCAATTTGTAGACAATGCAAGGGAGTATCTTGTTCAAATAAACATAGATTTTGAGGCTCAACCTCAAGCAGAGGACTATGATTAAACTTAAGCTTAACCAATATTGATAAATATACTAATATACAAGTTGGTAAACCAAAATAAACCTCTCCGATACGAGACGCAATTAAGAGGCTATTCTTAAATAATTAAGAAAATATAATTGATATTAATTACTTTAGGCGTCAGTAGTTTAACGTAATTCTACTGAAGTCGTTTTAAGATTAGCCTCATATAAAAAATGGGGATTTAAAGCATTTTATGGTTTCTATATTCAGAATGCATTTCCAAAATCGAGAAAAAGTTTAATAACTCTGGTTCTACTAACGCGATTAACAAGTTATTAGGCTTCAATTGTAGATTACTTTCAATCACATAATTCATCCTATAAGATATGTTGTCCTACAAATAACCGGAAGTTCACAATCCTGCCCGGAAGGTAAGGCAAATCTAATTTTTTAGTATTTCGAAACGGTTTCAAGCGAAATAAATGCAAAGCGGGTTTTAAACCTAAAATATATTATTTTACCTCTTTAAGTGACGATGACGTCACGGAGAGGTATTATACTGGACGTGAATGGGGTGGGGTGTCTGTCTGTGTGTGTCGGTCACCGCGTTCGCAGTTGGCAAATCGGAGCAAACGTGTTCGCAGTATAATTTTCGGCTTCTACTCCCAACGTTAGGATCAAGAAGTGCGTGGCGATCGGCTAGGGTTACGAGAAACGTCTAGCCTCCCAATTGCAGGGCTTCAACCAAAGGTTCATGCAATTGTGGATTTCTTATCATTTATTGTGAATCAATATATACACTAAATTTCCAAAAATTGTTAAAGGTGCATACGCTAGAATTCAAACGTCAACAATAGCTATGTTTAAAATTATTTTAGGAATTAAGTTTCTTAAAACGACTTCAGTAGAATTACGTTAAACTACTGACGCCTAAAGTAATTAATATCAATTATATTTTCTTAATTATTTAAGAATAGCCTCTTAATTGCGTCTCGTATCGGAGAGGTTTATTTTGGTTTACCAACTTGTATATTAGTATATTTATCAATATTGGTTAAGCTTAAGTTTAATCATAGTCCTCTGCTTGAGGTTGAGCCTCAAAATCTATGTTTATTTGAACAAGATACTCCCTTGCATTGTCTACAAATTGAAGAACAGACTGGACCAGTTTTACCGCATTCACATTTCAAGTCACAGACTTCCTTGCATTTACGAGGGATCATCTGCAGAAGCTCAGCTGGAGAAGGTTGTAGAGTGGTAAAGATTGGTTTGAGTTCAGATCCTACCTGTCTCCAACCCCATTCTCTAGCATTTAGGCTGCTTCCAAGCCACGTTTGAACTTGGTGCTGCCGCACTTGTTGGTGGAAGAGAAGCTAATTCAAAAGATCAATTCCACAATCTTCATTTAAAGTATACACTTGGTTTTTTCAACTTTGTTTCACACGCTTTAACTCGACTTTAGCCGTATTGACAAGTGTGGGCGAACAATGGTATATATTAAAACACTAAGTTTTATGATGGTACAAAGGCTGTTTAACCCTCTCCCATACTATACACTATAGCTCTTGTCAGAAAAGAAACAAAATTTGTCAGTAATAGGAACTATATGTTTAATTTTTGGAAATGCATTCTGAATATAGAAACCATAAAATGCTTTAAATCCCCATTTTTTATATGAGGCTAATCTTCAGGGTCAGATTGTGAACTTCCGGTTAGTTGTAGGGCAAAATATCTTAAGAGCTGAATTATGTGTTTGAAGGTGATCTACAATTAAAGCCTAATTACGTGTTAATCGGTTAAGTAGAACCGGAGTTATTAAACGTTTTCTCGATTTTGTCCGCCATTTTCCAATATGGCGGAAATTCCTCCAATGGGAGAGTGTGGGAGACCACACCACGTTAAAGAGCGCCCAAAAATCTATAAGATCTGAAATTTTCAGCTTTGTTTCAATTTGTTGCGCGTTCCCTCTATTTTTGGGCTAAAATATGACTGTACTATACTTGACTCTGGTGGTGGTAAAATTTACTTCACGATTAGATTAGGATAGATTAAAGACGAAAATCCCGGGAAGGATTATTAGGTCAAGTCGGGAAACTTTTCCAAGTCTTTGAAATTTTCGTAATGTTGTATGTCTATACTGCAAACTGAATTTGGCGGGTTCAATCTCCGTTATTAATATTACATTTTCATATCCCCTTTAATAACTCCATGCTTCTTTCACTTAAAAGCCGAGAAAAAACGCAGACAGAAACTCGTAAAGAAAAGCATTCCATCCAATACACATATTGTAATATGTGAAACATAATTATCAGTAATATTCTGTAATTAGTTTAAATAATTGACATTAGTTACGTTTTAAAAGCATGAGCTTTGAAAATAATGAAACACGTTCTTCTCCAGGAGTAAGATACATACTTCTTGTCGCAGTGATAAAGAAATGAAGAGGAATTGACTGAATATCAGTGTTGGACTGACATTTTGAGCCTTTGTACGCTATTATCGCGACAATTTAAGGAGAAAAGGCAAAAAAACCTGCGAAAAGCGTCCAATGAAGGCCAGACGAGATTCTCCCGCCCACAAGGCACCCCTCTTTCGGCCCCCAAAAGTGTCGGGGCTTTAGTCGCTCGTGTAATTTAGGGATTGCCATGTAAATCGTTTAAAAGTTGGCCTATTTAGGCCTTTTAGTTTTTTATTGTTTTAAATTTGTTTTTAATTAGTTTATAATTTCAATTATTTATTAAAGCAATAATAGTAAGTATTAGTCAATAGCTTTAATAAACTTAGGCCTACCTTTCATTGCAATTTAAGCAAACATAAGTTAAAAATGACACAATCCTTTTAGGAAGTAATGTACCATCTGTCCTGCACAGCCTACAGGCGATTAATTTTAACTAGAATTTTGTTTTGCAATGCTTAAAATTGGTAAGCACCTATTTATTTTATTGTTCTGCACTTCTGGCAGGTTATACATCAGAAATACATAGATTTGTTCTTGATTACATTTTACGGGAAGCCAAGGCGAAGTTAGTATATCAATTTATTTTAAACCGTTAGATGGCAAAAGCGTCGCCAAGGGTTAAGAAAGATTTTATTTTAGCGCGAAAATTTAAAAAATATTGATAAAAATGCTTCGACTAACCTATTAGTAGACTTAAACAATATCTATGGAAAATTAGTTTACATTAAACTGCTAGTTACAAAGACAATGTAACATTGTTATCTAAACATTTATTGCCCAACTAGTATCGTTAGAGATAGGGGGGTATAGACTGTGTATCCCTCCCTCTAGGCTCGCTCTTTTAAGAGGGGATACTGTTACAGTAGGCCAGGGTGGGAAATAAGGATTTTTTTAAACGGGACATTGGGCCAGCGACCCCTCTGGCCTGGAATAAATAAACTGGTCCATGACCACTGACCAGGGCGCGTCGTCTGCTATATTGAAGAAGTGGATAATTAAAATATATTAGCTAATGTCTGGACTCTGGAAACCCTTGAATTTTCTTAGTGGTCCTGTGGACCATTGACCCCCCTCCGATTTCATTTTTAAACTGGTTATTTGCCCTGTGCCACCGCCTTATTTCCCACGCTGCTGTAGGCTCCTAGTAGGGGGATGACACTTAGCTAGAGATAGTACTGTACTGGCACAGTCCACTACTCTAGAACCCACCATACTTCGGTACAACCACCTTTTTCCCAAGACATTGAATTCTCCTACACTCAATTGTTAAAAAACAAAATTACTTGTTTACTGGTCCTCCTCCACTAAGCCGATGATTGTAAAAAGTTCCTGAACTTCTAAAACCTCTTAGAGGAAACTGGAGTTCAGTGAAACTAGTTAAATCCGCTTTAGAAATAAATATAAAAAGGAATAACATAACATACAGTCACTTGTCCGAGGAACAAGTTGAAATTTATGGGTAAAGCGGCATTCTATTTGAAGACGGATGATAGAAATTACTATTCCAAACCAAAATAAATTGTCCCTTTCACGCGAGGGTGGATAAGATAGGACTAAAAGGCTGAAATATAAAAATTATAAAACAATTTATAACACTCGCCTTTTTGAAAATGTCAGCGTTTTTGAATTAAGTTAGGGAGTAAAAGTGCATGCTAAGAGTTGTAATTATTTTCGTAAGAGCAAAAGTTCATAGAGAGAAACGAAAAGTGTACTTCATTAAGCTTTCTTGCGCTGTGTAATTTGAGAAAACCCCCTTTACCCTCAGAATAGTGTCGACCCCCTCTGCGTATAGACCTTTTCGATGTAAACAAAGGGGGTAGGAAACCCTCAGTATTATGACTTAGAAGAGGGTTCAAACATTGCCGTCACTGCGCACTTTCATGATACAAAATTACTACAGCGCAGGCGCCAAAAAGCGAGATGGAAGGCAAAGTTTTACCCCCTTTATGTTACATCGAAATGGTCTACTATTACCTTCACGACCTTAGCACAGGTAGCAGGTGCTAGATCTAGTACCAAGAATTAACATTTGAATCACTACCATAGCGAACTATTTTCTATAAACCTTTGACCTCAGAAACGTCTTCTCTGATTGGTTGGTTCGATTAGAGGTTGAGAGGAGGTGCGTTTGCTTCTCATTTATTTTACATGGCGTCTAAAGCCAAAGGCCGGAACTATGAACGAAGTATACTTTAGGTTTTTATCTCTGAGCTTTTGATAACAGTCGTGGATTCATTCTTGTATTACTAGGATTAATTATAATTTATAATTAGGAACTTTTAGTCTCGTGACGAGTTTAAGTGTTGTTTTGAGTTTTTGACGCACACTACGTTCTTAACAATGAGGACAAATTATTTTTTAAGTTTTTAAACAATTAAGGATTGGGTTATTGAGAACGTATTGAGTTTGTTTTCAATGATTTCGCAGATTTTGGTGAAATCGATTTTTGGTCTGAAGTGGATTTTCGTGTTAAATTGAATTTTTAATACGATTTAATTGAATCCTTTGTGTAAAGACGTTTATAATAATGGCAGCTCTATATAATCTTTTCATTGTAAGAATCTTGTGTTTATATAAGCCCCGCTTGATTATCAACGCCCAGCCCAAGCTTTAATTTTGCAGGGACATTACTCTTAATCAGCTGGTACTCATTAAGTAATATTTTCAAAATTGGCATCCATCTTGTAAAATGGCAGCCTGAAATGTAAAAAAAAGTACCTTTTTAACGGAATAACGTCCGTAAATTTCAACTGATTTGACTGGCATTTGTATACTGGATCATTACGTAATACAAATGGGTTTGAAAATGACACCATCTTTTAAAATGGCTGCCATAAAAGTAACAATAACATACTGACGAAATACTGCCTATACATACCTACCTGGGCAAAGCCATTCCCCTTTGATAGTATTTCGTAGAACCGGTATCATTATGAAATCTAAAATTTATTCAACTTTGAACCTTATCTTCAAGGTCATAGACAATGACCATATGTTTTGCTACAAACGTATTTCATAAACCAATTTCAAACATTTTAGTCTTTTAGAGGACAGTGCCCTGATTGTTTTTCGCTTTGAAGTATTTTAAACAAATTACACGCCGTTTCATTTTGTCAAGAATAAACGTCTTGACTTTGACAAACTATATTATGCTAATTTGTTGTTGAAATGTCATCGCTTCCACCATAAAGCTTTTAATACCACCAAAGAGGGTATAGACTATAGAGACGGGAGTAGAAGGCATAACTGCAGCGTCCTTGCTTTGAAATATTTTTAAGCTGATTTTAGGAGGAAATTACAAATAAATAATTAAAACTTAAGCTGTCACCATAGTATCAGCCCCGAAGAAGGTTGGTTAAATGTGTAAGAATTATTTTTAATTGGTTAAAGAATGGCCACTCAGCTTCGATCTTTTCCCTCCAACGATTGAACAAGTCAATCGAGGAACGATCATCAATGAAGAAGGGATTTCCGTTATGGAATTCTCAACTTCCGCTTCCCGCTCAGGAAAAGATCGTGAAGCTCATCCTCGTGGTTTAGTTTGCCTCGAGTTTGGATGAACAAACACGAGAAGATATACTATAGGAATGATCCCTTGAAGTATGATCTTAATCTGAGAAGGATTTCGACAAAACCTTTATAGAATTACGTGCATAGTATGATCGAGCCGTAGATGGTAGATTTATTCAAAAATATAACAAAGTGAATCCAGAATAATTACGTTTTAAAATTTGAAATGACGTAGCGTACTATAATCTAATGGATTATCGAAAAATAACGATACGTTTATGATGATTAAAAATTAGTGAAGTGTTGAAATTTCATCGCATTCACCATAAAGGTTTTGATACCACCAAAGAGGGTAAAAAAGGGGAGTAGAAAGTTTGGCTGGAGTGTTCTCGCTTTGAAAATTTTCCTCTGAACTTCCTGTATGCGCGCGCATTTTTCTCTGCGCTCTTGCTATTGGTTGAAATATTTTGAACAGTATAATAGGAGGAAAAAGTACAAAAATAAATAAAAAGAAATATGAGAACTCAAAGAATGTCTTGCTAAAGCAGCGCTGCCCCTAGTATCAGCCGCGCAAATAGGTAAAGTTTATTATTTTCTAATTGCATGCATACTTGTTCAATGGCAGAAACAACTCCTCAGCACTACTTTCTCTACTGACATCTCAGTAATTTGTGTTGGCCCCAAGTGCCATCCGCGATTACGGTTTGGGGTGTAGGCCTGTACAGATTATTTTTGAATTAGTTAAAGAAAAGCCACTCAGCTTCGATCTTTTCCCTCCTACGATTGAACAAGTCAATCGAGGAACGATCATCAATGAAGAAGAGATTTCCGTTATGGAATTCTCAACTTCCGCTTCCCGCTCAGGAAAAGATCGTGAAGCTCATCCTCGTGGTTGAGTTTGCCTCGAGTTTGGATGAACAAACACGAGAAGATATACTATAGGAATGATCCCTCGAAGTATGATCTTAATTTGTGAAGAATTTCAACAAAAGGCTTATAGATTTACGTATATACTATGAATGAGCCGTAGATATTAGATTTATTCAACAATACAACAAAGTGAATCCAGAATAATTACGTTTTAAAGTTTGAAATGACGTAACATACTATAATCTAATCGTTTGTCGAAAAATAGCGATATATTTGATGATTAAATATTAGTGAAGTTGCGATCTATTTAAGAAAAACTCAAGACTGGCGCCCAGCCTGTAACCGAAGATTTCGGTTAAGGGTGTGAAAAGTCAGTGAATTTGAAAAATGTCATGAAAGTCAGTGAATTTAAAAAATGTCATGAAAGTCAGTGAATTTAAAAAATGTCATGAAAGTCAGTGAATTTAAAAAATGTCATGAAAGTCAGTGAATTTAAAAAATGTCATGAAAGTCAGTGAATTTAAAAAATGTCATGAAAGTCAGTGAATTTGAAAAGTGTCATAAAAGTCAGGGAATTTCATATAGAGCCTTTTCAAATTTCGGGGGGTAAAGTGGAGGTTTGTGTTTTACCAGCTTGTTTTCTTAAGATTGAACATCCGGTATGTGGATCATCCAAAGTCGTAAATTGAAAGGATCTGTTGGCTCCGTAATTTTCCTATAATTGTACCATCATGAACTAATGCGTTTATTAAGTTCATGTTACTAGCAAATCTTGAGCCTATGTAGTTCACAATAAACATCACTACATGCACTAGCTTTCAGAAATCTATCCCAATGTCAAACTCAAGGAACGTATTCTTTTGGTTATATCAAGAAGTGATATCTAATTTACTAGGGAGAAGGGTTAAAATCGCCACATTTCCAGCTTTATCTCCAGTTCAAACGTATAGTAGGTCCGGAGTTAATCCCCGCCTCTAAATTACAACCAGCATCTCACTGGTTCTGTAAAACTCACGTCAGCGCGACGCGAATGACGAAAATTACGTATTTTCCGACTGAGGAGAGGCGAAATAGCCCGGCCTCCTTTTACGTCCCCCCTTGTATTTTGAAAGGGGGACTGAGACTATGGCGCGCGATTACTTAGGCATCTTATACCTTCTCTCTAATAAACTATACATATCACTTCTTGGTTATATTTAAAATTTTTTATTCGTGAACTAATTATTTAATATGAATGAAGCATCAACTGCTCGACCTTGAGGACGAGTTTCCAAAACACACTTCCCACATGGATTATGTTAATTTGTGGAATGTGATTGTGGGCTGTATTTTGGTTCAAGTGCAGTTTTAATTTGACCTTGTAAAACCACAACCGAAAGCCTACCACGTGCTCACGATAGTGTGAATATCTCAAACAAAATAACCTTGAAATTGAATAAGGAGAAAAAGTTATTATTATTAAATTTGTTTTATTATTAATAGCAAGAATGCATACAGCTGATAGGAATAATAATGTAACAGTTTTCTCAACGTATTTAGGACTGCGGATTTTGTGGCAAGAGCTATAGACTAATAATTATGTATGACGAATTTAACCTGGCCAGTAGTAATCTCTCTTGCTGCCAATTGCACCTTGCGCAAGGTGCTCCTAGGATCTCGCGTTGCTACCAGCTAATGAAATCATAGTTAGAAACACGTCAGAACTATAAGGCGTGACGGATAGGTCTCAAGCCTAGCCCGTATAACCCGCTTAGAAATTAACATGGTGTAGATACAATGATTCCTAGTAGATGTATGCATTCCTCTTAATAAACTGGTCAGGTAAAATGACTTAAGATGGTCAAGAAAGTCAGGGAATTTTCTAATGAAAGTAATTTGAAAGCTGTATGTTATACCATAAGCGTATAAGGTATGTTCCATAAGTATGACACTACCTATACTTTATAATGCTAGAAACTTACTGAGAGCTAATTTGAGAACGACAAGGGAGTACTTACTACCAGGGATAGATTTAATTTTAGAAGTAGGAATGGAGAACAGAGTAATGTGGGCGCGCGTCAAAGTCCCGGACCCCCTTCCATGGGACGGGGGGGGGGGGTATGAAAGAAGAGGCTCGACGGGTCATAGCGACAGAGGTAAAAAGGAATTACGTCATTATTTTTCGCCGTCCCCGTCAGCAACGTCATCAAAACGTAGTTTAAGTGAGCAGCCAATAAGATAATTTAAACTTATCGTTACGTGTTGGAGGGAGGGACTCAACACTGGGCTATGAGTCGGACTGAAGTAAATACTAATTAGCCGTTCTCCATTCCTACTTCTAAAAAAATAAATCAATCCCTGGTACTACACACGGTTAATTTCACAGTCCATCTTCCTACTTAGTCTGTACTAAGCCTTTGACAGCAGCGCCTCACCAGGCGTATGTCGCTTTACCTCGAATCTATAACCTACTTCAATCACTTCAAAATTACAAGCTCCAGTTTCTAAGTTACCAGAATTTACAAACTTATGGAGGAACATATCTTATGAACTTATTCTGTTACCTTATATTTTGCTTCAAAATACACCTCAAAATATTGTTATCTGGTCTTCCTGGATTTTTGCATAGATCGACTTTGATTTTTAAATTATTGCGAAAAAAAACGTAACGTACGAGTTAGCTTTATATAGCTGTCAAATAATTTAGATAAGAAAGAATTTTATGGTGAAATTTCCTCGCCTGTGCATCTAACTTCTAACATTTTATATTCATTTCTTCTCATAATATTCACTTGGAGAGTCTCATTTTTAACTCCGCTCTTAAAAGTAAACTTGTCTGATTTTATTATAAAAATAACGTATTTTTTACACTTATTTAAAGTTATTTTCGAATACCGGTCCTTGGTTGTTGTGATATATTCTTAAAATACTTAAATTCAAAGTTCCTTGAACCAATATATATTTTTGTAAGTTTGATATTTTTGTATTTTCTTTGAGTTATTATAGTTTTTCAATATTTGCCGTTTGGTATTTTTGTCGGTAATTTATGGGCATGTTTATTATTTACCAGATAGGGTTCGAATCCGAAAAAAACACTTCATAAGATATGTTCCATAAGTTTGTTAGTTAATAGTTAGAGCTTTTCATGAAGTGACGTAAGTGAAACGTCATAGATTCTCCTAAAGGCGCTGTCATAGGCTTAGTACAGTACAGACTAAATAGGAATATGGACTGCAAAATTAACCACCGAGTGTAGTACTTCAATTCTCGCTTTCGTCGTTCTCGAACTAGTTATCTCGAGCTGTATGTCTCTTCATTACCAAGTATAAGTAGTGTCATACTTATTGAACATATCTTATAATCTTATGATAAAACCCATCACGAAGATCTTCAATTTTGTTGAATTTAAACTGCTAAATTAAATTCTTTATTTTTAAAGATAGTTTAAGATATTTATTGTTTCAACTTCAAAAGTATTATTTAATAATATCAGAAGGGGATAATAGAAGAAGTGTGACACTCTGTATCCTCTAAATATTTTAGTTATGTAATTCTTGATTCTTCCCAGGCGAGGGACCCCTTTTTGAACATTTGCTATCCCGCTCATCAAACTTAATTTAAGATGGGCATTGCACCGTGCTAGGGTGAATTCTAAAATTACTGTTTGGTATTTACTAAATCCTCAGCAATCAATTAACCAACAAACCTTGATTGTCTTGACGTGGGACAAAAATGACCACAAGCGCATGCATGCGCCTTGGCAAATAGTTAAGCAGCGCTAATAGAGTAATGATGAGGGGGAACTATTTACATGGCGTATGCATATTCGGTTTAGTAACCTTGCTATAATAAATGTAAAATGATGTTGGGAAGAATCAGGTTAGAATTACTCTGGCCGCTTTGTTGTGGTACACTTCTGTCGAAGAGAAGTATTATACACTTCTGCTGATATCAACCATGTACTTAGGTCAAAATGGTGTATATCCTAAACAACAACAAACAAACAATCAAACAACTTTCTCTAATATATAAAATTGCGAAATATTCGTATTTTTGCATATTTAATTAACATAATCTATTCAAAAAGTTGTTATAACTATTTATTACGAACTGCCCACGTCATCCTTATGCCTTTTCAATATAATTATATTTTCGTGAAAAATTTCATAATTTCATATAATGATGAAATAGTTATTAGTTGCTAAGCCTAATCGAAACGATTCCTGGTTAAACCAAGGTCAGGCACCGTTTGATTGACACTTTTAAACTATAAGTACTTAGTTAGCTGTCTCAATGAGAAGCCACTCGATCTCCCAAAAACGTCACATCCCTCTTTTAATTTCGAGTGGCGAGTTAAGATTAGTTAATTGTTATCAATTATTTTGGGGTCGAATTAATTGAACAGTAGCTTCGACGGATATGGCACTTTTCAAGAAGGTAACAGATAATCGCTTTCAAACGTAATTATCAATGGAGTCGTTTGGATACTTCAATAAAATAGCGACCTGAAATTGAACCTTACACGTTCTGCACCTCAAGAAGGGATATCTAGTTTACTAGGGAGAAGTTATAAGATGCCTAAGTATTCGCGCGCCATAGTCCCAGTCCCCCTTTCAAAATACAAGGGGGGGGGGACGTAAAAGGAGGCCGGGCTATTTCGCCTCTCCTCAGTCGGAAAATATGACTGTAATTTTCCTCATTCTCGTCGCTCTGACGTGAGTTTTCAAGAACCAATGAGATGCTGGTTGTAATTTAGAGGCGGGGATTAACTCCGGACCTACGTTTGGACTGGAGATAAAGCTAGAAATGTGGCGAATTTATACCTTCTCCCTAATAAACTAGATATCAATTCTTGCCTCAACCTTGAGGCCTCTTCATAATAGACTAAATTAATATTGAAATAAAAGGCAGGATCGATAATTTCAAGGGCGAAATCGTGTTCACACTCCATTTTCGGTTAAACCGCAGCAACATAGACAATACTAACCACCAACCAATCGCTTCAGAAAAATCCAGAAATGGACACAGAATTTCTAACGCGACCACTTCCTTGAGAAGATTCAGAAAGTAGAGTTTAATTTTCATTTGGGTTGTAAAGCCACTCAGCTTCGATCTTTTCCCTTCAACGATTGAACAAGTCAATCGAGGAACGATCATCAATGAAGAAGGGATTTCCGGTGATGGAATTCCCAACTTCCGCTTCCCGCTCAGGAAAAGATCGTCAAGCTCATCCTCGTGGTTGAGTTTGCCTCGAGTTTGGATGAACAAACACGAGAAGATATACTATAGGAATGATCCCTTGAAGTATGATCTTAATTTATTAGGAATTTCGACAAAAGTCTTATAGAATTACGTACATAGCATGATCGTGCCGTAGATGGTAGAGTTATTCAAAGATATAACAAAGTGAATTCATTATAACTACGTTTCATCATTTGAAATGACGTAACATACTATAATCTAATTAACGGTCGACAAAAATGCAGAAGGATTTTGATTAATAAAGAATTAGTGAAGTTGCAACCTTCAAGAAAAGGAAATTCAAAGATAAAAGTTCTTTAAAATGTGTCAGAAATTTAAAAATACTGAATGAAGGAATTTCGCAAAACAAATATGTATTTATAAGATCGCGTTGATAAAAGCCATACTTTAATATAGAAATATGCTTATAGTTTGGATAGATAATTGGGGTTCAAGTTGATTCTTCTTATTTTGTGAGAATCATAACACCGTGAGACTCTTGAGAAAGTCGAAACTTCATCGGATCATGTTAATCACGTGACTTTTCCGCGCCTAATCGCTTATTAAAGGCCACTCCCACTAATTTATCTACTGAGTTGAAGAACCTTATCGTTTATAGCGAAAAATTAAACACCCTTGTCATATTTCCTAAGTTAAAGGGACGATGAAAGGCGCAACTAGTTTTATCAAATCATCTTTAATTCAGAAAATGATTGGATCATTCAGAGTTTTTGGTAATAGCAGAAGGGGATAATAGAAGAAGGATGACACTCTGCTTTAGTTTTGTAACTTGATTCTTCCCAGGCTCACCCTTTTAGTTTCTTTCCCGCTCATCAAACTACAAATGGGCATCACACCGTAAGGTGAAATCTATAATTGTTTGCCACTAAATCCCCAGCAATCATCCCACAAACCTCGTCATGACGTGGGACAGAAATGCACGAGCGCGTCTTGCCAAATATTCAAACGCTAATAATGATGAGGGAACTATTTATCGTGTATGTGATTCGGTTTAGTAACCTTGCTCCAAAGGTTCCGATGTTGGGAAGAATGACGTTACACTTACCACGCTTTGTGGTACACTTCTCTCGAAGAGAAGTATTATATACTTCTGTAATAGGGAGCTAACAGTTCTGACCCTGAAACGTCACACCCTTCTATCTCTTACTGGAGTTTCATCCCCCTTAACGGTTGGAAACAGTATTCTACACGCAAAAATGCCAACCAGAGAGGGGGGGGCTGCGTGACGTCAGACTATCTCTTCCCCCTAGCCAGCTGTTAGCTCCCTATTCACTTCAGGCAGGCGCTACTACAATGGAAGCAAACTCATCGAAATTTTTTAATTAAATTTTGCTTGTTCAATAATCAGTGTGACAGGGTTAGATTTTTGTCTCAAAATGATCGAAATATTTTGTGTTTATGCAGAGACGTTGTAACAGAAATACTTTGTCAATGTGGCCTATAGAGCTATTTCAGAGGGGGTAATGGCTACGTCACCAATGCTATTTGCCCATAGAGAAACCCTCACAAAATGGCCGCCCTCTACACTCAAAGGCAGGCCCAATTTTCGTAGCAGACGAAATTTTTCCCCCACTGAAATACCTCTATACATAGTTTTAAGGCTAATAGGATATTGCGGGAATTAGATGTTGCAATTTTTCGGCAATACCAAGGACCAGGGATAGATGTAATTTTAGAAGTAGGAATGGATTGAACGGTTAGTATTTACTTCAGTTATTCCGACTCATAGGCCACCCAATATAGAGCCCCTCCCTCCAACACGTAACGAACAGTTTAAATTATCTTATTGGCTGCTCACTTAAATTACGTTTTGATGACGTTGCTGACGGCGACGGCCAGTATAGAGCCCCTCCCTCCAACACGTAACGAAATTAAAGTTTAAATTATCTTATTGGCTCCTCACTTAAACTACGTTTTGATGACGTTGCTGACGGGGACGGCGAAAAATACGTAATTCCTTTTTACCTCTATAGCTATGACCCGCCTCTTCTTTCATACCCTCCCCCCCTCCGTGCCGTGGAAGGGGGTCCGGGGCTTTGACGCGCGCACACATTACTCTGTTCTCCATTCCTACTTCTAAAATTAAATCTATACCTGCAAGGACTATAGTTAAATTAACCAAAGTTTCTGATTTTTTTATTTTTTTGTTTTAAATTTTTTTTTTTTTCCAAAAATATTCATCCTCCCCGGCGGGGAATCGAACCCCGGTCGCCCGCGTGACAGGCGGGAATACTCACCACTATACTACCGAGGACTTGTAATTACCTCGTTATCTTATCTTCGCCAACAAGGATTGATTTAATATTGACCTCCGAATTTTATAATTAAATAGATTTTAATTGAAATAAACTTTATCCGAGTTTAATGAGACGACAAATTAAACAGAAATGACGCTTTTTGTCCCATTTATAACTGCACAATGCATTATGACTAATCGCTGCTGAAATGACACAAAAAAAGCGTTAGATCCGTTTAATTTCCCGTCTCCTTCAACTCGGATAAATTTAGTCCATTTCAATTAAAATCTATTTAATTCTAAAATCCGGTGCTCAATATTAATTTAATCCTAGTTCCCGAAGATAAGATAACGAGAGAACTATAAGTCCTCGGTAGTATAGTGGTGAGTATTCCCGCCTGTCACGCGGGCGACCGGGGTTCGATTCCCCGCCGGGGAGGACGAAAATTTTTGAAATAAAATAAATAAATCGGAAACTTTGGTTAATTTAAATTTTCGAGGGACAAGTCCTCGGTAGTATAGTGGTGAGTATTCCCGCCTGTCACGCGGGCGACCGGGGTTCGATTCCCCGCCGGGGAGGACGAAAATTTTTGAAATAAAATAAATAAATCGGAAACTTTGGTTAATTTAAATTTTCGAGGGACAAGTCCTCGGTAGTATAGTGGTGAGTATTCCCGCCTGTCACGCGGGCGACCGGGGTTCGATTCCCCGCCGGGGAGGACGAAAATTTTTGAAATAAAATAAATAAATCGGAAACTTTGGTTAATTTAAATTTTCGAGGGACAAGTCCTCGGTAGTATAGTGGTGAGTATTCCCGCCTGTCACGCGGGCGACCGGGGTTCGATTCCCCGCCGGGGAGGACGAAAATTTTTGAAATAAAATAAATAAATCGGAAACTTTGGTTAATTTAAATTTTCGAGGGACAAGTCCTCGGTAGTATAGTGGTGAGTATTCCCGCCTGTCACGCGGGCGACCGGGGTTCGATTCCCCGCCGGGGGGGATGAAACATTTTGAAATAAAATAAAATAAATTAATCGGAAACTTTGGTTAATTTAAATTATCGAGTGACAAGTCCTCGGTAGTATAGTGGTGAGTATTCCCGCCTGTCACGCGGGCGACCGGGGTTCGATTCCCCGCCGGGGAGGATGAAACATTTTGAAATAAAATAAAATAAATTAATCGGAAAGTTTCGTTAATTTAAATTATCGAGCTACAAGTCCTCGGTAGTATAGTGGTGAGTATTCCCGCCTGTCACGCGGGCGACCGGGGTTCGTTTCCCCGCCCTGGAAGATGAAATTTTTTGAAATAAAATAAAATAAATTAATCGGAAACTTTGGTTAATTTAAATTATCGAGTGACAAGTCCTCGGTAGTATAGTGGTGAGTATTCCCGCCTGTCACGCGGGCGACCGGGGTTCGATTCCCCGCCGGGGAGAATGAAACATTTTGAAATAAAATAAAATAAATTAATCGGAAACTTTGGTTAATTTAAATTATCGAGTGACAAGTCCTCGGTAGTATAGTGGTGAGTATTCCCGCCTGTCACGCGGGCGACCGGGGTTCGATTCCCCGCCGGGGAGGACGAAAATTTTTGAAATAAAATAAATAAATAAATCGGAGACCAGTTTATTATTTAGGTCACTAGGGGGTCACCGGTCCCGTGGACTAGTTTAAAAAATATCCTTATTTAAGTTATTTCCCATACTGGCTGGGAGGACTATGGTGCCGTTCCGTGCAGAGACCTGCACGGGCCGAGTTTTTTAGGCCCGGCCCGGGATTTAGCATTTTGAAAAAGTCCGAAACCCGGCCCGAGTCCGAGTATATAGTTGGTTTTCTGGCCCGACACATTGCATGAATTTAGCCCCATACCTCTCTCCTTCAAGCTCCAGCCAAGCCTTCTATTCCCCCTCTTTATATCCTCTTTGGTTGAAGGCTAGCTGAGTCAGCCTGTCGCCATCTTGGATGCTCTTTAACATCTAGATTCTTTCTTCGAAATCGTTTAGTTAATAGACCATTCCATTAATTACTTGAAGTATTTGAATTACTGGCGCCAACCAAGAGGCAACGTCAGACGTAGCCCGTGTTCACAACACACGCTGCGGGAGGGTAGCAGCCGATTCGCACTGCCTCTAGCGGTGGTCAGTCTGGGAAATAAGGATATTTTTTAAACTTGTCCATTGGGACCAGCTGTGACCACCCTAGAGTCCGAAATAATAAGCTGGTCTCCGAACTGGTCCCAGCCTTTGTTCTCCTATAGATTTGCAATTAATAAACTGGTCCCGAGGACCAGTAACCCCCACTTCTTGAATTAAAAAACTAGTTCAAGCAATTAATAATTTGGACCAGAGGAAGTGTGCTATTTCCCAGACTGGCGGTGGTGCTTCTTGACGCAAGGGGCATATTAACCCAAGAAGGTCACCTCCCCCACCGCAGTAGTGTTTTTTTTTCTCTTCTGAAATTATTGGAATAGTCTATTTGTGTTTGCATTCTAACCTTCAAGAGTGTGTTTGGATTTCGACCTCGTAACTTCTTTGTTGAAGTGCTGCGAGTTAATTTCTCATTTTATCAAAATTTGAATGATAAAAATGTTAATCCCTCTAATGGAATATCGACACGTGGTCTAGAGCAAATTTTTCAAGTGCTGTATTAATTATAATCTTTCAACAATTTCAAGATTACGCTACTGTTTTACGTAAAACCTTTCAATGATTTACATTTTTCGAGATTTGTTGTTACGCGGCGCCCTTTGATTAGAGATATCTCAAAAGCGGCCTTAGTGTGACGTCACTCATGCTATTTGCCCGTAGAACCAACGCGGTACCAAACACGGCCGCCCTCTGTCAAAGCTAAGCCTGTGACGTTTTACCTACACACTGACGTCACAACTGAGATAGCTCTATTGGGATGTAAAAGCACCAGCAGGGAACAATAGATTATTCCATTAATTACTTGTAGCATAGCCTTTCGATCAAACGCAACACGACGGTTGCGTTGTCGAGCGCGTGATCGAGTGGGCTATGATTGTAGAGAAACAAAAACACCGTCAGACGACGCAGCAGACTACGCTTTATTCAAAAGCCCAGCAGTATGGGAAATAGCACACTTCCTCTGGTCCAAAACCAGTTTATTAATTGCTTGGACTAGTTTTTTAATTCAAGAAGTGAGGGTTACTGGTCCTCGGGACCAGTTTATTAATTGCAAATCTTTAGGAGAACAAAGGCTGGGACCAGTCCGGAGACCAGTAAATTATTTCGGGCACTATTGGGGTCACTGGTCCCAAGGACTAGTTTAAAAAATATCCTTATTTTCCAGACTGGCCCAAAGACAAATATGTTGTCAGTTCCGCCGCGAAGTTACATCTCCTGGTCTCGCGTAGGATCCTAACTCCTAGTTGAAATTATGAAGGAAAATTTAGTCTGCTACTAGGAACTCTCTCGTCACGTCTCACCCTCCTATCTCTTACCTCGGTTTTAGGCAACCATGTTGGAAGTCGTCAGCTCAGGAGATACAATTTATACTATACCAACATTGACGTCACGCCCCCCGTACCTCCTCCCCTCTGGGCCCTCTCAGTACCATTCTATTGAAGCATAGATTGCGATTATATTACTCTAATCAATTTTTAATATAGTCCAGTTAAATTTAATCACTTCACAGTGGAAAGTACAGAAACGTTTTAATCCAATTTAATCAGCTGGTCAAAGGTTAATTTGTTAAAAATAAAATTTTTAAATGTGCAAGTAACTCTTCCTTCAGTTTTGACCATCAAATTCAAATATTTCATACTCAATATACTATTTATTTATTTTCCATTTAACTATACAGGGTGTTTCTAATAAGTCTGTCGTTATAAATTAAGGGGGATGTTCTATGGGAAATCGATTTTGAGTCGAAAATATTCTATCACATTTTGCCACACGGGACACTGTTTTCGAGTTATGATTTGATGGGTGTTTTAGGGATGACCCCTTAATTAAATAAGCATTGTCTTTCAGTTTCTTATATTAAATTTAAGGGGTCATCCGTAAAACACTCAAATGGAGAAAGTAGTTGCATTTTCGACTCAAAATTGTCCAAAGAACAACCTACTTATTATATAAAAACGTCTTGGTTTGGACCAAGGCCGAAAAAACAAACGATATGTGTGAGGTTTATCAATTGACTGAAGTTTCAGATATTGAAATTTTTTCTAGTTATTTTTATACACTCAATCCTTAATCAATATTTAATTCAATCAACTGATTTTACTGTTAATCGACCTAGTCCCTCTAAATTAATTGAAAAAATTACATATCTACGCTTTTTCAAGAACAATTACATTTTCCGAAAACATTCTATCGTGAAATTAATTTATCATGTTGAGGATACAGTATTGAATATTTGAAATGTTCTACTGGATGTCTAAAAAAAAGTAAGCGAACTTTGGCATAACTCGAATGGAAAATGTAAATATTTGATCGTGGATGCCAAACAAGGGTGTTGCGCGAATTTATACATTTAATTTCGTATATCGAAATGCAACATTTCTATTGTCGCCTCTTTGATGGTAAAGTTGCACTGGAACTTCCTTTTCCGTACTTAAGAATTTCTTGGTCATAACTCAGTCTATGGTAATATTGGCTGAGTGTGTTGCGACGGCTGAGACGACCCATACACTGAAACCACTGGTGATTATAAAATGCCATATATTGGGAAAATAGAGGAAGGGAGGGGGTGTCGGAGTTAAATGTGACCTTCTTGGCATAACTAGTAATGAATTATTTGTTTAACCATACTATTTCCGCGGGAAATGAATATAACAAGTCTGAGAGGTATTTCTGTTCATGTGATCTTTACCCTTTACCACACAGGATAAACTTTGTTGCTTTGTCTTAAGTAGACGACATTCACTCTAAACGACAGTCTTATCAACAACTTAAAACAGATTTAAACTTCTTTTGGTGCAAACTTGAAAATTTGTCAAGCCAGCAACAATTAAAACTATGTCGGTCAAGATGCTCACAAGTTAGTGAGTATCGACACGAAATCCCTTCAAAATAATTAATTTCATGATAAAATGTTTTCGGAAAATGTAATTGTTCTTGAAAAAGCGTAGATATGTAATTTTTTCAATTAATTTAGAGGGACTAGGTCGATTAACAGTAAAATCAGTTGATTGAATTAAATATTGATTAAGGATTGAGTGTATAAAAATAACTAGAAAAAATTTCAATATCTGAAACTTCAGTCAATTGATAAACCTCACACATATCGTTTGTTTTTTCGGCCTTGGTCCAAACCAAGACGTTTTTATATAATATCTGTCGCTTCAGTCTTAATGTAATTAAATTTTGAGTAATTATGTTTTCTTTACCGCTTATTATTATGTCCAATTACGATGGTCAAAACATGTATCTAGCAGGGCCCAAACGTTGCACCTTCCGCGTGTTAGGCGGACGAGACAACCACTACACTACACATACCTGGTAATACTGAGATTCCTAAGAGATCTAGCTTATTATTATGTCCAATCACGATGGTCAAAACATGTATCTACCAGGGCTCGAACCCGGGACCTTCCGCGTGTAAAGCGGACGTGATAACCACTACACCTTAGATACTTGGTTATTTTGAGTTTTCGAAGAGCTCTAGCATTATTATTATGTCCAATCACGATGGTCGAAACAAGTACTTCTGTAATTAACTAAAATTAACATACTTAGACTTAATTGTTTCTGATTAGACTAGCCGATCGCACACCCTGAATACTTAATTGTTAAATTAAGGGTATTCCGAAAAGTAACTTCGCTCTAGTTTTTCAGTTAGAGGTGGTTAAATATCACGAAAAACCCCATGTTAATCTCCATAGGAAAATTGGTGAAAGCATGTGAATTTTGATTTAACGTTACAAAAGAGTATCAAGTCATATCTACAAGGGCCTACCGGCCCTGTAGAATTTTATGGCAGACTTATCAGAAACACCATGTGATGCTTAACAAGCAATAATTTAACGAGAATTTAGTGAATTTACCATTGAATAAACTTTTTCAAACCAATTTAATCAGTTTATAAAATAGCTAGTAACTCTCCCCTTGGTGTTTGACCATCAAAATTAGTGTCCAATTAAATTAGGCTACTATTTACTATTTGTCTAAAGGGTGGTGCATGCTCAGCTAAGCCTAGTAATAATTTAACGAGGATTTACAGTCGAGTAGAACCAACCGAACGGGGAACTTGAAAAAAATGACGTATCATAAAACAGTCCGGACCTCTTTGCGGCGGCCGGAGTAAAGTTACCAAGTTAGGCGGCGTGACTTAACACCACACGTAACTTCATCAAAAATTCGGTTTTCATTCTCTCCCCCGGTTGCCTCCCTCCCACCTGTTAGCTCTTGTAGTTCTCGAATTTTAAAAGAACACTTTTTTTCCTTTTGCCACTTGTGTAACAGACTAGAGAGTTGGAGTAAGTCAGTGCAGTGCGTAATGTTTTGTGATTAGCAGCGACTCGAGTCGCGTTGAATCTGCCCTCGTTAAACAATTTATGTTGTAGTAGTGAAATCCCCGTTTTTATTGGGGCATACTACGATTTATTTTATTTTGAAAATGAATGTGCGGCGGTGATTTTAGGATTGTTTGTGATATTATATTACGTATACGGTTCGTTTTTAATTCGAAATATGGATAAATGTAAGTAGTTTTTTTAAATGTTTTTATGGGTAGTTGTGGGTTTAATTTTTGGGTGTTTTTATGGGTAGTTCAGGCAAAAGCTTTTGGTTCAGGGTTGTTTGTTGGGTAGTTCAGGGTGGTTTGTTGGGTAATTCTGAGTGGTTTTGTTGGGTGTTTTATGGGTAGTTTTGTTGGGTGTTTTTATGGTAGTTCTGGGTAAATTTTTTGGGTAGTTCTGAGTTTGTTTTTTTGGGTGTTTTTATGGGTAGTTCTGGGTGGTTTTGTTGGGTGTTTTTATGGGTAGTTCTGGGTGGTTTTGTTGGGTGTTTTTATGGGTAGTTCTGGGTTGGTTTTTTGGGTGTTTTTATGGGTAATTCTGGGTGGTTTTGTTGGGTTTTTTGGGTGTTTTTATGGGTAATTCTGGGTGGTTTTGTTGGGCTTTTTTTGGGTAGTTCTGGGTGGTTTTGTTGGGTGTTTTTATGGGTAGTTCTGGGTGGTTTTGTTGGGTATTTTTATGGGTAATTCTGGGTGTTTTCAAAGGTAGGTCTGGGTGGTTTTGTTGGGTGTTAATATGGGTAGTTCTGGGTGGATTTGTTGGGTGTTTTATGGGTAGTTTTGTGTTTATTTTCTGGGTGTTTTTATGGGTAGTACTGGATTTAATTTTTGGGTGTTTTTATGGGTAGTTCTGGGTTTGTTTTTGGGGTGTTTTATGAGTAGTTATGGGTGGTTTTGTTGGGTGTTATTATGGGTACTTCTGGGTGGTTTTGTTGGGTGTTTTTATGGGTAGTTCAGGGATTAATGTTTGGGTGTTTTTATGGGTAGTTCAGGGATTAATGTTTGGGTGTTTTTATGGGTAGTTCAGGGATTAATGTTTGGGTGTTTTTATGGGTAGTTCAGGGATTAATGTTTGGGTGTTTTTATGGGTAGTTCTGGGTTTGGGGTGTTTTAGACAGTCGGGGAAAACTACATCTGTGACAACCTAGGTTTTTACACGATAGCGATTTTAAAATTCGCATTGAACTTGTGAAAATTTAATGACATTAATTTGAGGTTCTTTTGGGGAAAGTTAAGAGCTTAGATTGACAAGAATTCGGTCAAAATCTTTGAACGTTTTATTAAAGTTAAGGCAATTCAATATTTTTTTTTTAGATTTTAGTTTTATCTTTTTAAATCTAAAATATTTTTTGAAACTTTCTATAATTCTGGCCCCGTATTTTAAAGCTCTCGTTTTTGACCTCCATTTGACTTCACCACAACCTCATTACACTTCAGGAAACTCTCCCAAATTCAAGTTTAAAAACGCCAAAAATGTAAAACATATTCCATGGATTTCCTCCAATTAGTTTAACAAGGCTAAAATTTGGCCGAAATTATTTATTATACACCTAAAAATAGTGTCAATTTATCCACGATTCTCTACTGACAGGTGATTTTGAGTGAGTCGAAAATGTAGCTCTTATATCATTTTGCCCTAAAAACCCAATAAAACCCGGTGGGTTTGGTTTTTTTTTAAATAAAACAACGGTTTTCGGATCCTGAAAAATACGAGAAAATGAATGTTTTCACCTATAATGACCATATCTCAAACATGTTAAAAGTTATCTAAAAGCTAGCAGTTACATAATTATAATTTAAACACATCTTAAATTCATACTGATTAAAGATAAATTAACTTATAAAACTAATTGTTTAAAAATAGCGAATTTCGCCGCATAGCAACACGTGTTATTTCATATCTCTTTAATTGTTTAGGCAGACATTTTAATCGACATTATAATTAGTGGCCTTTCCCCAGCCCCCCCCGTCAAACTAACTTTTAATTAAACAATATCATGACATCAAAACCCATTTTACAAATAATATAAACATATCAAATCAAATGAACAGTTTGTGGTTGGTTTTTGGTATAAACTTCAAATCAATTTTATTTTATAAATAATGAACGTAAAAGCCTTAGCCTAACCGCCTAACTTAATACATCTGCATTATTATTTTTTTAAAATAATAAAAAGCTGGCTGGCCCAATGTAGATGCGCGTATGTTTTTTACGAGCGGTTAGCCGTTTTAAATGAGACGGTTTCCATTGAAGCATCCTTCCTATATATTGTTAATTCCTTTCGGAGTTTGCAATACAGATGCGACTCCAACCAACCCCACGCCTCCACCCGTACTTTCACTAAGTTTAAATGGATACTTAAATGCGCCCAGAAGTATTTACTTCGGTGTTCAGTTTTTCCTCAATAGACCGTTGCGATGTAGCTAAGAGGGGAAGACACGGAACGGGGCTAAAATTTTACTTTTCATCTCGCTTTTTTTGGCACCTGCGCAGGCTGCGCTGTAGTCTCTTGTATCATGAGAGGGAGCAGAGACGGATGGCGTTCATGGTATCAAACCCCTTGTACGACCCGATGTTGAGGGTTACCCACCCCCTTTTTTACGTTGGAAAGGTCTATTCAGTTGCCTGTCCATGATTAGGGAGGCTGAGCATGAACGCTGGATCTCTAAAGGGATCGGATATTGCCCGCCTTCCACTGTTCAGTAAAAACCGAGTCCTCTCTCGCATAGCTTTGGGGGAAGGGATGGGGGGCTGTGAATATGGGAACACTCAAGGCCGGTTTGGTCTTTTGTGAATCTTCAACTGTTTTCTTTACAAAATAAATAAAACAGTTTTAATTTCAAAGCAAACGTGCTATAGAGAAAAATCTATCCCGTTTACCAGTCCCTTTAGAGATACAGCGTTCATGGTCTGAGCTATATCTCACGGGCATACAATAGGGAACTAACAACTGGCTAGGGGGAAGAGTTAGTCTGACGTCACTCAGCCCCTCTCTGGTTGGCATTTTTACGCGTAGAATACTGTTTCCAACCGTTATGGGATGAAACTCCAGTAAGAGATAGAAGGATGTGACGTTTCAGGGTCAGAACTGTTAACTCCCTATCATGTATCAATGCGCAGTGCTCACTGATTACTGGTAAAGCTGCCAAGGGTTCAGTTCATAGTTCAACGTGTTTTAATATACGCGTTAAAATAAATAAATTACCGACAGTGATACAGTGGATGTTTCGATATTGAACTTTCTGGTAGTCTCGTGTCGTAAGTGTCCCTTTAGGGTGTTGTAACTTGTAAGCCTTTTAATAATCGAGTGTGCAAACGCATATCCTATGCATTATATTATACTTGAAAGAAGAAAAAGATGAATAAAAAACTGTGTTGAAGGTTCTCTAAGCTAATTTATATTAGCTAGCGAACAAAAAAAAAAAAAAAAAAAGAATGTCAGAAGGGTCTGCGAGGATTATAAAATATCTAACCAGGCTGTTTGCTGCTGAAACACGTGGCCTTGAAGCTTATTTTATAGTACATGTGCCATATTCGCCAGTATTATTAATCTTCTCTAGGCTTAACACAAAAATTTCGGGTATTTCTTTTATAGTTTTTAACATTTTTTAACTTATAAAGAATTTAAACTGTTATACACTACAGATAATTGAGTTAGGCTTAGCTTGTGTTAATGAGTTAGATCATAAGTTCATAAGATATGTTCCATAAGTTTGTCACTGGTAACTTAGAAACTGGAGATTGTCATGAAGTGATTGAAGTAGGTCATAGATTCGAGGTAAAGCGACATACGCCTGGTTTTGGCGCTGTCAAAGGCTTAGTAATGCAGACTAAATAGGAAGATGGAACTTGGTCCTGCAAAATTAATTAACCACCGAGTGTAGTTAATCAATTCTCGCTTCCGTCGTTCTCGAATTAGTTATCTCGAGCTGTAAGCCATTACGAAGTATAGGTAGTGTCATTCTTATGGAGCATGTCTTATAAACTTATGTTTAAACTGTTATACCCTACACAGGTCTTTGAGTTAGGCTTAAGCTTGTGTTAATGAGTTTGATAAACTATGCTTATTAACATTATTGGTTTAAATTGGGTTTGATATTACGCTTAAAAATTAAATATTTTACTATAAATGAATTTGGCATTGTGAGCGAGAAATTAACCTCGTCTTATTATTGACATGATGCTCAAGTATTTAACCTGATGAACATTAATTGGGCAAGAAGCGATATCTAGTTTATTGGGGAGGAGGTATAAGATGCCTAAGTATTCGCGCGCTATAGTCCCAGTCCCCCTTTCAAAATACAACGGGGGGGGGGCGTAAAAGGAGGCCGGGCTATTTCGCCTCTCCTCAGTCGGAAAATACGTAATTTTCGTCATTCGGGTCGCGCTGACGTGAGTTTTCAAGAACCAATGAGATGCTGGTTGTAATTTAGAGGCCGGGATTAACTCCGGACCTACGTGAATTGGACTAGAGATAAAGCTAGATTATAAATGTGGCGAATTTAAACCTGCTCTCCCTAGTAAACTAGATATCGCTTCTCGAATTGGGTATGGGGATTGAAAGACATTAGATGGACTTCTCTTGAAGAATATATCATGGCACTTCCCCTTTAAGGTCATTATACTAATTAAGGAATAGTTTAGAAATAGGGTGCACTATGGTTAATTACTAAATTTACTTCCCAAAAGTTAGTAAGAAATAATTAAGATTAGAATCTATGACCTTTTATTTCTTCGAACTTGTAGCTCGCAATCTTAGTTTATTTTATTTTTGGCAAGAACATTAAAAACCCTTTTTTGTTCAATGAAAGATAAAGACTATTGCGAGATAATGCTTGGAAAATCTCAAATTACTGAGCTTTTAACTAACATCAAACAAAAACGGAAATCTTTCTTTTTTTACACGAGTATACTGTCGCCAAGTTAACATTTTTAAGCGATAAGGCAATTGCAAAGAAAAATACCGAATTTCGGGTTTCGGCGAAGCCGTTTTGAACATTCTAAGCTATAAATTAGCGTTAATTAACTGACTGCCTCATTAAATCGCGGGCCATGTTTGTAATGAGCGCATGTACATAGCAGTTGTATTTGGCTGAAGCGATTGGATCCCCTCCATTAAGGCATTAAGCTGGTTTGTGCTACAAATACAATCATAAATTAACCTTGTGTTACAAATTAATATCAAACATGCAGTTTAATCATAAGTTTATAAGATATGTTTCGTGATAAGTATGACACTACTTATACTTCGTTATGCTATCCTGAGACTTACAGCTCGAGATAACTAGTTCGAGAACGACAAGCGAGAGTTGAAGTACTACACTCGGATGGTTAATTTTGCAGGACTTATATCTTCCTATTTAGTCTGTATTACTAAGCCTTTGACAGCGCATTTACGAGAATCTATGACGTTTCACCTACGTCACTTCATGACAAGCTCTCAATAACCAGTGACAAACTTATGAAAGATATCTTATGAACTTATGGTTAATTAATGAAATTTGAATATTAACGAATTGTCACTGTGTAGAACATAAAGAACTAACATACAAACAAACAAACAAATAAATAACTCCTGGTGATACGAAACTAGCTGGAGATTCTTTGAACAAAAGCATACAGGGTGTTTCTGATAAGTCTGGTGGCATAAATTAAGGGTGATGTTCTTTGGGAAATAGATTTTCAGTCGAAAATGTTCTATACATCTATATATCCATTTTGCCCCAAGGGACACTGTTTCCGAGTTACGATTGTTGTTGATCCGTAAAATACTCCAACAACAATGTTGTTGAAGTATTTTACGGATGACCCCTTAATTAAATTTAATTAAGAAACTGATTTAGACAAAAATTTCTAATTTAATTAAGGGGTCATTCCTAAAACACCCATCAAATCATAACTCGAAAACAGGGTGTCCCTTGGAGCAAAATGGATGTCATAGAAGTTACGACATTTTCGACTTAAAATCAATTTCCCAAAGAACATTCCCCTTAAGTTATACCAGAATTATCAGAAACGCTATGTATTTGGTTCATCCTCATATATTACCCTTGGGCCTTGGCAGGTGAATAGAAATAATCATATGACTTTCTCTTCAACAATATTATATCGCTACGGTTTCATGACTTCGCTTAAAGTTAGGCTTAGGTAAAATTATGAAATCTAATTGACCTTTCTCGCTTGAGTTATGTTTACAGTCGATGCATTTGGTTTGGCGCCAATGGCATTCTTCCATTATGAAACGCTTGCCATTGTGCGTGAAATAAGCAATTAATTTTTGAATAAATCGTCTAATCTCTCAAGACGTTGATAGCCGAAAACAATAGATTAAAGGAGGATGTACACTACCAAATTATAGTTATTTAAATTAAACACAAAACGGTCAGAGACACTTATAAACATTTCATACAGACTGAGTGTTCTTGGAATCTTTGAATTAAATTATATAAAATTAACGGAAATGTTTTGGTAATTTTTATATTAATGATTTTATCAAGATAAAACTGGTTATAAAATTCTTGTCTGACCATTTCATTCTCCCTTTAATTAACTTCGTTTAATCCACTTCCGATTATATTATTAGCTTAACCATGACTTCGGTTATCGCGTTGATTAAAGATAGAACGTATAGGATGTCTGTTATCGAAGTTTATGCTTGCTTGAAAGAACTAATTAACAATTAACAGACGTGTAAAGAAATTAATAGCCCGAGATTAATTTATATTACCGGTGTATGAATTGAAACTGCGTCTCTATGCTGAATCACTAAAAATTCTCAAATCAATTCCTGCACTTTAGAAGGACAAGTCTGAATACTTCTTAATGCCCACTCAGACTATAGGGAGCTAACAACTGGCTAGGGGGAAGAGATAGTCTGACGTCACTCAGCCCCTCTCTGGTTGGCATTTTTGCGCGTAGAATACTGTTTCCAACCGTTAGGGGTATGAAACTCCAGTAAGAGATAGAAGGGTGTGACGTTTCAGGGTCAGAACTGTTAGCTCCCTATAGAGTAAAATCAGGGATAGATAGACTTTTTTAAGACGGAATGGGTAACAGGGTTATTCGGGTGCGCGTCCTAGTCCACGACCCCCTTACCCGTGACGGAGGGGTATGAAAGAAGAGGCGGGTCTTATTTTTGTTATGGCGTTGTATGTATATCCGGGTCAAATAAACGTCGTCTGCCCCTTCGTCTGCCAAGTTGGAATGGGCTCGGATTGTAATTTTTGAAATAACATTGTTTAAAAATGGAAGTTACACAAGACATAGGGCTTGCAACTGAAAAAAAAAACGGGGAAGACCCAAGAAAATTAAAAGTGAGTTAGAATTGAGTAAAAGTCTTCATAGATATTACAGCACGAACAGGTTTTAACCAAACACTAAGCTCACAAAACTCCTGACAATTCACTAAGCCTTGGTTAACTTCATCAAATTCGTTTACAAAATCATGAGGATAGTAGAAATGATTGGCTTAAGAAAGAATTAGCGAACACTTTTCACCTATACAGATGTACTCCAAATCCAAAACACCGGCACCAAATTCACTAACTACCTTCTTAATTGCTATTAAAAACAATTCCCGAATAATTACCTTGCCCTCGCATTTCGACGGCTCCATTTTGAACCCCTGTGAAGACGCTTATCTGTACAACCATAGCCCACTCGATCCGCGCTCTATAGCTATAGCGCGAGCAGCTTGCGTCGTTACGCGCGTGATCGAGTGGGCTATGGTACAACGCAAGAGGGGTCGTAGTCATGGCGACAGAGGTAAACAGGAATTACGTATTTTTGGCCCTCCCCGTCAGCAACGTCACCAATACGTAGTTTTTTTGAGCCAATAAGATAATTTAATTTTTTGGTTACGTGTTGAAGGAAGGGACTATATGCTCGTCTATGAGTCGGACTGAAGTAAAGGCCAAACATTGTTTATTCCGTCTTAAAAAAGTCTATCTATCCCTGGTAAAATCTTAAGTTCCTGTCGGTTGCCTCGTTAATTTCGTTTCGGTCGCGTCGCCGAACGTCTTTTTCCCTGTTCAGACGTTTAGAGCAGACGACTTAAAACGAGTCGCGTGTGTTATAATTTTTGAGCCTAGACGTTTGATTATTAAAATAACTGAGCCTTCAAAATGATAAACAAATATCGTACCTAGAATCCTAAAACTTTTCATAATAGCATCTGCTAATACAGCCATAGCTCACATGATCACGCTCAGTAACTAAGGCATGATCCAGTGAGCTATGGCTAAGGAAGCGACGCTAACGAGGTGGCGCCATCTCCACACTGAACGACGAAACTGAAAACGAGTCGTTTATTTGGTGATCTTTGAGCCTGGACTTTTGAATATTAAAATAGCTGCTCATTCAAAATGATAAACAAATACCGTGCTAAGAATCCCAAAACTTTTCTTGTATCGTCTGCTAATGCAGCCATAACTCATATGATTATGATCACGCTCAGTAACATAGGCATGATCGAGTAAGCTATGACGTGGCGCCATCTCGACATTGAGCAACGAAACAGAACAATTTTAAACTAAACCCGCGAATATTTTACGTAGTTGTTGTCACGTGTCTAAGCGACTTCGCCAACTTGAATGTAACATTTTGGTGAAGTCTGAACGTGCCTTTAATTGTAAAACATGAAATTTCTTGGGATTAGTCATGAAATTTCCCTGATCATAATGAATTAATCTTTAAATAGGACCAATGTCATTTAGTACTTTTAGCAGCTTTTTTCCAAGATTCATTAGTAACACAGATGTAATATTTCGTAATCGGAACGTTTCTTGTTTTTAATGTCTCAGTATAGTAACAAATAACAAATCAACAATTTGTTATGCAGGAAATTCCGATAACCTAGGCCTAAATACCGTCGTAATCTTAACGGGTTAATTTATTGTGTAACTGTAAGATTAAAAAGTGTGTTTTCTTTTGATAGTTTGCCCTCGTTACTAATATAGTGATTAATTGTTTTGATTGAAAATTTTTGAGGTTATATTGTCCATCTTAAGTTCTATAGGGATTTTAAAGGAAAATTTCAAGTAGCATTACATTATACCTTAAAACAACGGCCTTCTTCTAAATATAAAAGGAATTAAGAATTAAAAAAAAATTATCTCTTATCAAAAATTAATTAGCATTTATTTATTCTTAAAAACAATCAAGGACTAGTCTACTGCGCCATCCGCCATTGGTTTAGTGGCGTCTGCTAGCCTGAACCTCTTACCTCTACGGTATAGAGCTATCTCAGAAGCCATAGTGTGACGTTACCCATGGTATTTGCCCATAGAACCAAAGTGGTACCAAACAATGCCGCCAACTGTCAAAACTAAGCCAGTGACGTTTACCTAGGCACTGACGTCATGAACCGTGGTAGCTCTATTGGTTGAATTCTCACAGGCTGAGGTAGTTATTGGTTGAGGGAACTATTTATCGCGTATATTATTCGGTTTAGTAACCTTGCTCCAAATGTTAAGGGATGTTGGTAATTACCCCGCTTTGGGTATACAACACTTCTCTCGAAGAGGAGTATTATATACTTCTGCAAGAAGTGATAACTAGTTCATTAGGGAGAAGTAATAAGATGCCTAAGTATTCGCGCGCCATAGTCCCAGAGCCCCTTTCAAAATACAAGGCGAGACGTAAAAGGAGGCCCAGGCTATTTCACCTCTCCTCAGTCGGAAAATACGTAATTTTCGTCATTCGCGTCGGTTGCGCTGACGTGAGTTTTCAAGAACCAATGAGATGCTGGTTGTAATTTAGAGGCGGCGGGGATTAACTCCGGACCTACGTTTGGACTGGAGATAAAGCTAGAAATGTGGCGAATTTAAACCTTCTCCCGTCCCTAGTAAACTAGATATCGCTTATACAAATCCATGCTTGAAGGAAGTGTCCTCTCATGTAGAATGTCCAACTTGACTCGGCTTTTAATTACGATTATCTCGTTCCTCAAATATCTAAGACATCGTGAATATTTTAAAAGCCTTAATTTAAAGGGCTCCTTCGGACCCTTAGACACATGGCCCCGCGGATTTCCGAGCCCCCCTACCTAACCAGAGGGAGGGAGTGAAAGAAGGGGGATATTAACAAGGAGGGAACTACTTAGGGGTCGGAAATCGGTGAGGCAAAGTGTTGAGGAAGATCGTCTATGAAGAGGGGATGGAAATCCGCGGGGCCATGTGTCTAAGGGTCCGAAGGAACCCTTTAAGTAATCAGTAAAGTCGTAAATCAAAAGATTGTTGATAACATTTTGATTATGCTTTCAAACTTGGAGGATCATAAGTCCTTGACTGATAATGACTAATATTTAAAACTAAAATGGCGCGATTCTTATGGGTTTTTGGATTCATTAGGCTGGAGAGGGAATATTAACTCCCCATTAAAGGATCTTTTTTTTTTATTTTATTCGATGTAATTAAAGATTGTCGGTTAATTACATAATAGTATTTAGCGATTGCGTAATTTAGAGTATTTTAAGTATACAGTAACAGTAAAGGTTCTGAGCAATAATTAGAGTAAAATAATTTAAATCATTGAATAATTAGTAGTTTACTAGTAAAATATTACTGGTACCAGCATAAGTTAATAATGCCTCTAAGTACACAAATACGGGTTAAAACTGGGCATCTTCTGCAGGCTTCTGTGACGTCAGAACTCGTATAGCGCTTAGATCCGAAGAGAGAAAATTTTGAAATTTCTGTCGCGGTGCATCCACCAAGCGGTCGAGACGAAAAAAAATCATAAAGTGGAATAAAGGAGATTTTTACGTTTCGTATAGGCAGGCACTGGGGGGGAACGAATTTTACTTGAGCAACCCCAAATCCCTCTCTCTCTCGTGAGATAGAGGCGGTTTCAGTCCTGAAACATTCTAAAAGGGATAAAAGAAACGCTAGGCTAGGCGGTACAATTTTGTATTGAAGTTGAGGTGATAAATGATACGGAGAGAGTATAGAGTTTCATTAAAGGGAGCCAGACAAACACTATTGCCATAGAAGTGGAAGCGATTTGTGTACTTAGAGGCATAATTAACTTATGGTACCAGGGATAGATAGACTTTTTTAAGACGGAATAAACAATGTTTGGCCTTTACTTCAGTCCGACTCATAGACGAGCATATAGTCCCTTCCTTCAACACGTAACCAAAAAATTAAATTATCTTATTGGCTCAAAAAAACTACGTATTGGTGACGTTGCTGACGGGGAGGGCCAAAAATACGTAATTCCTGTTTACCTCTGTCGCCATGACTACGACCCCTCTTGCGTTGTACCATAGCCCACTCGATCACGCGCGTCACGACGCAAGCTGCTCGCGCTATAGCTATAGCTATAGAGCGCGGATCGAGTGGGCTATGGTTGTACAGATAAGCGTCTTCACAGGGGTTCAAAATGCAGCCGTCTAAATGCGAGGGTCCGGTAATTATTCGGGAATTGTTTTTAATAGCAATTAAGAAGGTAGTTAGTGAATTTGGTGCCGGTGTTTTGGATTTGGAGTACATCTGTAAAGGTGAAAAGTGTTCGCTAATTCTTTCTTAAGCCAATCATTTCTACTATCCTCATGATTTTGTAAACGAATTTGATGAAGTTAACCAAGGCTTAGTGAATGGTCAGGAGTTTTGTGAGCTTAGAGTTTGGTTAAAACCTGTTCGTGCTGTAATATCTATGAAGACTTTTACTCAATTCTAACTCACTTTTAATTTTCTTGGGTCTTCCCCGTTTTTTTTTCAGTTGCAAGCCCTATGTCTTGTGTAACTTCCATTTTTAAACAATGTTATTTCAAAAATTACAATCCGAGCCCATTCCAACTTGGCAGACGAAGGGGCAGACGACGTTTATTTGACCCGGATATACATACAACGCCATAACAAAAATAAGACCCGCCTCTTCTTTCATACCCCTCCGTCACGGGTAAGGGGGTCGTGGACTAGGACGCGCACCCGAATAACCCTGTTACCCATTCCGTCTTAAAAAAGTCTATCTATCCCTGCTGGTACTATTATGAGCCCAGCCCTTGGGCCATCTAGTTAATAAAAATGTGGGTTCTTACATCGCCTTGAAGCTTACAAGAAATATCTGTCCACGTGAATTTTTTAGAAGTTCAATAGAAACTCGAGGTTTAGTAAATATATTTGAAGGAAAGGACAATCCTGAAGTTTTTCTATTTAGTTAGGTAGAGCATGAATGTTGGAACTGTGTGTCTATGTTCATGTACAATATGTGAAGATTGTGATGTGTTTGAAATAATAGTTCGCAATTATTTTTTGATATTTTAATGCGTGAAATACTTTAGATTACACAAGTATATATATATATAAACATTTATTTATGTGCATTACTAAAAGACAAATCATTATAGATCAAAATGGAAATTATTATATTATATTATATTATATTATATTTCATCAGAAGTAAATGAACCGAAGTTACCGGAGTCCTATTGTTTATTCATTAAGCACAAGTTCCTCACAAACCCCCATATTTCAACCCCGACGATAGTCTCGCTCCTCTGCTCTTTCGAGTCACAACAATTTTGAAAACGCCACCAAGCGGCCAATGTTCGAGTAACCGGATTTTCCGGGAATTAGAGTTTTTAAAAATGGCGACTTTTTCCCTCGGAAGATTCTTTTGGGGAGAGGTTCACACTCTTTGAAAAACTTTTCGAGTAGGATAAGAATACTTTTAACATACTTTTGTCCAATGTCTGACTTTAGAATTTCAATAAATCTTTCCCGACTTGAAGTCACAAATGGTCGATTAACATTTGAAAGGTATTTCAAAAGATCATCCCATATGTTTTCATCCATTATCGAACGTAAGCCTAGGGCCTAGGCTCCTAAGATAGAAGCAGACGCCTATTTCTGAAACAACGACTATTTATTCATACTAACGATATTGCGCGGATTTGTAACTAAGCTGTAACTATGGTCTTTGGTGCCAGCGTTAAATTTCGAGACGATTCAGGTAGAGGTACAGCTACCTTGATTTTTACTACCCCCACGTTATGGAAAACGCATTATACAAATTTTGCCCTCTCCGGTAACTTCGGTTCATTTACTTCTGATTTCATTATATTATATTATTATTTTATATTTTATTTCATCATATTATATTATTATTTTATATTTTATTTCATTATATTATTATTTTATATTATATTATAATATTATAGCATATTATATTATTTTATATTATTATATTATATTTTATTATATTGGTTTATATTTTATAACATTGATTATATTATATGCATTTTAAGAATTAGAAACCATTGGTTAAAGATCAAAATATACTAGAAATTATTGAACTAAATTAAGATTATAATTCAATTGACACTTTTAAAGCCAACAATAGGAATTAAGTTTGATTTACAATACAAATTTTATGGATCTATTTTTTAACATGGATAAGGATAATATAGAGAGTTTAAAAGACTCAAGGAAAATCTGTACGAAAATCTGTAGCACCCGAGATTTTTCACAAAAATATGTACTAATTAATCCCAATTTAAAAGCTGATTGAAAAACACATGTGTATTTTCGAAGATATTACGGTCTAGAGTGCTAGAGGTTTTCGTACAGGTTTTTCTGTTGATTTCTTAAACTCTTCATAATGCTAATAATCAATTGAGAATTCCGAGACTTGGTTACTTTAATAGATATGCGGTAACGGATGTTTCGCGTTTGAACTTCGGAGTCTCATAGCGGATCCAAAGATGCCGGCAGCAAATCTTTGCTTTTTCAAGTTATGTTTCTTTTGAAAGGCGTATTGACCACTTCGTTCATTTGATTTCAAACTGCCAGCGTTTTCCATGTCTACAATTAAAATATTCATTGTATTCACTAATAGTACCACAACCGGCTGTATTGCTGGGTTGTGCTACCTATTATGGCTAAATATAATATTGACACGCCAAAGATTTTCGCGAGGTTTGCAAGGCCTTGCGAGCTTAGCTTTGGCGCGAATTTCTGTAGTGTAAACGATCCGAGCGAAGCGAGTCAGCGACGTACAGGGCCGTCCACATTGAGCCGTTTCGCGTCGCTTTGCGTTGCTTTGCTCGGTTTTGCATTCGTAACGCTATCCACATTGGCAGCAAAAACATTTTTCTTCGCGTTGCACGTCGAACGCTACAGGGCGCGAAGGAATAGACTAGTAGCGAAAAACTTTCGCGTCGCGGTTAGCAAGCACCAAGTGACAACCAATCAGAGGAAAGGAATATTAAACGAGAAGGGAAAGCCAACCTGCAGACTTGTTCAGGCATTTAAAATATTAAACTGTCTTGAGACTTCCGATTTTGAAGGATATTTAATTACTCTGGAAAAGAGACAATCCAAGGCTCTCTGAAATTTGAGGTGCACTTTTCAAGAAGAGGAGTAACCAATGGCAATAACGTTAAAAACCTCGAATTGAATACAGGCGCATATATTTCAGGAATAGAGTATCATGTTTGATTTCATAGGCCAAGTGCACTTTTGGGATCCAATTATGAAAATCTCCATCAACAAATCTATCCTAAAAACATCTCAAACCCAAATATTTCGTTTATGTTTCCTACGTCGTCTCCTAGTTAAAATTAATGCTGCACTAGCCAGTTTTACCAACCTACACGCGTTATCATCCGCCTTGTTTGCTATGACGTCAAAATCGCGCTTTGTATTGGGTTGCATTCAGTCGGAACAGCGAAGCAAATTGTTCGCGTTGCACTGAATCGCGGCGCGCTTGTCGGAAGCAACGCGAAGTAGCGCGTGGTAAAGCGAAGCTCAGTGTGGACGGCCCTTACCGCGCGCGCGAGCGTTACGTAGCTTGCGACGCGAAAAAAAGCCATAGTGCGGACGAACCCTAAGTATTGAACTAATGTACCAGCTAGTTTTTTCGGATCATACATACTTAGATCGGTATTTACTATACACTCAAAGCAAGGGAAGAAATAGAAAATTTGCATACTATTAAAAGGGAAAGAAGTGCTTTCAACTCCGAGAAACATCTAAATTTTTGTATTTTATCTTCTAGCACTAAAATCATTATTTAAAACATAAACGGTCTACATTTTAAGAAATCTTTAACTTATAGGCGATTTAATTTTTTTCTAATGATACACTAGAGCCGAATTGAGAACTAATTAGTTTGGATAACCATATATACATACCGGGTTTTAATTCGGCAGCGTTGATGTTTAACACGAGTGATATAGCCATGAGGCATAGACATATTAGATGTTTCATTTGCATGGTGAAGTTTTGACTGAACTGATCGAGACTCGGTAGGCCAGAAACTGCGGGAGTTATGATTCGATTAAGTCGATTTTCTCGCTTATATATTTTGAAGTCAGTTCTGTTGCTGACGTACTTTTAGCTTCAACTGAACGTAAAAAACTTGTTTTTTACGAACTGTTCAAGGAAAAATATGTTATTTTGTATAAAATTTCATTGCAGCTGTGTATAAAACTTCGATCATAGCCGTTTTGGTATATTTTTCCGCTTTTACGAGGCCTTGTTTTCGTACCATCCGTTCAACTTTACCTTGGAACATACTAGGATGATCCTTGGAACATACCTATGTAGTTTAGTGCAAGCGCACTTGCCAAATAGAGAAAAGCACACATCGAATGTCCGAAGAAAGTATTGTTGACCATTGGCAAAGAAACAATTTAGACCAGTACGAAAAACAAACTTCCCGGGGTAAGCCTAAGTGCTGGATAATATCCCTTAAGCCAGGAAACACCGCTAGAGGCATGACCGAGTTGGCTAGTATCTCACATGCAGTGAGCTGGGCTGTCTCGTGGAGTGAGAGAAATTATACCAGTGGCGTCGCTAGGCCTTTTTTGGGGGGCTATAGGCCCCCCCCCCTAATTCCAAACTTAGCCCCCTCAAAATAATCCGTAAACCCTACCAAAAAATTGCTGTTAGCAACCTAAAATTCTATAGCATTATATAAAAAATTATAATGATAGATTCGTTAAGTTTCATCTCAGCAGAGATGAATTTCAATATGAAATAGTACAATTTTGAAGATGGAGACTAGGGTTCGAAAATTACGGTAATTTTGGAAAATGGTAAATTACGCCGTAATTTACCGCGTAAATTACCGTTCATGGTAATTTACTAAAATTCAAAAATTAAATTATATTGATCGTTTTTAAGCTAAATAATGAAAAATATCACTTGAACACAGCTACTCTTTTTATAGAATAGTATCGTACATTATTTAAACACCGAGTTTTGATGTTTGCAGCTCAAAATACTTTTGAACAGCATCATCCACTTTCTTCTTCTTACCAATTTTGCGAATTATTGCTATTTCATAGGGCTGTGCGAATACTCGAATTTTCGAATAGTATTCGTTTAATTCGAATCGATTATTCGATTCGACGAATCGAATTTGCCATTTGGAAAAAAACGAGTATTCGAATTACGAAACGATTATTCGAAAAGAAATTCGAATAACCGATTTAAATACGAATACATCTCCCTAAACCGAGTATTCGCATCCAAGGGGCTAAATTCGAATAGAAAACGAGTATTCGATTGGAAATGGGAGGGACTGTGGTCACATGACATATATGAAGCTGTTTTGTTTATGGAATTTCAACGCGATTGCGCAATTCGCGATGTTTTTTTTTTCCTCTCAATAATTACTCAGTCTTAGGAAAAATTCCACTCTATGGGGAAATACAATATTTTAGACTGCTACGTGTATTTAGGAAACGATTACTTGTTTAGAAAAGAATATTCGTCTGATAAAACCGAGTATTAAAATTTTTGAGTGCTCTTTTAAAAACTAGTACTGCTAGGTGTATTTAGAAAACGATTAATCGCTTTGAAACGAATATTCGTCTGGTAAAACCGATTAATCGAAAAAAAACGAGTACTCGAACTACTTTTTTTGAAAAACGAGTAATATTCGTTTGAACGAGTACTCGATTCGGATTTCGAATAGGAGATTTACTATTCGATTCGTATTCGATTCGGTTTGAAAAACCACTATTCGCACAGCCCTACTATATTTCACGTTTTAGAACAAAATTCTAGAGAAGGGCCGATACCAGTTTAAACCGATACCGATATGTCGGTTTAGTCAAATTTCGGTGCCGGTATTGGTATCGGTATGGGCCCATCTCTGGAAATTTCTAACAACTACAGCTTTCCAGCTGAAGCAAACGAACTCGACAACAAGAATAGACGAGAAAATCCAATTTCATTTTCTTAATAAAATTTTTCCCACGCTTGCCGTTCGACCTTTTATGACTTACTCATGTCTCATGGGAAGAAATAAGTGTGCATGCACGGGTAGAGCTTTTAGACCATTTTCCAAGTGAAGGAAATGAAAATTCGATGGTAAATTACCATCGTGGTAATTTACCAGCGTAAATTACCATCGTGGTAATTTACCAGCTTAAATTACCCCGGTAATTATCAGGGTAATTACCGTTTTCGTAATATACCCGAGAAAATCGTAAATTACAGTTACCCTGGTAAATTACCGTGTAAATTACCATGGTAATTTACCGATTTAGAACCCTAATGGAGACAAGTAAAATGTTTCATGTTCTTCAGAAGGGAGTCCCAATAATGTGGACTAAAAGCTAACCAAAACTGAAAATAAACTAATGACGAGTGAAAATCCTTCATAATCGGTTCCGAAGTCTTTATCAATAAAAGGTTGCATATCTTTAAAATACGAATAATTTCACGTTGGCACAAATTTACGGATAGTTTTAAAGTCTACACATTTTCCAATGAACCCGTTATGGAATTTTTTTATTAAGTTCTTATAATAACTAGTTTGCCCAGATTTAGCCCCACCCCCCCCCCCAAATTTCAAACCCTAGCGACGCTACTGAATACGGGGGCATGCCCCGGAAGTTTGTTTTTAGCATGTAATATTCCTATTGGTCTATCGTGGCGGAAATACCATTTAATTAATGACCTTTGTCTTAATTGGTATAAGACTCGGAGCATATTCGATGTAGTCACCAAATTGTTAGTTACAATTAATGTGTTATCTGCGGCACTTTTTATCAGCCCCTTTTAAAGGCCGAGTTCCAGTGAAAAGGGTTCTAGCGAACTGAGAACCAAGCATCGAGACTAACAATGAAGCGACCGTGCCGATTTTCGAAGCCCCGCTGAGGCAAAAGTTGAAAGGGTTCTCGCTAACTGAAAGCCGTGCAATGTGGTTCTAGCGAACTGAAGATGAACAATAGAAATCCTTTTAAATTTATTTCCTCCCGAATTTTTGCTTTCCCCTGAAGTAAATTCTCTATTTTGTATCTTCAGTTCGCTAGAACCACATTGCACGGCTTTCAGTTAGCTAGAACCCGACTGAGGAGAGGCTGCGAAATAGCCCGGCCTCCTTTTACGTCCCCCCTTGTATTTTGAAAGGGGGACTGGGACTATGGCGCGCGAAATCTTAGGCATCTTAAACCTTCTCTCTAATAAACTAGATGTCACTTCTTGGTAATAGGTATTATTTGAAAAACAATGTCTGCATATTCAAAGTTGGACATTAGATTTATTTGCAACCCAATTCTTATGGAGAGGTTTTTTTCGTTGTTTAATATGAATAAAGATAAAATATAGTATGTATGTATGAGAAAAACCTTTACGAAAACGGTAGCGCCGTAAATGCTTTGCATTTTGAATTTTAATTGCATTAAGTTTTACAAATATTTTGGATAATATGCGTGCATATACAAAGTTTCATATATAACATTTTTTTGCAATACAATTCTTATGGATAGTATGATTTTTACAAAAACATTAAAACCTGTACGAAAACGTGTAACGACAAATTTTCTAGGTTTGAATTTTAATTGCATCAAGTTTTACAAATATTGTTACTAGTTTTTAGTCTAATTTGAAAGTTAATATTGAAAATGAATTAATTTTTCTCGCTTCAGACGTCAAAGATATTATGCTCCAGAGTGCTATACACGTTTTCGTACACGTTTCTCTGTTAATTTCTTAAAGTCTTTAATAATGCAAATAAATGATTAATTAAGAATTTCCAGCCTTGTTACTTTAATAGATATGAGGTAACGGATGTTTCGCTTTTGATCTTCGGAGTTTCATGGCGGATCCAATAGAAGCAATAAATCTAATAAGAAGAATAATAATCTATGCTTTATCTATACTACGTATGGTTGTCCACACTAAGCTTGCTTACCCATTTTTGCCGCTAGTAAAGCTTCGAAGGGCGTGTCCTCTTCCACTCTGTTCATTTGATTTCAAACTGAAGTCGTTTTCTATGTATAAAAAATGCATTGCATCAGAAGTATATTACTTCTCTTCGAGCTAGAGAAGTGTACCAGCACAAAGCGGGGTAATTGTAACATGATTCTTCCTACCCAACATCATTTTACATTTGGAGTGCACAAGGTTACTAAACCGAGTCACCCATGTAATAAAAAATTCCCTCGTAATTACTCTATTAGCGCTTAATTATTTGCCAAGGCGCATGCGCTTGGGGATTTTTGTCCCACATCAAGGTTGGTGGGTTGATTGATTGCTGAGGATTTAGCAAATACCAAAGAGTTATAGAATTCACCCTAGCACGGTGCGATAGCTACCATCTGAATTAAGTTTGATGAGCGGGAGAGCAAACAAAAAGGGCTCCCTCGCCTGTGAAGAATCATGTTACATAACTAAAGTATTAAAAGAGGATACAGAGTGTCATCCTTCTTCTATTATCCCCTTCTGATTGTATTCAGCGTGTATTGTTGGGTTGTTACCCATCTATTAAAACTAAATAGTACCCTCCTTGGGTAACATAAGGCAGTTGCGAATTTAATTTGTTTAAACTTATCATTGCAAACTAAAGCAATTTAGAAAATTAACATTTTTTCCAATTTTAAGAAATCATCTTTTCAACTTATAGGAGATTTAATTTGTTTTTAATGAAATACTAGATCTGAGTTGAGAAATAATTAGTTTGATTAACCATCCAATCTACATACCGGGTTTTATTAGCTCAACAGCGTTGATGTTTAACATGAGTGATATAAACATAAGGGATAGAAATATTAGATGTTTCATGTTCATGATGAATTTTTGGGTGTTCCAACTGAGATGCGAGAAACTGGAGTTATGACTCGATTCTGCGGGGTATCGTCTAGAGTCAGTTCTGTTGTTGACGTACTTTTCGCTTCAACCTATTGCGTTATATAAACTTATTTTTCACGAATTGCCCTTGGAAAAAAAATAGGTTGTTTTCGATTTTGTACAAAATTCCATTCCAGTTTGTGTCTAAAACTTATATCGCGAATGTTTTCATATATATTTCTATTTTTGCGAAGCCTTGTTTACGTAACATCGTGAATTTGAATAACTAACATGGTTACGCGGTATTCGGTAAATTACCGGTAATTTACGGACCGTAAATTACCTATTCACATCTTTAGGCATGGTTCATATTAATCTCGATTATATTTTAGCAGTTTTCGCTATCGGTTGATTCAAGAACGGATTCATGCTGATAAGAACATAGGGCAATAGCTTTATCCTCTGGTACCATCCTCGCATACTTGGTTGAGAAGATTCGTCTGCTAATATTTATGTCACGTGTCGAAAAGCGTACATTTCTATAATCTATATAGTTGCTGCAGACCGTTATAGATGGCGGAATGAAGTGACGCGAGCCTACACCAAGTATGCTAGGACGGGGACAGAATATCTCGTGCCCTATGTTCTTATGAGTGTGAATCCGTTCTTGGTTGATTAAATTAAAAATTTGAGTGTATTTTATAGTAGGAAAGAATTGTCTCTTACACAATATTTATTTTATATGAATTTTTTTTTAATTGGAAACCATTAGTTGAAGATAAAAGACATGAATAATTATTATTATGTTATGTAATAGGAGTTATGTGGAAAAAATGTGTGCATATACCTTGCAATTTTTATATAAGTTTTATTAACAATACAATTCTTATGCATAGCGTTTCTTTTAATATGAACAATTAAGGATTAAATATAGAATTTAAGAGAAAACCTGTACGAGAATGTGTGGCGCCCTAGATTCTAGCTTTTAATTTTAATTGCATTAAGTTTTACAAATATTTCAATTGTCGTAAGTTTTTTAGTCTAATTTCGAAGTAAATATTGAAAACCATTCATTTTTCTTGCGCCACACGTCAAGTGTGTTAGACTTTTTCGTTTTTTGTACACGTTATTCTGTTGATATCTTAAATTATTTAATAATGAAAATAATCAATTGAGAATTCCGAGACTGTGTTTGTTACTTTAGTAGATATTAGGTATCGGGTTTGAACTTCGGAGTTTCATGGTGCCTCCACCACCTAATTTGAGCTTTTCAAAAGCATTTTTCTTTTGAAGGGCATGTTTTCCACGTTGTTTATTTGATTTCAAACTGACAGCGTTTTCCATGTCTACAATTTAAAAATGAATTGTATTCACTAATTGTAGTACCACTACCGCTTGTATTGTTGGGTGGTTACAACTGTAATTTTGTTAACAGAAAGGCAGGGCGGTAGCGAGTGGTCAGAGGTCCTTGTTTCAAATTACCCTTAAAGGCCGACTTCCATCGAAAAGAGTTCTAGCGAACTGAAAACCGAGCATCGAGTCTAACAATGGAGCGACCGTGCCGATTTTTGAAGACCCACTGGGGCAAAAGATGGAAGGGTTCTAGCTAACTGAAAGCCGTGCAATGTGGTTCTAGCGAACTGAAGATACACAATAGAGAATTTCCTTCAGGGGAAAGCAAAAATTCGAGAGGAAATAAATTTAAAAGGATTTCTATTGTTCATCTTTAGTTCGTTAGAACCACATTGCATCGCTTTCAGTTAGCAAGAACCCTTTCAACTTTTGACCCAGCGGGGCTTCGAAAATCGGCACGGTCGCTTCATTGTTAGTCTCGATGCTCGAATGTTTCACTATGCAGATTGGTCTTAAAATTAGTAGAAGAATCGATAAAAAAATCATTTGATTTTCCACGTCACCCTCTTAAGGGGTCATCCGTAAAATACTCAAATCATGACTCTTAAACGGTGACCTTTAGGGCAAAGTGGCATGGAACATTTTCCACCCAAGGAACATCTCCTATAAATTATGGCGGTGCTTACAACTCCGATAAACATCTAACTTTTTGTATTTTATCTTGTAGCACTGAAATTCGTATTTAAAACAGAAACGGTTTACATTTTAAAAAATCTCTTTTTAAGTTATTGGAAATTACATTGGTTTTTAATGATATAATAGATTCGAATTGAGAACTAATCTGTTTCAGTAACGAATCTACATACCGGGATTTAATTCGGCAGCGTTGATGTTTAACATGAGTGACATAAACATGAGGATTAGAAATATTAGATGTTTCAATTGCATGATGAAGTTTTGGGTGTACAGACTAAGAGGCGAGAAACTGGAGTTATGACTCGATTCTTCTAGAGTCAATTCTGTTTTTGATGTACTTTCTAGTTTCAAGCTATAGCCTAAAATAACTTGTTTTTCACGAAATATTCTAGGATGAAAATAGGTTGTTTTCCATTTTGTATAAAATTCCATTCCAGCTGTTGGTGTCTAAAGCTTCGATCGTGAACGTTTTCATGAATATATTTCTATTTTTATGAAACATAGTTTACGTACTATCGTATTTTTCTCAGTTCAACTTCACCTTGAAACAAAGTGGGTATAGTTTAGTGCAATTGTACTTACCAAATAGATTAAAGCACACATTGAATGTCCTAAGAAAGTGGGGTTGAACGTTAGTGCATTTGAAAGAGACAATCGTGATAGATTTACCATTTTATCTTGATAAAAATCAACATATTTAGAAGTTAATGACTTTTATCCTGGGAAGTATAAGACACGAAACTATATTTGTCACCTACCATGTTCATTAGTTCCAGGAATAAATATTTATTCCTGTTAGTTACAATCACCGCATGTCCTCTACAGAAATTTTTATCACCCTCTTTTAAGAACGAGGTGGTAGACACTCAGGTGTACAATATGACTTGAACTCAATGTACTGTCAAAGCTGAACTGCGAGTTCCGAAGGATTTGAACTCAATGTACTGTCAAAGCTGAACTGCGAGTTCCGAAGGATTTGAACTCAAAGCACTGTCAAAGCTGAACTCTTTTGAACTCAGGTGTACACAGAGATCTAGTGCGTCTACCCCCTCGTTTAAGAATGACATGAGCAAGCCGCTGGGAATGACATGTCATAAGCAGCTAGAGCATGCCGCTGGAATGGACATGAAGTCCTAGTCGAATATTTTCAAACAGAGAGGTCATGAATTTCTAATTTCAAAGACAGAGATCATGAATTTCTAATTTCAAAGAGATCATGAATTTCTAATTTCAAAGACAGAGATCATGAATTTCTAATTTCCAAGACAGAGATCACGAATTTCTAATTTCAAAGACAGAGATCATTAATTTCTAATTTCAAAGACAGAGATCATCAATTTCTAATTTCAAAGACAGAGATCATCAATTTCTAATTTCAAAGACGGAGATCATGAATTTATAATTTCAAAGACGGAGATCACGAATTTATAATTTCAAAGACAGAGATCATGAATTTCTAATTTCAAAGACAGAGATCATGAATTTCTAATTTCAAAGACAGAGATCATCAATTTCTAATTTCAAAGACGGAGATCATGAATTTCTAATTTCAAAGACAGAGATCATCAATTTCTAATTTCAAAGACAGAGATCATGAATTTCTAATTTCCAAGACAGAGATCACGAATTTCTAATTTCAAAGACAGAGATCATTAATTTCTAATTTCAAAGACAGAGATCATCAATTTCTAATTTCAAAGACGGAGATCATGAATTTCTAATTTCAAAGACGGAGATCACGAATTTATAATTTCAAAGACAGAGATTATCAATTTCTAATTTCAAAGACAGAGATCATCAATTTCTAATTTCAAAGACAGAGATCATCAATTTCTAATTTCAAAGACGGAGATCATTAATTTCTAATTTCAAAGACAGAGATCGTCAATTTCTAATTTCAAACACAGAGATCATGAATTTCTAATTTCCAAGACAGAGATCACGAATTTCTAATTTCAAAGACAGAGATAATTAATTTCTAATTTCAAAGACAGAGATCATCAATTTCTAATTTCAATGACAGAGATCATCAATTTCTAATTTCAAAGACGGAGATCATGAATTTCTAATTTCAAAGACGGAGATCACGAATTTATAATTTCAAAGACAGAGATCATCAATTTCTAATTTCAAAGACAGAGATCATCAATTTCTAATTTCATAGACGGGGATCATTAATTTCTAATTTCAAAGACAGAGATCATCAATTTCTAATTTCAAAGACAGAGATCATCAATTTCTAATTTCAAAGACGGAGATCATGAATTTCTAATTTCAAAGACAGAGATCATGAATTTCTAATTTCAAAGACGGAGATCATTAATTTCTAATTTCAAAGAGACAGAGATCATCAATTTCTAATTTCAAAGACAGAGATCATCAATTTCTAATTTCAAAGACAGAGATCATGAATTTCTAATTTCCAAGACAGAGATCACGAATTTCTAATTTCAAAGACAGAGATCATTAATTTCTAATTTCAAAGACAGAGATCATCAATTTCTAATTTCAAAGACAGAGATCATCAATTTCTAATTTCAAAGACGGAGATCATGAATTTCTAATTTCAAAGACGGAGATCACGAATTTATAATTTCAAAGACAGAGATCATTAATTTCTAATTTCAAAGACAGAGATCATCAATTTCTAATTTCAAAGACAGAGATTATCAATTTCTAATTTCAAAGACAGAGATCATGAATTTCTAATTTCAAAGACGGAGATCATTAATTTCTAATTTCAAAGACGGAGATCATGAATTTCTAATTTCAAAGACAGAGATCATGAATTTCTAATTTCAAAGACGGAGATCATTAATTTCTAATTTCAAAGAGACAGAGATCATCAATTTCTAATTTCAAAGACAGAGATCATCAATTTCTAATTTCAAAGACAGAGATCATGAATTTCTAATTTCCAAGACAGAGATCACGAATTTCTAATTTCAAAGACAGAGATCATTAATTTCTAATTTCAAAGACAGAGATCATCAATTTCTAATTTCAAAGACAGAGATCATCAATTTCTAATTTCAAAGACGGAGATCATGAATTTCTAATTTCAAAGACGGAGATCACGAATTTATAATTTCAAAGACAGAGATTATCAATTTCTAATTTCAAAGACAGAGATCATGAATTTCTAATTTCAAAGACAGAGATTATCAATTTCTAATTTCAAAGACAGAGATCATGAATTTCTAATTTCAAAGACGGAGATCATTAATTTCTAATTTCAAAGACAGAGATCATCAATTTCTAATTTCAAAGACAGAGATCATCAATTTCTAATTTCAAAGACAGAGATCATGAATTTCTAATTTCCAAGACAGAGATCACGAATTTCTAATTTCAAAGACAGAGATCATTAATTTCTAATTTCAAAGACAGAGATCATCAATTTCAAATTTCAAAGACAGAGATCATTAATTTCTAATTTCAAAGACGGAGATCATGAATTTCTAATTTCAAAGACGGAGATCACGAATTTATAATTTCAAAGACAGAGATCATCAATTTCTAATTTCAAAGACAGAGATCATCAATTTCTAATTTCAAAGACAGAGATCATCAATTTCTAATTTCATAGACAGAGATCATTAATTTCTAATTTCAAAGACGGAGATCACGAATTTCTAATTTCAAAGACGGAGATCATGAATTTCTAATTTCAAAGACAGAGATCATTAATTTCTAATTTCATTATGGCATGGTTCATAGAAATCTCGATAATTTTTATATTTAACATATTTTAGCAGTTTTCATCATCGGTTGGTTAAACTATTAATTTGAGCGTATTTATAATGAAGTACTACTTTCTCTTACACAAGTATATATATATATATAGAAACATTTATTTTGCTTACACATACAATTTTAGAATTAGAAACCATTAGTTAAAGGTCAAAATACATGATTTTTGTGTGGAATAAATTCGTGTGTATTCAAAGTTTTATATAAGTTTTATTTACAGTACAATTCTTATGAATAGTTTTTAATATGAACAATTAAGGATAAAATATAGAATTTAAGAGAAAAACCTGTACGAAAACGTGTAGCGCCCTAGATTCTAGCTTTTCATTTTAATTGCATTAAGTTTTACAAATATTTCTACGAATTAATTTAGTCTAATTTGAAAGTTAAAGATTAAAAACCATTAATTTTATTTTTCTCGCGTCAGACGTCGAAGATATTACGGTCTAGAGTGCTAGACGTTTTCGTACACATTTCTCTATCCATTTCTTAATCTTTGTAATAACGTTATTAATAAATTGAGAATTCCCAGACTTTGTCACTTAAATCCCTGCTTTAATAGATATGAGGTAACGAATTTTTCGGTTTTAATCTTCGTAGTTTCATGGCGGATCCAGCAGAAGCGAGAAATCTAATAATAATTAAGAATAATTATCTATGCTTTATCTATACTACGAATTGTTGTCTACACTAAGCTTGCTTACCCATTTTTACCGCTAGTAAACTTTCGAAGAGCGTGTCCTGGTCCAGTCTGTTCATTTGATTTCAAACTGACAGCGTTTTCTAGATCCACAAATAAAGAATGCGTTGTATTCACTAATTGTACCATTACCGCGTGTATTGTTGAGTTGTTTTCAGACTAGGAGTATTGATACCATTTATACCAGGAGGCCAGGGTATTTGAGGGACAAAGTGCATCACCATGTAGCCTGGTCTCCTGGTATAAATGGTATCGATCCTCCTAGTCTGAAAACTCTTTTACAGCTAAAAAATCCCTTTTTGGATGAAACCTTGATTAACATAATAAACAAAACGAATAACGTTTCTGCGCAATTGTGCATTTGGTTCGTTTTAACTAATCACAATAGGCCTAAAGCAACATCGAAATAGAAAACAGGAAATGCTGAGCCCTCAACATATCTTTGAAAACGTTATCGGAAGTGAATAAGTTTGAAGGATGTATTGAACTAACTAATGTAGTACCAGCGAATTTTTTTTCCAATTTTAAGAAATCATCTTTTTTAAGTTATAGGAGGTTTAATTCGTTTTTAATGAAATACTAGATAATTAGTTTGATTAACCATCCAATCTACATACCGGGTTTTATTAGCTCAACAGCGTTGATGTTTAACATAAGTGATATAAACATGACTGATAGAAATACTAGATATTTTATTTGCATGATGAAGTTTTGGCTGTACCAACGGGAAAATGAAGTTAAGACTAGCCTAGATTAAGTCGATCTTCTAGAGTCAATTCTGTTGTTGACGTACTTTTCGCTTCAACCTATAGCCTAAAATGACTTGTTTTTCACGAACTTTCCTAGGTAAAAATAGGTTGTTTTCAATTCTGGATAAAATTTCATTGCAGCTGTTGACTAAAGCTTATATAACGGACGTACGTTTTCATATATTTTTCTATTTTTACGAAGCCTTGTTTACGTACTATCGTATTTTTCTCAGTTCAACTTTACCTTGAAACATAATTATATTTATTTATCATTACCGAAGGGTGTCAGGTCATATCAACAAAGGGCCTACCGGACATGTAGAATAGTTTAGTGCGAATACACTTACGTAAATAGAGAAAAATACACATAGAATGTATGTAGAAAGTAGTGTTAAACATTAGTTATTTGATACTATTTCATTGCAATTGGTACATTTAACTTGAATATATTTCAATAAGAAGCGATATCAAGTTTATTAGGGAGAAGGTTATAAATTCGCCACATTTCTAGCTTTATCTCCAGTCCAAACGTAGGTCCGGAGTTAATCCCCTTCCGCCTCTAAATTACAACCAGCCAGCATCTCATTGGTTCTTGAAAACTCACGTCAGCGCGCGACGTGAATGACCAAAATTACATATTTTCCGACTGACGAGAGGCAAAATAGCCAGGCCTCCTTTTACGTCCCCCCCTTTGTATTTTGAAAGGGGGACTAATAAACTAGATATCGCTTCTTGATTTCAATTTATACGAAGCCCTGTCCTTGTTTACATGAGTCTATCACGGTTTTTAAGTTGCAAATTTTACCTTGAAACATTGCTTTTGTGGTTAATGACTTTTATGGACACAAATTGACTATTTTAAGGATGACCCCTTTAATTTAATTAAAAAACTGATTTAGACAATGATTAATTAATAATTTAATTAAGGGGTCATCCCTAAAACCCTTATCAAATCATAACTCGAAAACAGTGTCCCTTGTGTCAAACAAAATGAAGATAGAAGTTACATACATTTTCGACTCAAAATAATTTCCCAAAGACCATCCCCCTTAATTTATGCCACCAGACTTATATCAGAAACAGCCTGTATACGTGTATATTAGAGTTAAAAAAGCGTCGAAAATGTTGAAAATAATAATAATAATATATTATTAAATGTTCATTCTGTTACTTCCTGGAGAGGAAAATTCTTACGACCATTGTCAGAAAAATATGCCAGATTTAGTTTATTTTCCTTTCTTGGTAGGCTATTGGAAAGAGGCCCTTATCACTTCAGAATGTCTCTTAAATCGTTGTGAATAGCTTGTCCTGGTTGTATTTATTTATATATTATTATATATACGATTATGTCTGACAATAATTGAGCTAAATATAAACGTTTATACGTACGTGTACATGAAAATTAATTGCAATAAATATAAAGCTGCAAGAATCCATATAAATAACTCGGGGTGACTTCTTAGTTCAAGCAGAAGTATATAATACTTCTCTTCGAGAGAAGTGTACCACCACAAAGCGGTGTAATTGTAACATGATTCTTCCCAACATCATTTTACATTTATTATAGCAAGGCTACTAAACCGTATCACATACGCGATAATAGATGCTTATCCGACAGCCATTTTCCAAGATGGCCGTGGATTAAATAACTATTTTTTGTGGGCAATATTTTAATTAAAATGGGCCGGAATAAGGTCAAGAAGAAACGACAAGGATGGTTCATGTAAATTTAAATTTGACCCAGAAACTCAAGGAAATTTCATGAATATTGAAATTTGACCCAGAAACTCAAGGAAATTTCATGAATATTGAAAATTGACCCAGAAACTCAAGGAAATTTCATGAAATTTATAAATTGACCCAGACACTCAAGGAAATTTCATGACATTTATAAATTGACCCGAAAGTTGAAGAAAATTTCATTAAATTTATCTATAAATTGACCCAGAAACCCAAGGAAATTTCATGAAATTTATAAATTGACCTAGTAATTCAAGGAAATTTCATGAAATTTATAAATTGACCCGGAAAATTTACCTGAATTTTAAACACGTTGCTGAAGGCCAAATTTATTAAATTTTAAAAATGACTCGGAAGATCAAGAGGAATATTAAGAATTTCTAAAGAGATATGTAGTTCGGAAATCAGTCCACAATTTCGTGAGAAATTTTTGAGTCGTCTTCAATTTCGAAAACAATATATTATCGTGAATTTATAATAAAACACTAATGCATTTCTTGAGGGTTTAAAAACATCTTAGTAAAGGAGACCGAAAGTGGGACAAAGCCCTAATTGAATCCATTGTTCTTAAAACTGACTATTTTTGAACTATAGCAAACAACAAGATGGCCCCGGCCAGATTAGAGCCCCATCGTTTGTAAGACTCCATCTATTGAGAACATTTTACTTGTTACGATGTTTACGTGTAACCCCTACGTAACTCTTAACCCTAATCCCTTTTGGAATTGCCAATGAGTTGTTTTAGTGAGTAACCCCTCGATGATTACTCGGGCGTATTCTGGCCGCAATCTTTAATCCCTATCCCTTTTAATAGCATCAATAAAAATCACAAATAAACGAAAACTCTCATTAATGAATAACCCCTCGACGCGCTACCTTTAACGGTATTAATATCATTACCCGTAACCCCTAAGTAACCCTTAAAGCAAGTCTCGGCTATGGTTTAGTTTAAACAAATGCCACTAGATGTTCCCATAATCGAGGGGTAGAGTTGACTGACCCCTTAAGCCAAGCAAAGGTTAGTTTTAGCTCGGCCCTCGTGGAGCAATTCTGATTGGCTCCTGCCTTGGCAAAGCAAAATTTGTTTATAGAAGATCAGCCAGAATGTTAGGGGTGCCACAGCAACCGACATAAATTGTTTAATTCCAATCTTCTTTAAAATCACCAGTGAAAATCCCCAATGAACAAAAAAAAATCGTAAAAAGACGAACAAAATACATCTTCTACAACATTTACAACAACAGTGCGACTCAAACTAATAACCCATGGTGTAGATGCACATCAAATGATGAGGCTAAAAACAGTATTACACCTATAGCCGTCCGTCTCCTTTTTAGTTTAGCATACATAACCTTAGAGAAAGAATAACGCTTTGTCACTGTATGCTATAATCAGCATATTATAACCGTTAAGCTTAACATCTACTTGACAGCCAATTACGTACTTAATCTAGATTATATTGTGATTGGTTTATTGTAAGTTAGTCCAATACAATTTGTCCTTTATTTCCGCATTAGACCGGATTTGGGAATGTCGGAAATTCCCTCCTGCTTCAAATAGGGTTAGTACACTCTAATTTGTAAATATAGAAGTAGCTTAATCCCGAAGATATCAAATACAGCGTGTTTCTGATAAGTCTGGTGGCATAAATTAAGGGCGGGGGATGTTTGTTCTTTGGGAAATCGATTTTGAGTCGGAAATGTCGTAACTTCTATCGCCTCCATTTTGCCACAAAGGACACTGTTTTTGAGTTATGATTTGATAGGTGTTTTAGGGGTGACCCCTTGATTAAATTATTAATTAATCATTGTCTTAATCAGTTTATTAATTAAATTTAACGGGGTCATCCGTAAAATACTCCAAATTTAATATCATTCCATTTCGTGGTTTAATCAGGGATAGATTTAATTTTAGAAGTAGGAATGGCGAATAGAGTAATCTGGGCGCGCGACAAAGTCCCGGACCCCCTTCCAAGGGACGGAGGGGTATGAAAGAAGAGACGGGCCATAGCGACAGAGGTAAAAAGGAATTACGTATTTTTCGCCGTCCCCTTCAGCAACGTCATCGAAACGTAGTTTAAGTGAGCCTATGAGATAATTTAAAATTTTCGTTACGTGTTGGAGGGAGGGGCTCTATACTGGGTGGGCTATGAGTCGGACTGAAGTAAATACTAACCGTTCTCCATTCTTACTTCTAAAATTAAATCTATCCCTGCTTTCAGTTACTTAATTAAAGTTAAGGGGTCATCCGTAAAATACTACAAATTTAAAATCGTTCCATTTCATGGGTTAATTTCTTGTTAAAATAATGAAAACGTTTTGATAATTTCGGTTTAATCAGCTCGTAGATTGAGGTGAATTCAAAATACATAAATCATAGTTTGTTAAAATGATAGAATGTCACGTATCTGTCCTCACTCTTGTTATGTCCACGGAGATACAGCACTTGATGTAGTCATTCCATAGAAACCAATGCTGATAAATGTACTATACTGCCATTACTACATTTCATGCATATTTCGAGCAGTAAAAGCAATAACTTTTATCACCTTATCAATTTCATTTCTTTTTTTCCGTTTTAATAAAACACAAGGCTGCCTTTTACTACTAAGTGCTGGGTTGTTAAAATTTTATCTTCAATTCGAAAGCTACTGTATTCTGCTCCGAAATATCTGGAAGTTTATTTTTAAGAGTATTTTTGGTGTCTTCACTCTTTGTTGTCAGTTATTTCTTGGCAACAAAAGGTAATTCAGTAATAATAAATGCTTGCTGTATCATTGTTGTTATTTGTTTTAATGCCATGTAGAAATTAAGCCAGTATTGGGATAAAAATCCTCGCGAGAACCATATGAAGTTCCAATCTCAAAGTTGGAAATTATCACCACGAATCTTGAGCTCGTGAAATAAGAAATTGTCGCTCAAAACTTGAGTATTGTAGCTCGTGAAATTTAAAATGCTGCCTCAAATTTTTAAATTAATTTCTGAAGTTCAAAATTATTGCTCGAAATTTTGAAATAATATTGTGAAGTTCAAAGTTCTCCCTCGAAGTTTTAAAATGAACTTGTTAAGTGAAAAATTCTCGCTCAAAATCTTGAAATCAACTCATGTTGAAAATTCTTGCTCAAAATCTTGAAATCAACTCATTGTGTTGAAAAATTATCCCTCAAAATCTTGAAATCAAACTCGTGAAATTTAAAATTCTCCTTCAAATTTTGAAATAATTAACTTTTTATGTTAAAAATTCTCGCTCAAAATTTTGAAATAATTAACTTTTTATGTTAAAAATTCTCGCTCAAAATCTTGAAATCAACTCATGTTGAAAATTCTTGCTCAAAATCTTGAAATCAACTCATTGTGTTGAAAATTCTCGCTCAAAATCTTGAAAGCAACTCGTTGTATTGAACATTATCGCTCAAAATCTTTAAATTAACTCGTATTGAACATTATCGCTTAAAACCTTGAAATCAAGTTGAAAATCTTAGCCAGTAATCTTGAATATTACTTAGTGAAATAGCTTACTATAGTATCCCCTCCCACTTCTCAAAGTACCATCCTTACACAGTGTCAAAGAAGAGGATTTCCTTTGTCACTTTTATATTGTTTCTGAGTTTACAAATGTATTTATGATTTCCTTATTTTTTTGTTCACAGTTTCTCCGCAATCCTTAACTCGTAGCCGAGTTATCTCGGCTGCAAAGTGGCTCCCCTAGTGGACGAAGTTCGAATCTCTCCCTTAGAACAGTCTAAACGTCGACGAAGGCAAGGTGGTTCATACCACCCCTCGTCGACACCAAGCACCATGATGTACCTAGACATGGAAAACGGGCAGGTCTGGCAGGAACTGCTCCCCAATTCCTCCGGAAGTAACCGGCACCGAACGAGCTCTGACGAACCCAGTACCCCAACCGGTTCTAACCCGGAATCGGACATCCAAGTGGGTCCACCAATAAAATCGCATCATCAACCTCACCACCATAAATCCCTAACCAAACAAATGTCTCTAAATGGCTTCCCCAAATACGGCACCGGAAACAGTACCGGCGCTACGTCAACCGGTGGCGTCGGAAACGGCGGAGGGGGCGTGGTTTCGGACGGGACCACGACACCGGTGTTGCGTTACGGACAAGCGAAAATCATACAAGGCAGACCCCGGAAACGCGTCGTGTTTAAGAACGGCACGGTTAATCTAAGCAAAGAACACGTCTCCAAACGAAGCCAACGTTACCTACAGGATATATTTACTACCTTAGTGGACATACAGTGGCGTTGGAATCTGTTAGTATTCGCTATGGGGTTCATACTAAGTTGGTTAGGGTTTGCGGTTGCCTGGTGGCTAATCGCCTTTGCGCATGGTGATTTCGACCAATTGCACAATGAAAGCTGGACCCCGTGTATGGTCAACGTTAGATCTTTCGCGTCGGCATTTTTATTCTCAATCGAAACTCAACATACAATCGGATATGGTTCGCGTTACACCACGGAGGAATGTCCGGAAGCCATCTTCATCATGTGCTTGCAATCTATTACCGGTTTAATGATTCAGTGTTTCATGGTGGGCATTGTCTTCGCTAAGCTTTCGCGACCCAAGAAACGTTCTCAAACATTGATGTTCAGTCGACACGCCATAGTTTGCCTAAGAGACGGTCGACTGTCCCTGATGTTTCGCGTCGGTGACGTGCGCAAATCGCATATTATTGGAGCTAAAGTATCCGCTCAAGTTATTCGTCGTAAACAAACGAGGGAAGGCGAAATCATACCCTATTACCATCACGAGCTTGACGTCAGGTTTGACGCTGGTGGGGATGGGGTATTGTTGATATGGCCAGCTATAATCGTACATGAAGTGGATGAAAATAGTCCCTTTTACGGTATGTGCGCCGAGGACATGGTCCGTGAAAGATACGAACTTGTAGCTATGTTAGAAGGCACCATAGAATCAACTGGACAAGCGATACAAGCGAGGACATCGTACCTGCCAACTGAAATATTGTGGGGACATCGTTTCGAGCAAGTTATAAGCTACCGTAAAGAATCCGGAGATTACATGGTGGATTACGGCAAATTCAATTCAACCTACGAAGTAGAAACCCCCTTATGTTCAGCGAAGGATTATTACCATTATCAAAGAGCCTTGGCTGATGGTGGTAGTTCCGTTAGGTTGGGTGCGGGAACCGCCCTAGGGCGATCGAATACAATGGGTGGCGCAGTTGGAGGGTCACATGGTAATCATTTGGATGTAGGCTTCAGTATGGATTCCTTAAGACGGAGCGATACATCCCCGTCGGAAATCAGGTCTGCTTATAGCTAGGGTTAAAGGTTAAAAGGTTCGCCGCGAGCTTATAGTATATTTTGTGTTAAAATTATCTTATTGATTTATTTAAAATAAAATTTACATGACAATAATAGGCCTAAGTCGGAGTTAGGTACTGTTTAACCCCTGGTTTAACTTTGTTCAGTTTTAAGATACTTGTTGCATTTCTAGTTCAATTTACATGGGACAAGGGGTTATGTCTCTAATGTTAAATTGACGAAATTAGGAATAGAGTTAACCCTAAAATGACAACAAAGGCTTAACAATGGCATAAGCTTAATGTTTTAAAAGAGTTCTTTCATTTGTGACGTGACGTCAAACAGACTCCTCGTTGTACGCTATGGGCGGTTAGGTGTAGTCCAAGGTTTAGTCTAGAGTAAACCCTAAAAGGACAACAAAGGCACAAGCTTAATGTTTTAAAAGAGTGCTTTCATTTGTGACATCAAACAGACTCCGCGTTGTAGGCTATAGGCGGATAGGTTTAGAGCTAACCCTAAAAGGACAACAAAGGCTTAACAATGGCACAAGCTTAATGTTTTAAAAGAGTGCTTTCATCTCCGATTTGTAGGCAATGGGTGGTTTTGAAATTTACCCTCTTTTAATTATGGTTAAATAAAAAGGGTTTTACCACATTTTATACGCTGTAATTATAGGCTTAGCGGTAACCCTATAATTTTAAAACTATTGTTAAAATATTTAAGTTACTACGGTACGCGTTAAAGCTGTTTTTGGTTAAAGATTGAATTAGGCTTTTAATTAGTGGTATCCCTAATTAGATTGATTAGAAATTTTTAAATTAAAAAAATAAATAATGGCACAGTTGAAACCAATTAACAAAATAGCAATAATGATGCCAATCTTTTGACACAATTAACCCGGTGATGTTAAACCATAACCATGGATATTTAAAATATATATATATATAATATTTATATATTCGCATATACAATACGTTTTTCGACTAATTTTTTTTTTTTCAAGAACATTTTAAAATTAAGTTGTGTAAAAGCATGCGCATAGAACACAATAGGTTTATTGGAATAGAACCAAAACACTCTTTTACAAGTGTTTTGGGTTGCATAATTCCCCCAAATATGATAAACATTTAAAATATACAGCATGTACATATAAAATGTTATTTTAATCAAGTATACAGTATAACAATATTGTTCTATTAAATTCTACAAAATAAGACATTTTTGTCTTTTTAAAAAAAAACAAGAAAAGAAAAAATAAACCTGAAAAAAAAAAAACACAGTTATTTAAAATGTAGTTTATTAATTATGAGGATTTGAAATCATTTTTTTAAATATTACAAAACATAAATTTGCATAATCGGGGCTTAGTTTATCATTATAATAAATGTTTTTTCTAGTCACATTCCAATATTTGTGACTTTACAACGAGGGGCAGATCACTCATCTATAAATATAATAGGATTTAATCAGATTAATCTAGTTTTTAATCAATTATGCACTGTAAAAGGTACAAAAATCGTTTTTAATCTATGATAACAAGAGTGATCTGCCCCTCGACCATCGCTCTCCAATTTTTAAAACTTTTATTAAAAGTTTTGATATAAATTAAATTTAAGTAGAGTTAAAATGTAGTTAAGGGTAAGGGATTTAAATATAGTGATACTAAATGAAATTACAATATTTTTAAACACAATTAATATTAATCATAAGAATTAACAGTGCCTTACGGGACCAAAGAACCGCATTTAAAATTGCTATATTCGAGTTTAAATTTTCTTGGGCTTGAATCATTCATTATTGCATAAGTTTATAAGATATGTTCCATAAGTGTGACACCACCTATACTTCGTAATGCTAAAAATGCTAGAAACGATAAGAAGAGCTTCTCAAATTTTCATGGGTAATTAACTATTCTCTTTTAATTAACATTACCCCCTGGATGATTACATCCCTGTTAGGTAACCAATGCTGCAATTAAATTGCTTGTTTAATTAAGCGAGAGCGTTGCTTGCCTAACACGGATCTGCAATTACCAATGCAAATTTGAGAATTTTTTGTTCTCGATTCAGGACGCTATTTCTATTAGAAATGAATGATTTCAACCCATGAATATTTTAGCTAGAATCTTTCCAATAAGCAAATAAAAATATCTCATGTTGAATTTACAATAAGCATTTGTTAAAGGGATAAAATGGGCTATAATTATTTATCTTTTTTAATGGATAAGCGTATAAAATAATTAACTTTAATAATTAACCATGTTTCTTTCTATCTACCATATTAAAGAAGATACAAGTGCATTTAAGGTTCTATCAAGAAGTGAAATCTAGTTTATTAGGGAGGAGGTGTAAGATGCCTAAGTATTCGCGCGCCATAGTCCCAGTCCCCCTTTCAAAATACAAGGGGGTGGTAAAAGGAGGCCGGCCTATTTCGCCTCTCCTCAGTCGGAAAATACGTAATTTTCGCCATTCGCGTCGAGCTGACGTGAGTTTTCAAGAACCAATGAGATGCTGGTTGTAATTTAGAGGCGGGAATTAACTCCGGACCTACTATACGTTTGGACTGGAGATAAAGCTACAAATGTGGCGAATTTATACCTTCTCCCTATTAAACTAGATATCACTTCTTGGTTCTCCGCGAAGCACTGGAAAGTACCTCTATTGGACGCCTAGTATCACCTGACGTGTTCGTCCAATAGAGGTACTCCCCAGTGAGTGCTTCGTGGATAAGCCTAACGCGTAGTGCCATCCATTACGGATTAAAACTTAATTCACTCGTATCTTCTTTAATATTGTAGATAGAAACATGGTTCCAATTGATAAAGTTCATTATTTTTTACGCTCTATCCATTAAAAAAGAGAAAAATCAAGTCCGACGTATCCCTTTAAAGTTAGTTATAAAATGTAAAATAGCCTAAAGCGTGTAAATAGAATATAACGAGATAATATTAATACATATTCCCGGTACGTTATTGAAATAAGATTTAAACTGTATTTTGCTACATTATATACATATATAATTTTATTGTAATTTTATAAGATGGTCAACGGCTCAACTTGCAAATTTTGTACATTAGTTTTTAGACGGAAATTGTATTTTTAACTTCGCATGTAAAGTAGATAGAAATTAAATACATAGAATTTAAGAATAAAATATCAAATATCAAAGAAAAATATATATAGTTTTTTTTTTATGAATTTCATTAATGGCCTCTCTCTGGGATTAAGTATCGGATTACTTGGATATTTTATTTTAATAAAAATCACTTTGGATAGATGCGGGGAAACAAAAAACCCATGAAGATACTAGTTTTACAAGGGCCTCATTTTTGCTGCTATATTTTATTAAGAATTAATTTAATATTCTTCTTAATATTAAACTTTAGAATAAATAATCAAGTTTCGTTATTTTTTGTGTATGTTCATTACAAGGCTAATTATAAACAGTAAAAATTATTTTTAACATCGCCAATAAATTTAGGCGATTTTGAGTCGAAAATGTTCTAGACTTCTATCGCCTCCATTTTGTTGGCCCAAAGGGGCACTACTGTTTTCGAGTTATGATTTGATTATAGTGTTTTAGGGATGACCCCTTAATTAAATTAAATTAAAAATCATTGTCTTAATTAATCAGTTTATTAATTAAATTTAAGGGGTCATCCGTAAATATTGAGACAATCTTAACTCGAAAACAGTGGCCCGGACGGAAAAATGCCATAGAAGCAAAAGTTCATAGATTTAACTAAAAGTATACTTCGTTCACAGTTCCCACCCTTTGGCTATTGACGCCATGTTAAATCAGAAGCAAATGACCCTCCTCTCAAACTCTACTCGAACCAACCAATCAGAGAAGGTTTATAGAAAATGGTGCTTTATAGTGGCGATTCAAACGTTAGGCTACTATATTGAGCCTATTCACGCCTGTTCCCTGTGCGACGGTCGTGAAGGTAATTAATCATACGCAGAAGGGGTCGACACTATTTTGTTGGTTAAGGGGGGTTTCTCATATTACATGGCGCGAGCAAGCTTAAATGAAGTATACTTTTTGTTTTTATCTATGAACTTTTGATAGAAGTTTCATTTTCGACTCAAAATTGCCTAAAGAATATCCCCTTAATTTATGGTAGACTTATCATAAACACCCGGGCAGCGCCGGGTACCTTAGCTAAAGATGTTCCAATCAGTAACACTAGAAGGTTTGGTTGAGTTCGTAAAGGTTGGGTCCTAATTTAGATCCATAACAGTTTAGCTTTATGAATGGTTTTGTTTAATTTAAAAGTTGTGAAAAAGATTCTAAAAAACTTTCACGCTGATATTTACGTGTACATGGCTTTAAGACTATTTAATGTTTAGTGTCTACTTAAGAAACAACCGGGACTTAGTTTGGCCAAATGGTAGTATTCCCCCTCCACGGATTTTTAAAAGTTTGTACTCATTTCGGATAGTAAATGAGGTGGGGAACACGATGCCGTCAAAATTTTTCACCGCAAATGATTTTTTTTTTTTTAAAAAAGAAAAAAGGTAGCACATATTACTTATGGTTTTTTGTATATTTCATATTTGGGGCGCATACACTTGTTTAGATTATGTTTGGGATATTTTAGGTTCAGGTTAGGTTAGGTTCAGGTTAGGTTTGGTTAGGTTAGGTTTGGTTAGGTTTGGTTAGGTTTGGTTAGGTTAGGTTCAGGTTAGGTTAGGTTAGGTTCAGGTTAGGTTAGGTTAGGTTCAGGTTAGGTTCAGGTTAGGTTCAGGTTAGGTTAGGTTAGGTTAGCTTAGGTTAGGTTAGGTACAGTTTCTATTAGATTTCTCCTTTTCCAAAATATTGCAATTTTCATTAAAAAAAATTCAAAAAAAAAATTTCAAAATCATTTGCGGTGGAAATTTTTAACGGCATCGTGTTCCTCACCTCATTTACTATCAGAAATGAGTACAAACTTTCTAAAATCCGTGGAGGGGGAATACTACTATTTTACCCTTAGTTTAGCTAGTGCTGAATGTTGAAGTGAAACTCTGAAACAGAAATATATTATATTATAATATATATAATAATTAAATATTCAAGTTAGCTTTTAATAAATTCATGGATTTTCCTTAAATATATTCAAATAAATGTTGACTTTTTCCTGCAAGCACGTGTTTCTCTCCACGTGATACAGTCGACGGTTGCTAGGGGAATGTAGATGTATTACAACTAAGCCCAACCTACTTAAAGAGGGGGGAATTGGGGGCGTCTTTCGAGTGTTGCCATACAGGAGATAGAGAGAGAAAACTTCAGAGGCCTTCGTTCATTTGGCTTCACGAAACAAAGCAACAAACCTTTTAAATTCCCCGCTTCTAAGAAAAATAAATTAACCTAAAATTGATCAAATTACAATATTTTTAATCCTAAATTTGACGTAGTTATGGTAGGATAATGGGGCGTGGTTTACTTTTAGGATATTGAACCGGCCCATACACCCATTAATTTTAGGGAATTAAACCTTTTTAATATCACTAACGGGAAGATTTCGTATTAGTTCTTTCGAAATTATCGTCCAAGCAAGTTTAGTAATTTTTCGATCGCGAATTTCTACAAATTAAGCTTTAACTTTTGTGAATAATGGGTCGAAACGGGGTGGTAATTCATTGGTACAGACATGGATTACGTTTGCATGATATGCCATCATTAACCACCGCTATTCAGGTTTGTTTTTCCGGAATATTTTCCCGCTATTTTCAACCTCCAAGGACAAAGAGCGGGAAAAACTGGATATTGATTCTCTCGCTTTTAGACTTGTTCGACTTTGTATCCTGTTTTTATCTTTGATGGAGAGACGGCGGGTACAAAAGTAATTGGCTATAATCGAATGAGATTCTTATTAGAGTCTCTGGAAGATTTGGATAAACAATATCAGAAACACGGGGGAAGGTTAGGCTTAACATTTTTTAAATTTTCTGACCACTGTCACGTGGTCGTTTTGGTTTTTGAATTGGGAAAATTTTCAGGCTGTACATATTCCATGGAAAACCGGACGAAATTCTGTCGGATCTCGTGGATAAGTGGTCAGCCACTCATTTATCATTCGAGCAAGATCCGGAGCCAATATGGCATGAACGTGATGATAAGGTTAAGAAAATATGTGCCGAAAAAGGTGTCATGGTCTTGGATGAAGTTTCGCATACTTTATGGAACCCCAATGACGTCATCGAAATGAACTCCGGGATGCCACCGTTGACATACTCGTTGTTTTGCCACGTAATTATGAACGTTTTATAGTATGAGAAAGTAAAGGGCCTGGCAAGGTGAGGTAAAGCTGGGTCACCGGATGGTTCCGACACTCTGTACCCTGGTAACAAACAGGGCCGTCGAAAGAGGTTGTTATCCCACATCGCGGGGCCCCTTCAAGACCGCTCTATAGGCTTTCCGAGCCCCGGGGCAAGGTTCCCTAGATAAAATAATAGTATAATATTTTATCTATGGAGCCTTGGCCGGGGAAACTGACCGAATTGCCCCGCCCTCCCCCTATCGATGGCCCTGGTACTGCACATGCAGTGGTCATTGTCATCGAGGTTGCCAGGTTCTTCAACTGTTCACGCACATCACGCTATCTGGAGAATGTATGAAAGTTGCATATTGTAACCCTATGCAAGAAGGTAGCGGAAGCATTGGGCGAACCACCACGTCCTGTGGACCCCATTGATCTCAGCACCATTAAATTGCCCTTAACCTACTATGACAGCGAAGAAAACAAAGTCCCGACACCTGAAGAGGAGGGAGTATTCATGGAACTACCACAACAGAAAAATAGGGTCAGATTCCAAGGGTTATTAAACCACTCCTCAAGTCGCTGCCGGTAAAACCATCTTACCCGGGCAAGCGATTTATGGAACCCTTTAAATTCTGGAACGGTTAAGCCTAACCAAGCTTGTTAACGGTGCCTTGCCCTTTAGGTATGGTTTGGTGGTGAAACCAGAGCGTTGGAGCATTTAGCCGATCGTCTTAAAGTGGAGGGAAACGCGTACAAAGAAGGCTACTACATGCCAAACCAGTTCGAACCCGATCTCATAGGTCCCGGAATGTCCATGAGTGGCGCACTACGTTATGGTTGTCTTTCAGTTAGAAAGTAATGGTCACGAGTCCTAACCCACGGTAATCTATCAAGTGTTGAGGTACATGAACCGCAACATCTTCGTAGGTTTTACTGGAGTCTACACGACCTTCACAGAGAATTATGTCCGGATATCCCGCTACCAAGTGGATTGACAGGCCAACTCATTTGGAGGGAGTATTTCTACACCATGTCGGTTAACAACAAGAATTACGACGAAATGGTGGGCAACCCCATATGTCTCAACATTCCATGGTAAGTAGTACTGAGATCGAGTACCCCGGGGGACATAGACGGGGATTCACGTCGTACCTTTCCACCATGCAGGAAACCCAATGAAACCTATCTGAAACGATGGGAAGATGGTAAAACGGGCTACCCCTTCATCGACGCGGCTATGCGCCAGTTGAAGATAGAAGGATGGATACATCACGTAGCGCGTAATGCTGTTGCCTGCTTTTTAACACGAGGGGATCTATGGTTATCGTGGGAGGATGGCCTGAAGGTACGTCCTTGTCTTATATCTTGGCACCATGGGTGATTTGACGTTACCGTTCCCCCCTAGGTGTTTTTAAAGTATTTAATCGACGCGGACTGGTCCGTTTGCGCTGGTAACTGGATGTGGGTGTCCAGTTCCGCTTTTGAGAATATCCTACAATGTTCCTATTGCGTTTCCCCTGTTTATTACGGTCGTAGACTTGAACCGACTGGTGAATACGTCAGGTGAGTTACGAAATTCTAATGGCTCTTTAGGGATTTTAACGTTACACTTTAAATTACGTCACGAAGGAGGTACATTCCTGAGTTAAGGAATATGCCTTTGAATTACTTGTACGAGCCTTGGAAGGCTCCGAAAAGCGTCCAGTTAGAAGCCGAGTGCATTATCGATCAAGATTATCCTAGTCCGATCGTGACTCACGAGGACGCTTGCAAATGGAACACGCAGCAAATGAACAACATCAAGGACACGTTATTAGGGAGTGAACAGGTTCCGCCCCATTGCGGACCCAGCGATCATCAAGAGACTCGTGTCTTTTTACGATTGTCGGATAAATGTACCCACAATATTCATCCATGCTCAACTTAGACCTTGGCCTCTGTTAATACATGGTTTATACTAAACAAGTTTTTATCCCATATACTAATTACACACTTTTATAAGTACGTGTAAAAATTTTTAATGTTAACCCAATTACCTCTCATGTTGCTGACAAAATGTTCCTCATCAGTACAACATTCCAAAAAGCGTTCGTGATTTAAGACACGCCCACTATAGGGTATAGTCTGCTACTACGAAGTATGAACTTTCTCGTGACGTCACTCCCTCCTATATATATCTCTAACCTCGGTTTTGGCAACCATATTGTAAGTCATCAGTTTGGGCCATACAATAGACCCATCTCAGAAGCCTGAATGTGACGTCACCCATGCTATTTGCGGTACCAAATATGGCCGCCCACAAACTTTCTCGTGACGTCACACCCTCCTATCTCTAACCTCGGTTTTGGCAACCATATTGTAAGTCATCAGTTCGGGCCATACAATAAACCTATATCAGAAGCCTAAATGTGACGTCACCCATGCTATTTGCCGTACCAAATATGGCCGCCCACTAACTTTCTCGCGACGTCACGCCCTCCTATCTCTAACCACGTTTTTGACGACCATACTGGAAGTCATCAGTAAGGGCCATACAATAGACCTATATCAGAAGCCTATAAGTGTGACGTCACTAATGCTATTTGCAGTACCTAATATGGCCGCCCATTGCCAAAGATAAGACGTGACGGTTTACCTAGGCACTGACGTCACAACTGAGATAGCTCTATTTAGACTACCAATATTGACGTCACGTCCCCGTAGCTCCTCCCCTCTCAGTAGCATAAGTTTATAAGATATGTTCTATAAGTATGAAATTAAATATACTTCGTAATGCTGGAGACTTACTGAGAGCTAGTTCAAGAATGACAAGCGAGAATTGCCTACATTCACTTAACTTTGCAGCATGGATAAAGAATGCGCGTGAGGAAATTTGTTTTCACTGTACAGGATAGGCAACTCCCTATCTCGAGCGACAGCTTATTCTGTATATACTCTGTTACAACGTCGGTTGTCAGCACGCGTAAACCCAAGTCTCTATGTAATCTAGCCTTGCGCGTGCTGACAAGAGACAAAAAACTTCAGGATCTTCAGGATTTAAAATATCCGCGAGTTTTGTAGCTCGAGTGCACGGACCTCTGGCCTTAGTTTCAAATACTGTGAAGGCCTAGAGGTCCGTGCACTCGAGCTACAAAACTCGCGGATACTTTAAATCCTGAAGATCCTGAAGTTTTTTGTCTCTTGTCAGCACGCACAAAGCTACGTTAAATAGAGACCTAGTTTTACGCGTGCTGACAACCGATGTTGTAACAGAGTGTATACAGAATAAGCTGTCGTTCGAGATAGGGAGTTGCCGATCCTATAGCATGAAAACAAATTTCCTCACGCGCATTCTTTATCCATGTTTGCAGTTTGTACTAAGCCTTTGATAGCATCTATGAAGTTTCACCTGTCACTTCATAACAAGCTCCAGTTTGTAACCAGTGGTGAACTTATGGAACATATCTTATGAACTTATGATACCTCTAAAGTAAGTTGCTATAAGAAAAAAATATAAGGTCAAAGGGGCAACCAACTGTCCACTCTTGTCTTGAACAGAATGATTGCAGTATCAAAATATTTTACAGAATATATATTTGTAGAAATAGTTTTGCGTTTTTGAGTAAATGTTTAATAAAAATTATAACACTTGAATTTTTATTCTTAATTTTATTATTTTAGCATCATTTTCATACATTAATATTTTCTAACAACAAATTTATTAAGTTCCCATATTTTAATTATAATTAATGAGCAGCATCGGCTGGTTCTTTGGGAGCGATAAAACCTTCTGGTGGGATCTCATCATGGGGCCAGAAAGTTGGTTTATCGGGATTGAAACCTTGCTCAGGGAATGCGGTAAAGTATTCCTCCAATGTCATTTCCTCAACAGGCAACATTGCATCCAGAATGGCCAGCTACAAACATTTTAAATAAAGTTAACGTATTACAGAAATGGTTGTCTCCATACCTGGGCTTTGTATTCCTCAATTCTTTTATCGGAATCAGCACAAAATTTGGCGATTTCTTGTTCCTAAAATCAAGGTGTTAACATTAACTCTGTGGAAAATGAAGTTATTTGTGTAAATTATAATTAATTACAGCTTCTTTCTTTTGCTGATCAACCAGGGATGATTGGGTGTCCTTAGGATAAGGGATGCTTATTGCAGAATATTGTTTCTGGAATTCATCAACCAGTCCAGGAATTGCAATTTTGGATTTATAGAATTGCCAATCGATTGCTGGAGCCGTTTCTGGGTAGCCTAGAACCCTAAAAAGATAATTAATGCGTTGAATTAAATAATGGGGCATTAGAGGAATCTGACCCTGTAAATCAAACTTCTGGAAGAGGTCACACAAAATTTTTCTAAGCCTTGGTCTTACTTTCGTAAATAGGTGTCCGATTTCGATTTAAAAGAGAGGAAGTTTTGCTTCTGACTCGGAGGAACTCTCTCAGCAAAGGCAGCCCAATCAATTGCCGATCGGGAAATTCTTTTCGCCGCCATTTCTTAATTACAATTAGAACTTTAATAAATTATTTACTAACAACCCGAAATCGCCACCAAAATCCCTGAAGGGCACCGGATCACGAATTTCACTAATTACTCCACCAGATGGCACGGCTACTCTGCCACCATGGAGCAGTATTATAAGAGGCCTAATTAGGCTATAAGTGGTTTTAAAGAAATTTCATTTTAACTCTAGTAAAAATACTCCATGGATATCTTTTACCGGTCTACCCTATCCCTCCTTTGCTTATGACACGTGCTTCCGATCTGCCAATCATGTCTTTGCCGTCAAATTTTGAGTGCAGATGGTATGACGGTTGTGATTGGTCGCTTCGGACTTAAGCCTAAATCGGGTCAAAAAGTGCTGTTTGTGCAAAAAAGACTGAAAGGTTTTATTGGAAAATTAACCCTTTTTTCGTTATCTTTATGTTAATTTTTGCATAATTATGGTTTGCAAATTTGCGCTGTTTCTTAATTTAACTATAAATGTACTCGATAGTTTGCAGGTTTTATAATTTTTCGTATTTCGCGGTGTTTAAAAAGACAAGTGACCAAGGCTTAACGTGATTTGTTTATCTTCGTTTTTTGTGTCATTGTGAATGAAAAAGTGCTTAATTTAATTTTGACATGTTCGTATAAACGTTTTTGGTGAATTAATTAATTAATTACGAAAAGAAAGAATCTATTGTCAATAATTAAGTAATAATATGGCTACGGAAAACGACTGTAACGACATGAAAGAAGCGCAATGTAATGATGCTACGGGAATGGGACTCTCTGCTAGTAAAAAAATCAGCACTGGAACGCGAAATAAGCAATGGGTTAGGCTCAATGTTGGAGGATCTTACTTCCTTACAACTAGAACGACACTCTGCAGAGATCCCAAGTCCTTTCTTTATCGACTCTGCCAAAATGATCCCGATCTCAATTCAGATAAAGTAACCCATATCTTAATTTTATCGGAAAGTAACCACCTTACGATTATTATCTTTTTAATCATTTTAATTTTAAATTAAAGGACGAATCAGGGGCCTACTTAATTGACAGAGATCCTACCTATTTTGGTCCAATATTGAATTATTTACGTCATGGAAAGCTTGTTATTAATAAGGATCTAGCTGAAGAAGGTAAACGAACCCCCGTTCGTAACGTCAACTGACTCACTGAGCTCGGGGTCGATAATATTTAATATTTAAAAATAAAAATGTAGGAGTGCTGGAGGAAGCCGAGTTTTACAATATAACGGAGCTCATTAAACTAGTCAGGGAAAGAATTCAACAGCGTAATAATAAGATGGTCCGAGATTCAAAAAAACACGTTTACAGAGTCCTTCAATGTTCGGAAGATGAATTAACGCATCTTGTTTCTACCATGTCTGACGGATGGAAGTTTGAACAAGTTAGTTGTTAAACGTTATATTATTTAAACAGGGTTCATAAAAACCTGGAAAACCGGGAAAAATCAGGGGGAAAAAAATAGTTGACAAAAACCTCAGGGAAATTTATAATTTTTAGTAAATTCAGGGAAATTTATAATTTTTAGTAAATTCAGGGAAATTTATAATTTTTAGTAAATTCAGGGAAATTTATAATTTTTAGTAAATTCAGGGAAATTTATAATTTTTAGTAAATTCAGGGAAATTTATAATTTTTAGTAAATTCAGGGAAATTTATAATTTTTAGTAAATTCAGGGAAATTTATAATTTTTAGTAAATTCAGGGAATTCAGGGAAATTTGCGTCAAACAGGGGCCGTGTAATTAAGCAAAATGTTCGTGAACATTCCCCCCACAGAATTAACATTACACTATACTTTGGAGGCTCATAACTCTGGTTCCACTAGAGATACAGGGATGTCCTCTGATTATGTTAAAGTTCAATTTGTCCCCCATCCAACCATACTAAAAACTTAGGGCTACGACAAACAGGGGCCGAGATATTAAGCAAAACGTAAACAAACATAGCCCCCTCCATAGGATTAACATTACACTATACTTTGGAGGCTCAAAACTCTGGTTCTATTAGAGATACGGGGATGTCCTTTGAGTATGTCATAGTCCAATTTATCCCCCATCCAACCATACTAAAAACATAGGGCTACGACAAGCAGTGGCCGAGTAATTAAGCAAAATGTTCACAAACATAGTCCCCTCCATAGGAATAGCATTACACTATACTTTGGAGGCTCATAACTCTGGTTATATTAGAGATACAGGGATATCCTTTGAGTACGTTATAGTCCTATTTGTCCCCCATCCAACGATACTAAAAACGTGGGGTTACGTCAAACAGGGGCCGAGTAATTAAGCAAAATGTTCGTAAACATACCCTCCATAGGATTAACATTACACTATACTTTGGAGGCTCATAACTCTGGTTCTACTAGAGATACGGGGATGTCCTTTGAGTATGTTATAGTCATATTGCCCCCCCCCCCTCCTTCGTTAACATTTGCTCCATGGAATACTTCATATACGGGAAAAACCTGGAAAATTCAGGGAAGTATATGAGGGAAAACCTGAAAATCTCAGGGAAATTGGTTTTCCAAAAGTTGTATGAACCCTGTTAAAGTCATATTATTTAATATATTTAAACCCTTATTTAGATCAGTGTTTAACTTAAATAACTTTAATATTCAGCTCATAAATATTGGTTCATCTTATAACTATGGAAACCAAGATCATTCGGAGTTTTTGTGCGTTGTTTCGAGGGAATACCAGTTAGGCGGCTCAAGTTCCAATTCTTTTGATAGAGACGTGGAACCTACAGATCGTGCTAAGGTAAATTAAGTAATTCGTAATTAACTTTTTGTATTAAAAAGTTAAAATATTTTTAATTTAACTTTAATAAAAAAATTTAATAAAAAAAAACCATCATTATCATCAAAGGTGATACAACAGAAAGCAGCTCGAATGTGAAATGAATTGAAAACCCGTTAAATTATTATTTTCTTTCTTTCTTTCTTTCTGATTAATGGGGTAAGATATTAACCTTTATTTTTTAAAGGGATACTTAAAACCGATACTTAACAGATGTGGTTAGATTATTATAATAATAATAATAATAATAATAAGATTAGACAGTCCAATTAAATGTTCCAAAAGCCCCCAAGAATTATTTTAATCCACCTTATTCCCGATGCGTCTGCCAAGGCTTAATGCGTCTGCCAAGGCTTAATGCGCCTGCCAAGGCTTAATGCGCCTGCCAAGGCTTAATGCGCCTGCCAAGGCTTAATGCGCCTGCCAAGGCTTAATGCGCCTGCCAAGGCTTAATGCGCCTGCCAAGGCTTAATGCGCCTACCAAGGCTTAATGTGCCTGTTTTTACTTACTCCCCCTAGTGTCCTAAACAATAAATTGTCTCTGTATTGGTCCCACTTTAGTTTTTCTATAGATTTGCAATTAATAAACTGGTCCCAAGTACCAAAGGAAGTGTAATATTTCCCAGACTGCCCCCTAGTGTCCTAAATTATAAACTAGTCTCTGGACTGGTCAACCTTTAGTTCTATTATAGATTTGCAATTAATAAACTGGTCCCGAGGACCAAAGGAAGTGTGATATTTCCCAGACTGCCCCCTAGCAGTCTGGGAAATAAGGATATTTTTTAAACTAGTCCTTGGGACCAGTGACCCCCCTAGTCCCCGAAATAATTAACTGGTCTCTGGACTGGTCCCAGCCTTTGTTCTCCTATAGATTTGCAATTATTAAACTGGTCCTGAGGACCAGTAAGCCCCACTTCTCGAATTTAAAACCTAGTCCAAGCAATTAATAAACTGGTCCCAAGGACCAAAGGAAGTGTGATATTTCCCAGACTGCCCCCTAGTGTCCTAAATTATAAACTGGTCTCTGAACTGGTCCCTCTTTAGTTTTTCTATAGATTTGCATTTAATAAACTGGTCCCAAGGACCAAAGGAAGTGTGATATTTCCCAGACTGCCCCTAGTGTCCTAAATTATAAACTGGTCTCTGGACTGGTCCCCCTTTAGTTCTTCTATAGATTAGCAATTAATAAACTGGTCCCGAGGACCAAAGGAAGTGTGATATTTGTTTCCCAAACTGCTTTCAAATGTGGGTAAAAGAAAAACTATGCATCTGAGCCCATAATATTATTGAAATGTTTTGACTCTGAAGCAGACGACGCATCACTTTGGCGCAGGTGTGTCAGTTCAAAAAACTCGCGTTAAGCCTTGTCATACCCATAAGGTGGATTGAGAGAATTATGGTATTTTTAAATTTAAATCAAATCATCTGACTCATTGAAATTTTCATCTTGACGAGCAATATAGTTTAATTAATCTGAGAATTTCTGTACAATGTAAAAATACTTTGGTGTGTTTAAGAACAAACACTTAAGTATCCCTTTAATGGGGAATGAAATGGCCACTTTTTAATCGATTAAGATTGATAAAATGATAAAGTGTTAACTTTTCATCATGAACCAAACATGCAAAAGTCATCTCATTTTATATAAGGTTTCACAACAAGAATCCATATAAGACCCAGGAAATTTTTAAATAGAGTTGGTTTGTAGTGCTCAGCTGTGATCTCCGTCTCTTACCCTTAACACATTATCTCTCATCTTCACCATATTGGCAAGCCTTAGAGGAAGGGCAAACTTGTAACATGGAAGAAAGGGATGTAAGGGTAGCCCAGGGATATTAGACGTTTTAAGAGGAATTCGAAGGGAGAGGAAAATTGTGATAGCTTCTTGTTATGTGCAATAGGATCTACCCGGTTTCTAGTTTTTGGTACCATTCAAGGCCAAATCAAGGATGAATTGATGGGAGGAGGATTGGAAATCTGAAAGAAATAGGCGCTCTAACTGTGGAACGACTTAGGTCCGGTGGGATGCAAAAAAATGGGGGAGGAATACTTGGAATACCACTTCAGTTTGTCCTTGAAATGGGATAAACAAGATGCCGCGCGTCTTAAGACTCCCGTTAAAATAGACCTCTGTTGCAGGCGCGTCGGAATGTACGTGGAAAGGCTCAAGCTGCTCAACACTCTTAAAACATCTAATATCCCTGGGCAGCTTAATTTTGAAACCCCCGCTACGTCACCCATGCTATTTGCTAATGAGATACTCTATATAGTGGTCCCGCTATGCATTATCCTTTCCATTTCTAATTCTTCCATGCTTAAAATCAAGGATTATTGTTATAATGAACCCTGACATAAAATATGACCTTAAGAAAACTTAAGGGCTTATAGGGGGTTTATGAGAGGTATTTCTGGGGGCTCTGCCATAACTTGTCACTGTCAGTAAGCCACACGTGACTTTTGTTAGTGGCTGACATTCAATGTGGGTGGCCTTGACAAAATCATTCTTCGAAAAGGGGGCGGTAACCTTGTAAGTCCCATATGATTTCCTGGATGAAATGTACCACTAAAGTTATAGTATTTTTATAAGAACCTCTTGCCGATCAGCAGCTTCACCTCTTGACACTTTTTGAAGAGCTTATTTCCGAAATTTTTACATAAAATACAATTTATTTTTGTTTTCTTATTGACATACATAATTTATTTTATCAATCTATGAATGGTTGCTGTTTGTCCAATTCATTCTTCCTTCGTATTTTCCACTTTTAAAATTTTGTAAATTTTTTTCTTGTCTCATTTGCCTGAAACAGTAAAACTACTGACTATCGCTAGAAAATAAAAACATTTCAAACGAAAAACAAAAAAAAAACTTAAAAACAAACCAACAAAAAATTTGTTCTTGTGCCAGAACTTTTAACAACAAAACAAACAGACTCTCAACAAAAAAAAAAAAGAAACCAAGCTTCTTAACTTAACTTTCTTCGTTCTTGATCAATCATTTGCTTTAGTTTTTTTTATATATATAAATATATATATAATTCACGTTTGTTTATTTATATTTTAAATAACAATATTCAGTGTATCTTTGTAGCGGTTCATTAATTTTAGTGATGGGCGCAAACCTATATGGTATCTGTGACTGATATGACACATTAACTGATTTATCGGTTAGAGGCTATTTTACTGATATATCGGTTAGTAATCGGTCTTTAAATCGTTATTAGTAATCGGTCTCTAAATCGTTTAATAATCGGTCTCTATATCGGTTCATAATCGGTCTCTATATCGGTTCATAATCGGTCTCTATATCGGTTCATAATCGGTCTCTATATCGGTTCATAATCGGTCTCTATATCGGTTCATAATCGGTCCGTATATCGGTTAATAATCGGTCTGTATATCGGTTAATCATCGGTCTGTATATCGGTTTATTAATCGGTCTGTGTATCGGTTTATTAATCGGTCTGTATATCGGTTCATAATCGGTCTCTATATCGGTTCATAATCGGTCTGTATCTCGGTTCATAATCGGTCGATGTATATCGGTTAATAATCGGTCGATGTATATCGGTTAATAATCGGTCTCTGTATCGGTTAATAATCGGTCTATGTATCGGTTCATAATCGATCTATGTATCGGTTCATAATCGATCTATGTATCGGTTCATAATCGATCTATGTATCGGTTCATAATCGATCTATGTATCGGTTCATAATCGATCTATGTATCGGTTTATAATCGATCTATGTATCGGTTTATAATCGATCTATGTATCGGTTTATAATCGATCTATGTATCGGTTTATAATCGATCTGTGTATCGGTTTACAATCGATCTGTGTATCGGTTCATAATCGATCTGTGTATCGGTTCATAATCGATCTGTGTATCGGTTCATAATCGATCTGTGTATCGATTCATAATCGATCTATATTACTTCATAATCGTTCTATATCTGTTGATACTAGGTCCATATTGGTTTGTTATCAGGCGATATCGGTTTCATTGGCTTAAATAATCGGTTAGCTGGCCGAGTTTAAAATATTTTTATCGGTTCTAGTAAAACTTTGGTATCGATATCAGCCATCACTAATTTATTTACCAAAATATTGTTTTTGGGGTACAAATTAATTTTTATGAATTACGATAATTTTTGCCTCGGCTCTCGACGAATTCAAAGGAAGTTTAAATAAAATACAAAACGCACTTAATACAAAAAAAACAAACAAACAAAACCTTAAAATAAAAGTGAGAAAAAAATCATGGTAAATCCGTACTATAAACAAACAAACAAATACAAGTTTTAAAACCAAAATACTATTATTATTATTATTTTTTATTTTTTTTTTTTTTCACTGAAATATTTAACTGGGAAAACTATAAAACAAGTAACAATAGTTACATATGGTAATTTTTTTACAGTTAATTAACTTTGGTTATCAAGTTATTTTCACGTTTCAATCCTTAAAGGTAATTATTAAAGAGCAAGTGTGTGATGTTTCTTTAGGAATGACCCCTCAATACGTCACCCACTAGCACCATCTATCGGAGGAAATCAGGGAAAATTTGTCACTTGCTCTTTAAAAACAACCCTTAAATCTTTAAATCTTTATTTCAAAAACCAAGTAGTTCTTGGTTACTTAGTTAGTTTCAATATTTAAGTGTTTAGTTATATTCCTGGGGTGGGGGTTAACTCAATTAACACTAATAATCAGTGGCAGTCCATAATTACGTTTAGGGGAAGGGGGGGGGGGTTGGATAAAATTTAAATGAGACCTTTTTGTGATGCAACAAAAGATATATTTAAGAAACAAAAACTAAGAATAATTCACAAAGGAAATAAAGGATACAAAAGTATATAATTTAGATAATTGTTGGCAAGCTAAAGTCGGCTTTGGAAGCTTTTTAAAAAATGTTAGAAACTAAGAAACAAAAGTAAAAAAGTTTTATGCGTTCAGAAAGCTTCATAAATGTCATTTTTTTCGTGCATAAGCCAAGTGATTGCGTCTAAAAACAAAGATTTTTAATCGGTTTTATATTTGTGTGAATAAAAATAACGTTATTTCAAAAGAAAGAGAGTTTTTATATCATAAACACGTTTAAAACCTTGGTTTGTGGGTTTATTTTTGTATAGGCCTAATTTTCTTAGATTTTAATTGCATATCAAGTTTAAAATCAATTTTAAAGTCGTTATTACGTTTAGAACTGAAATTTCCATAATTTATTCACTTTTTGTTAAGCCTAACTTTATTTTGAAATCAGACCAGGCAGAATCGAAATTTTCCAGCCATAAAGTACGTTAAAGAGCCTGAACGCAGTATTATTTTCAAGGGGTTGTTCCTAGAAATCGTTATTATGTTTAGGGCTTCTATTTCCATAATTGATTCACTTTTTGTTAAGCCTAACTTTATTTTGAAATAGCAGAATCCAAATTTTCCCGCCATAAAGTTTCTTGGATTCCTATTGGCTTTCGTGTAGCGTAGCTTGCGTGATCGAGTGGGCTATGGTGTAGCGTAGGAGGTTTATTTCCTCTATTGACCGCTAGATGTCGATAGCGTCTCCACAAATGGAACTTTTATCCAGTCAGGATTACTAACCGATTTCAACAAAGTAACCAGTTATGCGTTAAATGAAGGTAACTGCTTGATACGATAGACGAGCCTGAACGCAGTATTATTTTCAAGGGGTCGTCCCTAGAAATCGTAAAAAAAAATATTTGTATTGATTTTAAACTGCGCGGGCCTATAGGCAATCTGAGACAGCAAAATTTGCGCCAACGCCTTTAAAATTTTTCCCCGTCTGTGGAGTGGATTGACATTTCTATGAATGAAACGAGGCAGCGTAAAAATACGGCTAGGTCTAATGCATTGCCTATAGTGTCGGTTTGTCTTTGAAGTGTCGTATTTTCGCGATGAATATTGTCGTTATTTTGGCGATGTGTAAGGATTTACATCAAAAAATGGATTGAATAACAGCAGGGTGAGTTGTTAGTATATTTTAATAAAATTTTTAACAGCGTAGTTAACTTAATTTTGACGTAAGTCGTAAATTAGGCCTAAGCCTATTGTCTGTAGTGTCCTTCAGGTTGTTTACTCCTTTTTCTAAGCCCATCCCGTCTGGGATTGTCTAGACACTTCATATACTTCTATATTTAGATAAGACCATTATTATAATCGTGCAAATTCAAAGTACATTCGCACTTGAATGTTATGTATTTTTTCTTTGATTATTTAAGAATGTATTTTTTTTGAAAATGTTACATACAAAGTTTCTTCATATTTTGCTTAATCATCATGACAAAGTGTAAATTTGAAATTTCTACGTTTTGTCAGACATTTATAAATCTTCAGGATCAACGGCCACCTTTGAGAATCCAAACGGTTGCGTTTTATCTGAGAATGAGTAATAATAAAATGCCTGTTGGTTCGACTGTGGTAGCTGACAGTACTGAAGTAAACACTCAAACATCTTCGACAACGCCGCAACCATCACAGAAAAAATGTGCTAAAGATTTCATATTTGGGAAACTTATTGGAGAGGGATCCTTTTCTATGGTTTATCTAGCGAAAGATATACACACGAATAAAGAATATGCCAGTAAGAAAGGGTTCAAAGACTTTAGATTGAGAAATAAGGCAAAAAATGAGATACGTTTGATTTATCGTGTGATTAGTTAAAGTCTGTGAGAAGAGGCACATACTTCGAGAAAAGAAGCAAAAAGCTGTCATGCGGGAAAAACAAATAATGAACATCCTAAACTGCAACCCTTGTCCATTTTTCATTCAACTTTATTGCACTTTCCAAGATAATGACCGCCTTTGTAAAGAATTTTTCTTAATTTTTCTACCAGAAGTAGATTATCACTCACTTATCCATAGAGTGCTGTCAGTTGTGACGTCAGATCCAAGGTTAAACGTCACGAGTCTGCCTTTAGCAATGGGTGGCCATGACAGTTACCGTTTTTTCTTTATGGGAAAACAGCATGGGTGACGTCACACTGGTGCTTCTGACAGCAATCTATAGTTTTTAGAAGTGGAGGATTGATACCATTTTCACCACTGGAGGCCAGGGTACTTGGCGGACATAGTATAGTACCGAGTAGCCTGGTCTCCTGGTGTAAATTGTATTAACCCTCCTAGTCTAAAAATTATGTATCCAATGTTTGCTTCATTGTAGTTACAGTTTAAAGGCAATATACTCTAGAAAGACTCGGATCTTTATCATTTTGGGGTTTACAGGTTTATTAGAATGTCGACTTGAAATTTAGTAATTTGCAAGTTTAAACTGTATCTAGCTTAAACAAAATTTTATCCATAATCTATGAAATAAACTGCTTGGGATAATCTACTTCTGTTCAAGCTTATAAAGTAAAAGTTCAGGCAACATAACATTATAAACCTTAAAAGAACAGCCTTTTTCAAAATATAAAAGGAAAAATTAAAAAAAAATTTGAATTTAATTAGTTTTAGAAACACTGACTACTTTGCCGCCATTGGTTTAGTGGCGTCTGCTAGCCCGAACCTCTCATCCCCAGGCTGGGAAATAAGGATATTTTTTAAACTAGTCCTTGGGACCAGTGACCCCCTAGTCCCCGAAATAATTAACTGGTCTCCGGACTGGTCCCAGCCTTTGTTCTCCTATAGATTTGCAATTAATAAACTGGTCCCGAGGACCAGTAACCCCCACTTTTTGAATTAAAAAACTAGTCCAAGCAATTAATAAACTGGTTTTGGACCAGAGGAAGTGTGCTATTTCCCAGACTGCTCATCCCTACCTTACCCTTACCTCTCTCAGCCTGTAAGAATTCAACCAATCCTGTAGGGTTAAGATGTTCGGGTTAGCAGACGACACTAGAGCACTGGCGGCGCAGTGTTCATCGTTTTTAAGACTAATTAATTTCTAATTATCTTATTATAAAAGAGTTATTAGTATTATTTTCTTTAATATTTTCCTTTTATAATGTTATGTTACCTGAACTTTTCCTTTAACATCCGTTTAAAAAATAGTGTCAATATTTGCGTTTATTATTAAATAATCACCCAGACTTTGTAATGAACTATGCAAAATACGGAGAATTATTGCCTTACATCATTAAAGTTGGTTCGTTTGATGAACCGTGTACGAAATTCTACGCAGCCGAACTTCTTTTAGCCATAGAACATCTACATAAACTGAATATTATTCACAGGTAGTTAGAGAAACAATTAAGGATGATGGGAAATCTGAGAGAAATAGGCGCGCTAACTGTTGGAACGACTTAGGTTGGGTGGGACGCCACGAAAGGGGGAGGAATAGTCGGACGCGTTGGTAATTGGTCAAGAAGGGTTACAGACGAACCAATTACAATAGAGCTATCTCAGAAGCCTTAGTGTGACGTCACCCATGCTATTTGCCCATAGAACCAAAGCGGTACCAAACATGGCCGCCCATTGCCAAAGCTAAGCCCGTGACGTTTCACCTAGGCACTGACGTCATAACTGAGATAGCTGTAGATCATGGGTGACGTCACACTGAAGCTGCTGAGATAGCTGTAGAACATGGGTGACGTCACAATAAAGCTGCTGAGATAGCTGTAGATCATGGGTGACGTCACACTAAAGCTGCTGAGATAGCTGTAGATCATGGGTGACGTCACACTAAAGCTGCTGAGATAGCTGTAGAACATGGGTGACGCCACAATAAAGCTGCTGAGATAGCTGTAGAACATGGGTGACGTCACACTGAAGCTGCTGAGATAGCTGTAGAACATGGGTGACGCCACAATAAAGCTGCTGAGATAGCTGTAGAACATGGGTGACGTCACACTAAAGCTGCTGAGATAGCTGTAGAACATGGGTGACGTCACACTAAAGCTTCTGAGATAGCTCTGTTATAGCTACATGGTGGTCTGTTTAGTCCTTGAAGAAGAGAGGGATGGAGTGAAAGCCCCCATTCCTATAACGTAACGTTGCCTCTGTACCCCCCCCCCCTACATACCCCGTGACGTTTCACCTAGGCACTGACGTCATAACTTAGATAACTCTATTGAATCCGACTATTACTCCTCATTTTTGGCGTCCCACTCAGGCTGAGCCTCTCTCCACAGTTAGCGCGCCTGTTTATCTCAGAACCAGCGTTAATTCTCAGTTTATATTCGTTTAAAGGGACTTAAAACCTGAAAATATTCTTCTAAACGAAGCCATGCATCTACAAGTTACTGATTTTGGTTCGGCTAAAGTTTTGCCTACTGGTGATAGTGAAACGGGTTTGTTATTTAGTGTTTCTTCGGTTGTTTATACTGTTAGCGTATTAATCGTAACTTTCAGAACGTGTTACAGAAGGTACTCGAAAGAATTCTTTCGTCGGTACTGCGCAATACGTCTCTCCCGAAATGCTGACCGACAAGAGTTCCTCTAAGAGTATCGATCTGTGGGCGCTAGGATGCATTATCTATCACATGGTTTCTGGACTCCCTCCTTTCCGAGCTCCCAACGAATATCTCATCTTCCAAAAAATTATGAAACTAGAATACGAATTTCCCGATGGTTTTCTTCCCCTCGCCAAAGATCTGGTTCAGAAAATTTTGGTAAGCATTATATATATATATATGAGAACGAACTGGGTTTATACAAACCTGCGAAACTCTGAGAGATGTATGGGGAAAAAGCCTGCGAAACTCGGGGAAATGTATGGGGAATTATCCTGCGAAAGTCGGGGAAATGTATGGGGAAAAAGCCTGCGAAACTCGGGGAAAAAGCTTGCGAAACTCGGGGAAATGTATGGGGAAAAAGCCTGCGAAACTCGGGGAAAAAGCTTGCGAAACTCGGGGAAAAGCTTGCGAAACTCGGGGAAATGTATGGGGAATTATCCTGCGAAACTCGGGGAAAAAGCTTGCGAAACTCGGGGAAATGTATGGGGAATTATCCTGCGAAACTCGGGGAAATGTATGGGAATTATCCTGCGAAACTCGGGGAAATGTATGGGAATTATCCTGCGAAACTCGGGGAAATGTATGGGAATTATCCTGCGAAACTCGGGGAAATGTATGGGGAATTATCCTGCGAAACTCGGGGAAATGTATGGGGAGTTATCCCGCGAAACTCGGGGAAATGTATGGGGAATTATTCTGCGAAACTCGGGGAAATGTATGGGGAATTATCCTGCGAAACTCGGGGAAATGTATGGGGAATTATCCTGCGAAACTCGGGGAAATGTATGGGGAGTTATCCCACGAAAATCGGGGAAATGTTTGGTGAATTATCCTGCGAAACTCGGGGAAATGTATGGGGAAAAAGCCTGCGAAACTCGGGGAAATGTATGGGGAAAAAGCCTGCGAAACTCGGGAAAGGTATGGGGAATTATCCCGCGAAACTCGGGGAAATGTATGGGGAATTATCCTGCGAAATGTATGGGGAATTATCCTGCGAAATGTATGGGGAATTATCCTGCGAAATGTATGGGGAATTATCCTGCGAAATGTATGGGGAATTATCCTGCGAAATGTATGGGGAATTATCCTGCGAAATGTATGGCGAATTATCCTGCGAAATGTATGGGAAAAAGGAAAAAGCCTACAAAACTCGGGGAAATCGGTTTTCCAAAAGTTATGATCTATTTCCAAACTTTAAAAAATTGCTTCTCAAATTTATTGTTTTAATGTCTTTCTATAAATCGCACGCTAACTGTGCAGGTTTTAGACCCGAATCAACGTCTCGGAATGTCAGACTCCACGGGTTACCCCTCTATCAAGGAGCACAAATTTTTCCACGGAACAAACTGGGATAATTTACACAAAGAAACACCACCGACGATTCTACCTTATTTACCCGGAACTTCGAGCAACGAAGAACTACGCAGTCAATACCAAGTTCCCGATCATTTGGAACCGGGTTTGGATGACAAACACATGACGAGACTATTGGGATTAGCGTTACAAGACGACGAAGAGGATAAAAACGCTTCGAGCGTCGTCGTCTCGACGTCACCGGAGAATTCGACTAATTTTCAGCAATTAATTAAAGATAAAAAGGCGCGAGAGAGACGGAACTCTCCTTCGGATTTGAATAAAGAGGACTTTACCAAACGGTTGGAGCAACAAGCGCGAGAAAACGCCTATCACAAGTTTGTCAATGGCAATTTAATCCTGAAACAAGGATTGGTTGATAAAAGGAAGGGACTTTTTTCGAGACGAAGAATGTTGCTCTTAACTACCGGACCAAGATTGTACTACGTTGATCCCGTTAATCAAGTTTTGAAAGGCGAAATACCTTGGTGAGTACCTATAAGTTTGTTTTTTTTTTTTCAACTGGGTTTGTGGGAATTTGAAATCATGACTCGGAGAGACTTGCAAGATGGGGAAAACCATGCATTGGCTTAGTCATAAACGTGTCGCGTTCGTGGTTTAGTCGTAATCGTGTCGCGTTCGTATTAGTCATGATCGTGTCGCGTTTGTATTAGTCATGATCGTGTAGCGTTTGTATTAGTCATGATCGTGTAGCGTTTGTATTAGTCATGATCGTGTCGCGTTTGTATTAGTCATGATCGTGTCGCGTTTGTATTAGTCATGATCGTGTCGCGTTTGTATTAGTCATGATCGTGTCGCGTTTGTATTAGTCATGATCGTGTCGCGTTCGTATTAGTCATGATCGTGTCGCGTTCGTGGTTTAGTCATGATCGTGTAGCGTTCGTGGTTTAGTCATGATCGTGTAGCGTTCGTGGTTTAGTCATGATCGTGTAGCGTTCGTGGTTTAGTGATGATCGTGTAGCGTTCGTGGTTAAGTCATGATCGTGTAGCGTTCGTGGTTAAGTCATGATCGTGTAGCGTTCGTGGTTAAGTCATGATCGTGTAGCGTTCGTGGTTTAGTCATGATCGTGTAGCGTTCGTGGTTTAGTCATGATCGTGTAGCGTTCGTGGTTTAGTCATGATCGTGTAGCGTTCGTGGTTTAGTCATAAACATGGCGTGTTCGTGGCTTAGTCATAAACATGCCGAGTGCACGTTCCTTGGCTTAGTCATAAACATGCCGAGTGCACGTTCCTTGGCTTAGTCATAAACATGCCGAGCGAGTGCACGTTCCTTGGCTTAGTCATAAACATGCCGAGCGAGTGCACGTTCCTTGGCTTAGTCATAAACATGCCGAGCGAGTGCACGTTCCTTGGCTTAGTCATAAACATGCCGAGTGCACGTTCCTTGGCTTAGTCATAAACATGCCGAGTGCACGTTCCTTGGCTTAGTCATGAACGTGGCTTAAGCGTAAACGTGGCGTGTTCGTGGCTTAGTCATAAACATGCCGAGTGCACGTTCTACTATTTTATTATTGGTTTATGGGGAAACAACTGGGGTAAATTAAAGGGTCTGTAAAGTGGACATTGGTGGGTGGGTATAAATTATTTGAAATAGCGTAAGTTCATAAGATATGTTCCATATATTGGGGCACAATGATTCCTTTTAGCAACGTCAGTGTTAAGAAAAAAATAGAGAGAGAGACAGAGGTTGTTCTTAATTAGATCTTAATTTGTGTCTAATGTTTAATTCACTAACTTAGGTCTCCGGAACTTAGACCTGAACCAAAGAACTTTAAAACCTTCTTTGTCCATACTGTAAGTTTTATCTTCTTCTTAAATCAATTCAATGTGTCTTAAACCTTCCCTAATTACTTATATTTCGCTAATTAGCCTGATAGGACGTACTATTTAGAAGATCCAGAAGGATACGCGTTGAAATGGTGCCGAATAATTGATAAAGTTAGAAAAGCCACTTACGCTACTAAATCTTAAATTTTAGAAAAAAAAAACCAACAACAAAAAATAAAAACTTATTTTCTTCTTACCTCTTTAAATTCATAATTACGATTCCTTATCCGAATAATATAAATAAAATTAAAAGACGATTTTTTTACCCATATTTTGCTTGGGTGATTAAAAACTCCACAATCTTCGTAGCTGCTGTAAAAATTTCAAATTAAAAGAGATAAAAAACAAAAATTAGGAAAAATTTGTCTTGTCTTTTATTATATCAAGAAGTGATATCTAGTTTATTAGGGAGAAGGTATAAATTCGCCACATTTCCAGCTTTATCTCCAGTCCAAACGTATAGGGTCCGGAGTTAATCCCCGCCTCTAAATTACAACCAGCATCTCATTTGGTTCTTGAAAACTCACGTCAGCGCGGTGACGCGAATGACGAAAATTACAGTCATATTTTCCGACTGAGGAGAGGCTGCGAAATAGCCCGGCCTCCTTTTACGTCCCCCCCCCCCTTGTATTTTGAAAGGGGGACTGGGACTATGGCGCGCGAATACTTAGGCAGGCATCTTATACCTTCTCCCTAATAAACTAGATATCGCTTCTTGATTTAGTATTTGTTTATTGAGGCCAAAAATTTATTTACTAGGCATACATTTTGTTTGGTCATTAGAGAAGATTAATAGTAAGTTCTATTGTCTCATGAATGGCTAATGGATGGTATGAAATTATGGAAGTGGTTTGTTTGTTTGTTTGCAGTTTGTATCGTAAGTTCATAAGATATGTTCCATAAGTATGACACTTCCTATACATCGTAATTCTAGAGACTTACAGTTCGAGAACGGCAAGCGAGAATTGATTACACTCGGTTAATTTTGCAGTCCATCTTACTATTTAGTCTGCATTACTAAGCCTTTGACAGCGCCTCACCAGGCGTATGTCGCTTTACGAGAATCTACGATGTTTCACCTACGTCATTTCATGACAAAACTTATGGAACATACCATAACCATAAGTTTATAAGATAATTCTGGGGGTAAGTTCGTTAGAAGTGGGTTGCTTCAGTTTTTATCAAGGTTGGGACGGAGCCGAACCCCTTTAGTCATTAAGCCTACTAAAAAACGTCATGTACTAAACCCGTAACATTTTAACTTTAAGCACAGTTTTATTGAATTTAGAAAAATGTTAAAAACGTAGTTTCTTAAACAACCACAACAACATGGAAATATTTGATACTGTTGAGCCCAAAGACCATTTAGTGTTTAGTGTCTACTTAAACGGGAAACTCCGCTAAGCTTAGCTGTTATAGACCATTCCATTAATACCACTAGAGAAGCTAACACCATAGGGCCGGGGGAGTTCACCTTCTTCAGTTATTTCCCTGGCGCTAAGAAGCAGCGCGAGTCGGCTAGCCTCCTGTCCCGCGTGTAGTGAACTCGGGCTCCGTCCAGAGTTGCCAGATCAGTTTTGAAGATCTCGCCCAACCCAAGCGGAAATCAGCCCAAATTACCGCCCAAACAAAATTTTTGTTTTTGCAAAAAAGTGCCCAATTTCCGCCCAATACAGAAAGTCTTTTTAACAATAAGCCAGGTCATTAACTTACAATATAAACATATTTAATAGATGGTAATATCATAAACTTGTTTAGTTACAGTACTTTCCCTGATACACTGTCCAGAGACTACGGTATTAACTTCGTTTTTATTTAACAAAAATATCTTAGCTTAAAAATGTGTTAATTTTTTATTAGATTTTCGAGTAGAATCCCTAAATTAACTTTGTAAACCTTCCAATGCTAAAAATGCGGCGTAATTGCGCTTACTGCCGGCAGAAACCTTACCAGCCCAAAAACCCGCCTTCCGCCCAACCATTTTTTTCCCGCTACATAGATCCAAAAGAAGCCCAATTTGGGCGGTAAACCGCCCATCTGGCAACTCTGGCTCCGTCTGGCGATGCCTCTTGGTTGGTGCTAGGGGGACTTAACCTAAGAGTGCGGCCTCCCTAACTGTGTGTTGGTTTCTCTACAAGTAATTAATGGAATGCTCTATAATATAATCGATTTTTAGCTTGTCTTAAAGATCAAATTAAAAGCTTGCATATTCTTAAAAGAATTGACTATAATTCATGGTTTTATCATGTCAATAAGGAACAGTTCTTAATGGATTTTTAACAAGGGGTTTTAAGTTTTTCATAAACCTTTTAGCTACGAACAAACAGTAATTTTTATTTATTTTTAAGCAACAATAAACAAAAAGAAGTCTTTATTTTCTATGAAATATGGGTCAACTGTAGGCAAATAGACCTTTTCGACCAAAAAACGGGGGGTAGGCAACCCTCAGTCTCGGGACATACAAGAGATTTGATACATTGCCGTCTCTAAAGTTTGAACTCTCATGATGCAAAAAGATTACAGCACAGGCGCCTGTGTTATTTAGGTGCCTTTGGTGATCACTATACAAGCTTTAAAGGATTATGTTTCCATGAAAGAAGTCAGAAAATTGCTTTGACAAGATATTTAAATTTTATGGACTTTATTAATTAGCTTTTTGTAAGGTATCTTACTATATTTTGCGTTTATGTCTGTCTACGTTTCTAATTTTAAGTTACTTTTAAGGTAATTTTATGCAATTATAGTTGCCAGACTTTAATTAAAATTAATTATAAGTTGCATTTTTTATTTGAAACATTATGATAAGAAAGACCCAGTTTAGTCTGTCTGTTAGTAACACACTGACAACTATTAACTTAACCCTTTGGGTCAGCCATAGAGCTTATGTTATCGGCAATGTGAAACAACAATGAAAACGTTTCGTCTTCAAACCGGTATATTATCCAAAGTAAATAGAATAAAAACTAAAAGTATACTTCGTTCGCAGTTCCCAGCCTTTGGCAGTAAACGCCCTTTCTCAACCCCCTACACGAAGGAGTTTTCTTTGAGTTCCAAGGTTTATAGAAAATAGTGCTTTATGGTGGCGACCCAAACGTTAATTCTTGGTACTAGAGCTAGCATCTGCTACTATGCATATTATACATTAAACGCAGTATGAGGTCTTATCTAAGAGAGCAACCGCTCTCTCAGAATAAAAAATGGGCCGGGGGGCGAGTCGATACTATTCTGACGGTAGATGGGGGAAAGGATTTCTCATATTGCACGGCGCAAGCAAGCTTCAATGAAGTACACTTTTCTTTTTAACCTATTAGCCTTTGATATTATTGCCATTTGCTCCGAAAAATTGTAGAATTATTTTATGAAAATGAGGTAATATTTGGCCGAAATTGTTCAATTCAATTCAACCTATAGAGACAACAAAAGGCGCGCGAATTTTGTAATAGTGTAATAATTTCTCCATCATACGTTGTGCGTTTGTCACTTTCCTTAATTTAATATTAACTTCTTAAATATACTAATTTAATAAAAGGGGACACCTTTTTTGAATTTTGATAAAAGGGTGAATGAAACACTCTCTTTTCTCGTGGGAGTGTCTATAATGAAGTCGTTTTAGACCTCAAAGAGATCAAACTATACCGATAACAATAACCCACAAAAGATTGTTCCACCTGTCAAATCGAATTATCTAAGACCGCTAGCTGACTTTTTCCTGTAACGTAATTTGATTGGTGCTCCTAGATTTAAGAATCAAGTTCCTGGGGCGCCTATGTTACCTAAGCCTTGGCTTTCTTAGAAAGAAATTAATAAAACCATCCTTTCTGAAATAAATATATTAGATAAAAACCCCCGCAGCCGCTGCGAGAAATTTTTTTTTATTTTGCAATGTTAGCTTGATGTTAACTTATATTAGCCAGGTTGAAAATTGGGGAAATGACCTATTTTTTAAAAGAAATATTATTATATACATTTGTGTGTAGTATCCACACCCCCTCACTATTGGCAAGGGTTGATTCAATTCTACCGACAATATTGAACTGTTTTTTACAACGAAAGGTAAATTTAATATCTGTACCTTCAGATGTAACTGCATTCGCATTGTACTATTTCATTTGTGGATAAGTGGCATTAGTGACGTCACACTAGACCTATGGATAATAGAGAGCTTTCAGTTGGAGGAGGAGCTAAGTCTCGTGACATAATTTACGCCGCCATATTGGTGGGTTTAAAGCAGGAATGAAGCTGAGACCACCCAATTGAGTGCTGTCAGAAGCGCCGGTGTGACGTCACCCATGCTGTTTTCCCATAAAGAAAAAACGGTAACTGTCATGGCCGCTCATTGCTAAAGGCAGACTCGTGACGTTTAACCTTGGATCTGACGTCACAACTGACAGCACTCTATATGGCTACCAAAACAGCGGTAAGACTTGGGAGGGTGTAACGTACTACTATCATATCTGAAAGCTCTGTATAGCGTAGTACCATAAGTTTATAAGATATGTTCCATAAGTGTGACACTTCCTATACTTCGTAATGCTAGAGAACTACGCGAGAATTAACTAAACTCGGTTTTGAAGTCCATCTTTCCAATTAGTCTGTACTAAGCCTTTGACAGCGCCTCACCAGGCGTCGCTTTACCTCAAATCTATAACCTACGTCACTTCATGACAATAGAGTAGTTGTCGGTAGAGAGGGGAGTAGACTGTGTATCCCTCCCTCTAGGCGCGCTTTTGTAAGAGGGGATACTGTACGCGCCTGCTAGGGGGGATGACACTGAGCTAAGAGATAGAAGGGTATGACGTTTGCGTACGTCGAACTGACATTACTCTATTAAGCTCCAATTTGTAACTAGTGACAAACTTATGGAACATACTTATGAACTTATGGTAGTACTAGATATTTCTTTTAATTGTAGAGGTGACCAAGGAACTCTTATAATCTTAGCTGAGTAAGTATGAAACTTCAATGTGTGGGCGGGCTCGTGACGTCAGTAACGGATCTCTAAGGATAATTTCGGCACCCTAATGATTCCCTGCTTAACTCTCTATAAAGTTATTTCAGTTAGGGCTGTTGTGACGTCACCTATGCTTTTTAAAATTAAAAACAAGAAAACATTGCAGCAATAAAGGCTGCTAACAGCCAAAGGTAAGGTTTATGACGTACGCCTAGTATTTGCAACGTACGCTCTTCAATATTCATGAAAGAATTGTATAAATTCTAGAAGGGTACTCCCTATTTACTCTTTGGTGTTTCGCAAAACTATAATAAATTTGATTCTTATAGTGTTTTGTATTTGGCGCCTTTGACATTACCTTAGGGTACTAATTAATTTGTCTCATATAAATATATATGTATATAGTTTTTATTTATTTCGCGCCCAGTTTGAAAGTATGTACACATCTTTTTGTGTTATTATTATTTTAATAACTATTTTACTGTCCTTGCAAACTTGTTTTTTCATAAAATGTTATCTGAAGTTCGCCGGCGCCCGTATGACAGGTGTAACATAAATTTGTTAAATTTTGAAATAGGTTGACATTTATTTTTCTTTGTACACAAAGGATATCTCCCCTTAGGTTATAAAATGTTGTATTCAATGTTTATTAATTTTATCCGTATCTAATTTTAAGTTTTTATAGGAATTTAGGCTTAATTTTTTCTAATAGGATTATGTATGTATACTAACTTCTGCCCTGTTTTTCCGTTCATGCTTATGTCTGCGCCCCTCTTTATAGTACACAACCTGTCAGACTGTCACGCGGTTTTTGTTTGACCCCCCTCTGCATGCAGCCAGTGTCTCTCACGCGCATATGGCCAAGAAAGTACCCAGAAAATTAGACCGTTCAAGCGTGTCTAAGGTCCGGTGAATCTCAATTATGCGTCAATAACCTTCCGATCGCGTTTGTATCTTTTTATCTGGAATCAAAACTTAAGAAAACGAGACAGACCGTAGAGAAAATAGACCAAAAGAAATTTGCATAATAAAAAAAAGTGGGCGTGGTTGTCGCTATGGCTAGCTTTTAGAAGCACCGAACTGCGTGCGTGACGTCAAAACGACCTTACATTACGTAGTCGACGTAGATGATCTCTCGAGTCCCGACGGAAGGGAGTTCGTTCCTGCAAAATGTGCGTTTATTTAACAAATGCAAATTACGGAAAAAGGTAAGAATTTAAGAACGTGGTTAATTACATCCTCGAATAGAAAACTAATCGATTAGTGCAAGAATAAATTACATTTAAACGGTTTTTATTGGAGAAAAAATCGAATTTTCGATACAGATAAACAGGACCTCCCCTCTTATCTTAGGGCCTAGGCCTAAATTTACTAAGCCTTGGCCATTCTTAAGTTACCATCTACCTAGCTAGGCTAGCTACCCAGGTTGAACCTGTGCTTGAAACTTCGCACCTGATAGACCCGATGTCTTTTTTACGCTAATTAGGCCCTAGTGAGAGTTTAATTAGACCGTATTTTAATTGACATTACGTAAATTTTCAGCATCGAATATTACAAATGGCAATTAGGCTTAAGTTGATAGTGACATTTCATATTGTTTTTATTAATGCCAAGGTAAATGCATGCATGTAGGGTTGGGTAACATTGGGTAGATTTTTAAAAAGGTGTGGGTAGTCTAGACCTACTGATACTAAAATTATACAGAATGGTATTATTTCATTTATAAATTACTTAATTATTTATATTGGAGAAACACTTTTTTATACTGAAACTTGAATAAATTTCTAACTAGGAAACATGAATTCTCAACATGAAGTTCAAAGACCTTAAATGTGATTATAACGCCAAAATTAACGTGATATCAACATTACTGGTAAGTCAAATTCATTTTTTTATGCACTGGTGGTGATAATTGTTATAAACAGTATGTTAACGATAGATAAATTAAATATAACTTGCAATAGACCAATATACAAACAAATAATTATTTGATTACATTACACATCTTAAGTTGATGTGTTTTTTTTGCAAATGTTATTAGTGTAATTCTTGGTTAGAGATTAAATGTAACGCCAGATGGCCACAGCTTTTCAAACATTCCACTTAAAACTTCTTTGTAAGCTCTGTAAAAAAAGTTGTTCAAACAGGGTTCATACAAACCTGGAAAACCTGGAAAAATTAGGGAAATAAATAGTTGACAAAAACCTCAGGGAATTTTAGAATTTTTAGTAAAATTCAGGGAAATCAGGGAAATTTGCGTCAAACAGGGGCCGAGTGATTGAGAAAAATGTTCGTGAACATTCCCTCCATAGGATTAACATTACACTATATTTTGGAGGCTCGTAACTCTGGTTCTACTAGAGATACGGGGATGTCCTTTGATTATGTAATAGTCATATTTGCCCCCAATCTAACCATACTAAAAACTAAGGGCTTCGACAAACAGGGGCCGAGTAATTAAGCAAAACGTAAACAAACAACCCTCTCCATAGGATTAACATTACACTATACTTTGGAGGCTCATAACTCTGGTTCTACTAGAGATACGGGGATGTCCTTTGAGTATGTTATAGTCCTATTTGTCCCCCATCCAACCATACTAAAAACTTAGGGCTACGACAAACAGGGGCCGAGTAATTAAGCAAAATGTTCATAAACATCCCCTCCATAGGATTAACATTACACTATACTTTGGAGGCTCGTAACTCTGGTTCTACTAGAGATACGGGGATGTCCTTTGAGTATGTTATAGGCCAATTTGTCCCCCATCTAACCATACTAAAAACTTAGGGCTACGACAAACAGGGGCCGAGTAATTAAGCAAAACGTAAACAAAGAACCCTCTCCATAGGATTAACATTACACTATACTTTGGAGGCTCATAACTCTGGTTCTACTAGAGATACGGGGATGTCCTTTGAGTATGTTATAGTCCTATTTATCCCCCATCTAACCATACTAAAAACTTAGGGCTACGACAAACAGGGGCCGAGTAATTAAGCAAAACGTAAACAAACAACACTCTCCATAGGATTAACATTACACTTTACTTTGGAGGCTCATAACTCTGGTTATATTTGAGATACGGGGATGTCCTTTGAGGATGTTATAGGCCAATTTGTCCCCCATCTAACCATATTAAAAACTTAGGGCTACGACCAACAGGGGCCGAGTAATTAAGTAAAACGTAAACAAACAACACTCTCCATAGGATTAACATTACACTAAACTTTGGAGGCTCATAACTCTGGTTCTACTAGAGATACAGAGATGTTCTTTGATTATGTAATAGTAATATTTGCCCCCACCTCCCCTCCTTCGTTAACATTTGCTCCATAGGATACTCCATATGGGGGAAAAACCTGGATAATTCAGGGAAGTATATGGGGAAAAACCTGGGTAATTCAGGGAAGTATATGGGGAAAAACGTGGAAATCTCAGGGAAATTTGTTTTCCAAAAGTTGTATGAACCCTGTTCAGGCTGTTGAAAGATTAAAATTCTAAGGGTTGGTGCTTATTTTTCACAACCAACAGGGTTGACTATGTTTATTACAAAGAGTCCAAAATTAGTCTAGAAGGAGGGGAAATCTTTTTAATTTTTAAGAGAGAGGTAACGTAAGGGTTTTGCGCCATTTTATTGGAGTTTTTCCAACGTATGTGCAAACTCCGGTGGTAGAGAAATTTGTCTCTGACTACGGTAGTGTTTCTCCCTGAACATTTACCGAGCTGTCTCCCATCTATCTCTTAGCTATGTTGAGCAATCTTGGGTTTTACTTTGATTGTTTTAAATAGGATTCAAGTTCGTAAAATGTATCTTAGTCATAATTCTTTCATTCTGAGTCATGAGATATAAAAATCTGATAAAATCAATATTTACCTACTGCTTCGTTAAACTGGGGTAAGAAGTCGAGTTTAGGATCCCAGGGAACTATGAATGATCTATTCTGGGATTACTTTAATAATGGTTTTAAAATATGATTCATGTTCGTAAATTGTTTATTATAATTTTCTGAATCACGTGTTATGTGACGAAATCAGTATAGAGTAGTGGCACTCCATGTTAACTACCCCTAGAGCTCAATACAGTCAAAGGCAAGTAGGTGCCATTACTCTATTTAAGTCTTTGTTGAGCAGAAATACAATATTTTTAGGGTTCAAGCGAGGTATGTCAAAAATAATAGATTGGGAAAATCAATTTGTCTGTCTGAATGTGGTTTAGGGGTTTTTTTTAGCTAAAGACTGCGTCTGCTATAAGTGTATCATAAGTTTATAAGTATGACACTTCCTATACTTCGTAATGCTAGAGACAAATATTATAAACGTAAAATATGATGTAAACGTCAATGTTTACCTTCATTTTTAAAACTTGTCGCTGGAATAAATACAGCTAATTGGAATAATTCTGACCCCATATCTAGCTAAAGTTAATTTCTATGCGGGATTTGTGGGCCGGGCTTTAGAGCTTGCTATCCGTCATGCCTCGTGATTTTCTTCCCATTTTTCCCAATGACCTAGACTTATATTGGTGTCCGGAATACATACAGCTTATAGGAATAATTTTGCCCCCATATCTAGCTAATGTTAATTTCTATGCGGGTTTTGTTAGCCGGGCTTTAGAGCTTGCTATCTGACATGCCTCGTGATTTTCTTCCCATTTTTCCCAATAACGTTGCCTTATCTTGGTGTTTTTAGGAATGCATACAGCTAATAATAATAATTCCACTCCCCTATCTCCCATGTTAATTTCTATGCGTATTATGTTTCCCGGGCTTCTGTACTCCGTCATGCTTTATGAATCTGACGTCTTTATAACGGATTTTATTGGATGGTAGCAACCCGAGTTCCTAGGCGCGCGCAAGGTGCAACCGCGGAGACATAGATTATTCGCCAGGTAAAATTCGTCATACATAATGATTAGTCTTTAGCTCTTCTTACAAAAAAAGCTACCAAGATACATTGAGAAAACGGTTGGCTACTCAATGATTCCTATTAGCTTTATGTATTCCTTCTTGTATCAACCCCTTTAAGCACATAAACATTTAAGTGCTGAATTTGTGTAAATTGTAATATATTTAAGTTATTTTCTTAAAAACATATCTTTAACGACCACTAAATTAACTTAACCTAAACCTTGAAGAAAACTGCTTCACACGCTAAATTTTTACCTCGAAAACGTCGTCTAGACTTCCTAAAAAGTTGACATGTCCCTCAGAAGTCAAAAAAGGGGTATATAGGCTTAGGCAAAGTTTTTTATTTATTTTTTAATGTATGGTTGTGATGATAACTTAAAGCAATTTTTAAAGGTTAGGATTGCCCCATCTAGAAGTATAAGACTTTGTCGCCTTGCCAGTTAGTTAGTTGTATTTGAAATGATTTGGTAACAGACGCGGTTAGATGATTTGTGACGCAATTATCTTCGGTTTCCAACTTGGGGGCTTCGAAATAAGACAAGTCTAGGCCTACAAGTCCAAAAGCAGTTTATTAATAATTCGTTGGACCACTTTTTTAAATCACACCCCGAGCCTCACTGGTCCCAAGGACCACTTTAAAAATGACAACTTAAATTCGTAAGAGTATGGAATCTGAGGATAGGTTTAATTATTCACGGCACCAGAATCGAAAGAGCGTATAAAATAATGAATATAACAAGATGGCCCAAGGCTGGGCCTTATTAGTAGCCACAGCGTTATCTATTAAATTAGCACATAAATGAAAAGAAAAGAAATATAAATACCGAAAGGCACAAATTCAGAGCGACCCGGGTTCAATCCCGGGTGAGAACAAGAAAAATTTTAATATAAAATCTCTAACCGAGCTCAGTTACCCCTATGGGTGGGTTGGGGTACTATTGAATTCCTTTTAAGCTAAAATCTAACGATAACGAAAACGACAACCCCGGCCACTACCACTACTACAGCTACTACGGCTCGGGTCAAAATAAGAGCCTATCGTATACTACGATGTGGCTAAAAATTGGGACCATGTTTCTATCTGCAGTATTAAAGAAGATGCCGAGTGAATTAAGTTTCCGTAATGGATTCTACACGTTAGGCCTTCCCGTCAAGCACTAGGAAGTAGTCCTATAGAGTAATGGCACCTACTTGCCTTTGACTGTATTAAGCTCTATGGGTAGTTAACATGGGGTGCCATTAGTCTATTGGACGCACACCTTGGGGTACTCCTCAGTGCATCGAGGAGAAGCCTAACGCGTAGTGTCCATTACGGAAACTTGCTTGTATCTTCTTTAATATTATAGATATAAACATGGTTCCAATTAATATATTCATTATTTTATACGCTTTTTCGATTAAAAAAAATTCTAGGCGCAAGGGTCACTTTAATATAGTTATCGCGATAGAAGGAAACATTTATGCATATTGTCAATTCTTACGAGTCTAATAGTAATCCTCCCTTGGCCAATTATTCAAAGCTGTGTAAATATTTCTAACTCCGATTGGGATTATGCAAATTAGTTATTGGAAGAGACGTTGCATAAATATTTGGAGAAATTTATTTATTTAAAGGGATACTTAAAATGAAACGGTTGTCCGGCGAGTATTTTTATTAGTATTCTCAGCCTCCATCTTCTAGCATCGCATTTGACAATGTCAATATTATAGGCAGACAAATACCTAAGGCCTTCTCAGACGATACAAATTTTGACTCAACTATATATAGATGGGTCAAAAAGTTGTGTCAGCAAAAGTTGGTCAGCGATAAATTTTTAATTTGGTGATTCATATTGTCCAGCTTTTTTCACACGACCCAACTAGTTTACTCAACTCAATTTGACTCGTCTATATGAGTTAAAAAGTTGTATCTGAAAGTGGGATCAGGGATAGATTGAATTTTAGAAGTAGGAATGGAGAACAGAGTAATCTGGGCGCACGTCAAAGTCCCGGACCCCCATCCCAGGGAAGGGGGGGTATGAAAGAAGAGGCGGGTCATAGCGACAGGGGTAAAAAGGAATTACGTATTTTTCGCCGTTCCCATCAGCAACGTCATCAAAACGTAGTTTAAGTGAGCAGCCAATAAGATAATTTAAACTTTTCGTTACGTCTTGGAGGGAGGGGCTCTATACTGTATGGTCTATGAGTCGGAATAACTGAAGTAAATAATAACCGTTCTCCATTCCTACTTCTAAAATTAAATCTATCCCTGATTTGACTCGTATAAATAAGTTAAAAAGTTTTATCTGAAAGTGTTTCAACTTTAACTTACTCTTGCATTTAAGTATCCTTTAGTGAGATACTTAACAATTTTTGACAGTATTTTATTTTTCGATTATTTTATTTAAGTTATTTTTCTAAAAAGGTCTTTGACCTCTTGAGCTTCTTAAACTTTACCAATATTTTCGTCGAAAATAAAACTATAACAACTTTAAACAAAATTACTAAAGTAGTGTTTTTTCTCTTCATAGTTCAAAGTAGGGCTTCTACTAGAGTGTAGTTTGCATCACGCTACGCGGTTAAAGTGACAAAACTGTTCAGTTTGACCCGACATTTGACAGAGATAAATTGCACCAATGTTGACTATGGGGGAAAAGTCTCGGTTGTACTATGTATGCTCAGGGCTTGTTTTGTCGGTCGAAGTGAGAGTTGCAGTTTTCTTACAGATCTCTCAATTTCCTTTGACAGTTTTTCTTTGGCAAAACCCGTCATAAACGAGTCATATACAGGGTGTTTCTGATTATAAGTCTCCATGGCATAAATTAAGGGGGATGTTTGTTCTTTGGGAAATCGATTTTGAGTCGAAAATTTAAGTAACTTCTATCTCCATTTTGTTTGTACTAAGGGGCACTGTTTTCGAGTTATGATTTCATCAGTGTTTTAGGGATGACCCCTTAATTGAATCAGGGATAGATTTAATTTTAGAAGTAGGAATGGAGAACAGAGTAATCTAGGCGCTCGTCAGAGTCCCGGACCCCCTTCCATAGGACGGGGGGGGGTATGAAAGAAGAGGCGGGTCATAGCGACAGAGGTAAAAAGGAATTACGTATTTTTCGCGGCCGTCCCCGTCAGCAACGTCATCAAAACGTAGTTTAAGCCAGCCAATAAGATAATTTAAGCTTTTCGTTATGTGTTGGAGGGAGGGGCTCTATACAGGGTGGTCTATGAGTCGGACTGAAGTAAATACTAACCGTTCTCCATTCCTACTTGTAAAATTAAATTTATCCCTGATCGAATTAGAAATCATGGTCTTAATAAGTTTCTTAATTAAATTTAACGGGGTCATACGAAAAATACTCTTAACAATCATAACTCGAAAACAGTGTCCCTTGTGGGCAACAAAATGGAGGCCATAGAAGTCTGTAGAACATTTTCGACTCAAAATCAATTTCCCAAAGAACAAACATTCCTCTTAATTTATGGAAGGCAGACTTATCTGAAACGCCCTGTATAACGCGACTCGAGCGGTATGGGGAAATGTCTGCGGGATTTCCTCCAAAAAAAGTTTAGCTTTACTTGGAATTTTTTTTAAATAACACTTTTTGCAATATTTGAAACTTTTGAGTAAGTTTGTCAAATAAAGTTTTGTCAGGGTTCGTACAGAACCTGGCCGAATAACCTGGATAAGTCAGGGATTTTGAAAATGGGGGGAGGGGAAGTCAGGGATTTGTTTTCCCTATTTCAAAGCCAAAATTACTAAAAAAAATAAAAAACTGAAGAGATGATAAGATTAATAATGCCAATTTTAAATTATATTTGATAAATCACTAGTGATATGCGGAAGGTAAACTACAGGCACATCTTTAGATAGCAATTAAGTACCCTGAACCAATTTAATAAATTTTACTAGAAGTATGTAATACTTCTCTTCGAGGGAAGTGTACCACCCCACAAAGTGCCCTGAGTAATTGTAACATGATTCTTCCCCAACATCATCAGAATTAACATTTATTATAGCACGGTTACTAAACCGAATCACGCACATACGCGATAAATAGTTCCCTCATCATTACTCTATTAGCGCTGCTTAACTATTTGCCAAGGCGCATGCATGCGCTTGTGGTCATTTTTGTCCCACGTCAAGACAATCAAGGTTTGTGCCTACTTGATTGCTGAGGATTTAGTAAATGCCAAACAGTTATAGAATTCACCCTAGCACGGTGCGATGATTACCCATCTGAATTAAGTTTGATGAGCGGGAGAGCAAATTAACAAATAGGACTTCCTCTCCTGGGAAGAATCATGTTACCAAGGAGTGATGTTTAGTTTACTAGGGAGAAGTTATAAATTCGCCACATTTCCAGCTTTATCTCGAGTCCAAACGTAGGCCCGAAGTTAATCCCCGCCGCCTCTAAATTACAACCAGCGTCTCATTGGTTCTTGAAAACTGGTGCACGTCAGCGCGACGCGAATGACGAAAATTACAGTCATATTTTCCGACTGAGGAAAGGCGAAATAGCCCGGCCTCCTTTTATGTCCCCCCTTGTATTTTGAAAGGGGGACTGGGACTATGGCGCGCGAATACTTAGGCATCTTATAACTTCTCCCTAATAAACTCGATATCACTTCTTGGTGAAACATTATACCTTCAAAAAAAATTTTCTAAATATAAAAGGAAATTAAATATAAAAAAAGAAATAATTTCTTATAACTTCTCCCTGATAAACTAAATATCTAATTTCTTATAACTTCTCCCTGATAAACTAAATATCACTTCTTGATGTTACATAACTGAAGTATTAAGAGCATACAGAGTGACATCCTTCTTGTATTATCCCCTTCTGATTTTGCGAATCTCTCTCAAAATTCCTATAAATGTGGATTAAATCATTTCCGACTATTGATGACATCTTTTAAGAATGAAATTCTGGTTACTGGTTAGACCTTCATGATTTTCTATTCTCATTAGTTTTTTTAGGATGTTATGTTTGTTTGTTTTTCCTAAAATTCTGCGATAAGCGTTAGGTTAATAACCCGAATTGCTTTCCCGGATATTATTATGTCCTTCGTAATTCGCTATTCGCCGGTGATTTCGGCGTAAAACTGTAGACGTTTAAGGTAGAAAGTATGCTTAATAAATCGTCCATGCCCTCTTCTAACTAAACTGGAAGATCCTTAGAGGTTTTGGCCAAGTGCCATTAAGGAAAGAGAGGAGTGCTTTAGTTTAGTGTTTGTTACTGACTAAACTCTGTCGAGTATAGTCTTTGTAAGTAAAATTGTAAGGTATAAGTATGAGACTCAACCATTGTCGTAAAGGTTTGTTTCTATTCAAAATCGATTTTCCAAAGAACAAACATCCCCCTTAATTTATGCCACCGGACTTATCAGAAACACCCTGTATATTATATCAAAACGTAGTTTGTTCTTCATGTTCTACACAGTCACAATTCGTTAATTTCCTAATTTGGTTAATTAAACTGCATGTTTGATATTAATTATTACAACAAGGGAAATTAAAGTTTATTTTTAGAAGTGGTTTCCTTGAATTCTGCTCAAAGTTGAGACGAAGGTGGAACCCTAACCACTAAGCCTGTAATGAACGTCTTGTTCTAGACCCGTCACATTTTAGCTTAAGAATAACCATTAACCCCTAATTAAGCATCATATTTTTTTTTATTAAATTTGAAAGTTGAAAAAACAAAGGATATTTTCTAAAATTACATTATCACACCTATATTTCATTTTCATAGAAGTTAACCCAATTTCTAATTAGTGTTTTAGTCCTTTAATACACCAGGGCAACACAAACTCGGGTGTTATTTATAGGGATTTAGTCAGAAAACGGTAAAATTAGACTAGTAAATTACTCCTAGCCTCGCTTCTACGAATTTGTTTAAATAACAAGTTAGGTTTAGTGGAAATCGCCTTTTTACTCGGAAATACACCTCCATGCAGGGAGAAAGAAGTATGATGGAGCGGTAAAGATGGTGATGGATGATCTGCAGCTATGAAAGTCTCCTGTTCCAGTGTACCTCGCGCACGCCCGTACCCTTCGGAAGAGGCAATTGTTAAGTGGTGCCGCGTAGCGCCATTGTATTTTTATTAGAACTAACTTCTATTTTTAAGACACAGGGGGCGGCATTGTCGACGTTTCCCTACCATACGACCAGGGTCGGAAATAGGAAAAAATTCTTATAGTACACGTGTCCAGTGACACACCTTTTTGACTGGAATATGTTTAGGACATTGAAAAATAATGTCGCACCTCCATTTAAGCTATCAAATTTATTTGGTCAAAATGTCCAAGGACTCCCTTGTTTTAAAAAAAATTGTGGGACATTCTAAAATTGTATTGGACCAGCCGGACCAGGGATAAATTTAATTTTAGAAGCAGGAATAGAGAAAGGAGTAATCTGGGCGCGCGTCAAAGTCCCGGACCCCCTTCCACGGGACGGAGGGGGTATGAAAGAAGCTAGGCGGGTCATAGCGACAGAGGTAAAAAGGAATTACGTATTTTCGCCGTCCCCGTCAGCAAAGTCATCAAAACGTAGTTTAAGTCAGCCAATAAGATAATTTAAACTTTTCGTTACGTGTTGGAGGGAGGGGCTCTATACTGGGTGGTCTATGAGTCGGACTGAAGTAAATACTAACCCCGTTCTCCATTCCTACTTCTAAAATTACATCTATCCCTGATTGGACAATGTCCAGTTTCCTGTACTTATTTCCGGCCCTGCATTCGACCCTACCTAAACCCCACTGAACTGAGTATGCTGGGAGGACTTCGTTGCCGGTCTATAGATGGCGGTACAGACTGCAACGTTATAGGTATGGAGGTTACCGCTCCATCCCTCTTTCCTTCAAGATATCTCCATTAACGTATTTTGTTGAGTGTCATTCATATTGTCGTTATGTGTTACTTAAGATAACAGTATGTTTACCCATTGAAGTTATTTTTTAAAAAGAGCATCATGCCGTGACACTCTCTGACAAAGAATTTCCTTTGATCGCTATCTATTAACCCCGATTTTAAATTGAGATGCGCCTAAGCCTTAGCAAATATAGTTACCAGCGTTGAATCTAAATTAAAATCGGAATAAAAGCGTAGTTGGAATCAATAAATCTATTGAACAGAAATCTTTTTTATTGACTTTCAATACCGATTGTAAACAATCTAATGGAGAGTTATTGAATAATTTTTCTCGTTGATAAAATTTATTTAACCATTTTATGTATTTTTATGAAGTACATTAGTACCATTTCTTAAGACGATAATGCATTAAAAGAGGTCTATAACAAAAGTATATAGATATAAAACCAAAAAGTACACTTTTTTAACAATTCCCTGCCTTTGGAGCGGCTGTAGACGACATGTAAACTTAGAATACAGCAAACTACCCTTCGCTGAACCGCCTTCAGGAACTAACTAATTAGGGAAGAGTTGCTTGACGTCATAGGTTTATAGAAAGTAGTAGGTGAAGCTAGCCTGTCTTATTGTAGCAGACGACATATAACAATCGCCCTCTAGAAATACGGTCGACCAAAACCTGTTTTCTTAACAGTAGTAGGACTTTTTGTGAGTCTTGAAAAACAGTTGCACGTGACCAGCCCGACTTTGCGAAATCACCTACTACTGCTACTTTATGAGCCTTATCACTGCTTATTCCCTGTGCGACGGTCGAGAAGGTAGGCATACATAAGCAAAAACCTCTTAATTGCGTCTCGACTCGGAGACGTTTATTTTGGTTTCCCAACTTGTTTTTCTTCCAAACGTCTTGTGGAATACGGAATTAAATTCAAAGTTATTACCTTTATCAAGAAGTGATATGTAGTTTATTAGGGAGAAGGTATAAGATGCCTTAGTATTTTCGCGCCGTAGTTCCAGTCCCCCTTTCAAAATACAAGGGGGGACGTAAAAGGCTCTCCTCAGTCGGAAAATACGTAATTTTCGTCATTCGCGTCGCGCTGACGTGAGTTTTCAAGAACCAATGAGATAATGCTAGTTGTAATTTAGAGGCGGCGGGGACCAAGAATAAATTTACTATAAGAATGCCTAAGTCACTAGATTTTACGCTTCTACTCTTACGCCGGTGTCAGCGGACAAATAAGCCCCACCCCTTTCATGCCCGTCATTGCTCTGCGCTTTCCTATTGGATCCCGTGGGGATAGGTCATACAGACGGGATTGACGTATTCCGAATAGGGAAAAAAAAAAACCTCGAGCAAAGTAAACAGAAAATGGAGACTGCCAGCGGTGCTGAAACGGTACGCGAATGGTTTTTAATTGCCATTAACAAGTTAGTTAAAGGTTTTGAACCAAACTTGATGGATTTTGAATATGTGTCTCTACGTGAAAATCATTTAATAATTATTTCTAAATCGAATCAAGTGTACTGCACTTATAATTTCGTCAGTTCCAAAAACCAAACTAAGGCTTAACGAAAAGGTAAAAGAGATAGCTGGTGAAAAATATAGAGCTATTTCAGTGGGGGAAAAATTTCGTCTGCTACAAAAATTGGGCCTGCCTTTGAGTGTAGAGGGCGGCCATTTTGTGAGGGTTTCTCTATGGGCAAATAGCATTGGTGACGTAGCCATTACCCCCTCTGAAATAGCTCTATAGAGTAAGATAAAATATTAAGTCCCGCCTTGGTTTCCAGCCTCCCCCACCCATGAGGGGAGATTGTCGACTATCACGCGCACACCGGACGCCTTTTTAGGCCTTCTTATAGTAAATTCCTTCTTGCGGGGACTAACTCCGGACACGTCTACGTTTGGACTGGAGATAAAGCTGGAAATGTGGCCAATTTATACCTTCTCCCTAGTAAACTAGAAATCACTTCTTGCCTTTTATTTAAATAAAACTTTTGATGAAAGCTAAACACGCGCGGAAATTTATTTTTATTTAATTTGAGATTTAGGCTTAGCGGATTTTATATTTCATTTAATTTTCTTTTTTTCATTTAAGTTATTATTGGGTCACCTGGTGTCTGTTGTTTTCATAAGATAACTTTGTTATTTATCTTTGTATTCAAGGTCGCTTTGCTTTTACTGCCTTGATTCTTTTTTCTAAAGTGAAAGAGGAAAGTGGTTGGTTGGTTGGTTTTTGCTTTCTTTAAGGTGACAAGCCTCTTCTGTTCACTTTTCGAAAACCTCTTTTTCGGGGTTTTTATATAAATAATTCTTCTTCTCTAGAAAGAACCTTTTTGGCTTCTCCTCTTAATTTAACTGGGTTTTAAGTTGAATTTGTTTCCTACAGTCTTCTGTAGATGTTGGAAACTTCAAAAACAGATTGTTTTTTGTTCCAAAACATCCCTCTGAAATACAGAGGGATGGTTCTATGGGAAATCAATTTCGGGTCGGAGATGACCTAAGGGAACACTGTTATGATTTGAATGTTTTACGGAGGACCCCATAAGTTTTAAGTGAGAAACTGAAACACAGTGATTTCTAATTTAATAAAGGGGTCTTCCGTAAAATACTCCAATCATAACTACTAAACTATTGCCTTGTTCTTTTAACATTTACCGCTCTATGTATTTGAAGATAAGAGGCAATGCCTACATTAAGGATTGTAGATTCGCATATATTTTCTATGGCCCCTTTAAAAATGTTGTTTCTGCCGAAAATTGGTGTTCAGGGAAAAGCCGTCTTACAGGGAAAGTAAGTTTTCGAGAGCTTGGGATAGCGCTACGGTCACTTGCCTTAACACGTATTATATAGCTGCGTAATGTTGCTTTTAAGAAACTTAACTGTTTTCAACCTAATTATTCATTAAAAAATATTCTTAATTAGGGTTATTAATCTTGATAAAGCTAAATTGGTCTAGAATAGGAGGTTGTTTGCCGGCTTAATTTAGGCTAGGAGTTCGCCTCGGTTCCAAGTTTTCCAACCCTAGAACTGAACCAAACCAATTCCAATGAAGTTTAATTTCCTTGTGTTTCGCTAATCAAAATGGGAAATTAAAGGGGCTGGCCGGAGCTGTTGGGGTGAAGGGCGGGTCAAACTGTTTGTTAGCATATTGCATACCCGCCCACCGCGACGGTGGCGCCATTCCTTATGGCCAAAGAGCTGAGTGTTTTCCCCCTGAACTAAGGGCGGTCTCCCCCCAACAGTGGCGGTGAGCCCCTTTAACGAATTGTGATTGTTCGTAAATAGCAAACAAACAAACAAACCACTCTCGAGCATGTACAAAATGCGTTCTCCTATCAAATAACCCTTAGGATACCCACTCTCATAGGAAATTGTGATAAGCTTTTGCTTGTAGAGTGTTACCTGAAAAGCCAAATGGTGTTTTGCTCTTCGTCGACTTAGCGAACTTGTTTAGAATGTTATTTTAGCGTTGAAAAATTAACGATTTCACCAAAATATATTTCTCCCTCGAGTTTTTCCCGCAGTTTTAGACTAAACATTTATTTTTTTATTTTTTTTTCATTCAAAAAATCTTCGCTATAAAATGTTTAAACTGTTGCAATTGTTAAAACTTTATAATACTATAGTTTCAAAACCCGGAATACATACAGTTAATTGGAATCATTGTGTAGCTAACCATTTTAACTCAACGTATCTAGGGCTTCTAGGCAGCTTTTTTGGGAGAAGAGCTAGACTAATCATTATGTATAATCAAGAAGCGATATCTAGTTTATTAGGGAGAAGGTGTAAATTCGCCACATTTCTGCTTTATCTCCAGTCCAAACGTATAGTAGGTCCGGAGTTAATCCCCGCCTCTAAATTACAACCAGCTAGCATCTCATTGGTTCTTGAAAACTCGCGTCAGCGCGACGCGAATGACAACGAAAATTAGGTATTTTCCGACTGAGGAGAGGATGCGAAATAGCCCGGCCTCCTTTTACCTCCCCCCTTGTATTTTGAAAGGGGGACTGGGACTATGGCGCGCGAATACTTAGGCATCTTATACCTTCTCCCTATTAAACTAGATATCACTTCTTGGTATAACGAATTTTACCTAACGAATAATCCATCTCGCTACTCTTTGCGCCTAGGAACTCGCATTGCAACCAACCAATTAAATTACAGTTAGAAATTGACTCAGAATTATGAGGCTTGACTAGCGCTGAAAATAAGGAAAAATTGTTATAGGACATGTGTCCAGTGACGAACCTTTTGACTGGAAAAGTTATAGGACATAGCCCACTGGATTGTGCAAAATTACTGTCGCATCTTCATAGTCAAACCATCAAAACTACGGAAAATTTATTGGTCAAAATGTCCAGTGACCACCCCCTTAGTTTTTAGAAAAATTATAGGACATTTTGAAATTTTATTGGACAATGTCCAGTGTCCTGAGTTTATTTCCGGCCCTGGGCGTGACGGGGATAGTAAGTTCTCAAGGCCGGCCCATATAACTCTCATAGAAAATAACAAGGGAGATATGGGGGACGCAATTATTCCAATTAACTGTATGCATTCTTGTTCAAACTAATATGTAACTCTACTGTATAAACTCCAATGATTTTAGAGTTAGTATATATTTCATTAAATCAATTTTAATTTTTTTTAAGTAAAGGTGACGTCGACACTTTCACTTAAAATTAAAAATAAGGGCAATTCTTTTTTTTTTTTCTATAAGAAAATCAAATCAGTGAAGATTATGTTACGTAATATTTATTCAGTGTAAACACGCGATTGAAACAACAAACGACGTCCATTGAAGCGTCATTTTTAACCATAATTCATTTAATACATCATAAAATTTCTTGTTAAAGAAGCTGTTAAGATTATAAGAAGTGAATCAACACGAAGGGTATCGTAGTAGCAGTGAGGAATTGTTAATAAAAAATGTTTTGTAGGCAAATATTAAAAAAAAAAGGAAAAAAAAGGATAAGTGTATATAGGAATGCATGCAGTTAATAGGAATCATAGTGTAGTTTTTTTAATTTTCTCAACATATCTATGCGGGTTTTGTGGGAGGGGCTAGACTAATCTTTTGGTGTATGATGAATTTTACCTCACGCATAATTTATCTCGTTGCAACTTGCACCTAGCACTCGTGCCAGGCCACGCTCTGCTACCAACCAATGAAATCACAATAGGCACTTGGCAATTCGGGCTTAACTCCGCCCCCCAGCGCCATTATTGTATATTTTTTTACAGAATGAAAGCTATATAAGCCCTTACTCCTGGTATGTTTTTTAGCACTAGTGGAAGGTAGCGTGACGTTGCATGACGTAGTACTGTCCCTATTAGAAAGACGTCAGATTTATGAGGCGTGAAGGATATTTAGGTCTAAAGCCCGGCCCACAAAACCCGCATAGAAATTATCATGGGATATAGGGGGGCGCAATGATTCCTGGTGAATATGACTGAAGTGGCAGATATTAAAATTTTGAGATTTCTTTAATCTCAAATGGTTATAAATTCTCAATTATTTTAGGTTTTCTACCTAAATTCTCTTCTCAATCTAAGTTGGGCGCTTGTAGATGTTTATACTCTCTTTAAAATTTGCAGGTTGCGTGAAGTTTCACTTAAAAATTAATAATTATCTGTTTCCATGAAAAATATTTGTCACTTATAGGAGACAAAGAAGTTTCCATTATGAAAGACTTAAGATTGTGTCGTGTGTTATGACCGACCTTTTGACTTAAATATTGTTTGACATTCAAGACATCATCACGTTCGCACTCCGTACTTCCGACCGGGAAAATTTGGTGAAGAATGTGACGTCAGAAAGATTTTTTTCCTTCCGGTCCGGAAGTACACGTTCATTTCATTTCCGCGTTGAGGTTTCTTTGCCCCCCACCCAAACCCCTGAATCAGCTGGTGTTGCCTGCGCTTGTTAGAAAAAGCCATACATACTATACTAGCTTCTTTTGCAATTGCAATCTCGTTTTTAAAGACAGTGTACTATTTTCTTCGGTATGAGGCTTTACAATATGTATTTTTGCGCCGCTACCTTCTGTGTATTATTAAGTAAAGCAAAAAAAGAGGGGGGGGGGGCGAGATCTGGATTATAAGTTGGTTTTATTTAGGTTGGGTATATAGGAGTGTTAGGGCTAGGGTTTAGCGGCGTATTTTCCCCCTTCTGAATTCTTCTAATAATAACATCATTTCGTACATATGGTTCTTAGTGACAGTTCTTTCGTCAATGGATTTGGTTCTAATTAATGGAATCCTAAGTTCATATGATATGTTCCATAAGTTTGTAAATTCTGGTTACGAACTGAAGCTTGTAATTTTTGAAGTGAGTGAGGTAGGTCATAGGTTCGACATACGCCTGGTGATGGGCGCTGTTAAAGGCTTAGTAGGGTCCAAGAAGTGATATCTAGTTGACTAGGGAGAAGGTATAAGATGCCTAACTAAGTATTCGCGCGCCATAGTCCCAGTCCCCCTTTCAAAATACAAGGGGGGGGGACGTAAAAGGAGGCCGGGCTATTTCGCTGCCTCTCCTCAGTCGGAAAACACGTAATTTTCGTCATTCGCGTCGCGCTGACGTGATTTTTCAAGAACCAATGGTTGTAATTTAGAGGCGGCGGGGATCAACTCCGGACCTACTTTTTTTTAATTGGAGATAAAGCTGGAAGTGTGGCCAATTTATATCTTCTCCCTAATGAACTAGATATCACTTCTTGCACGAGCTGTAAGTCTCTAGCGTTACGTAGTATAGGTAGCGTCATACTTATGGAATATATGCTATAAACCTATGATGTGTGAAGGGGAAAAAGGAGGCTAGGTTTGTTTATAGTAACGTTTTTTTCTTAATTAATTTGCTAGACGTGTCAAAGGAAATTGTGACTTTTAAGTGTTTTGTTGTCTACTCGAGGCGAAACAAAATTATAACGGGGATCTGATTTTATTTTCGTTGAATTTCGATAGATTGGGGTTACGCCAACGTGGGAACGGGAAAGTAGTGGAAATTTCAGGGAAATGTGTTTAGAACAAAAAAATCGGGGAAATATCCTAATTAACTTGAAAAATCAATTGAAATTCATTATCTGGTCATTTCTTCCATTACTCTTTTCAAGGGAGGGGGATGTAGTCAGGGTTGCCACAGTGCCTGGAAAAGTCAGGGAATTCGAAAAAGGGTGTAAAATTTCAAGGAATTTGAAAATTGTGGTAAAAATCGGGGAATTTCCGTTGCATACTTGACTTTAAAATATGTAGTCACGACCTACTAGGCGCACCAGCTCAAATACGGGACAATGATAAACGCCTACATTAACTGTTTCTGATAGTTCCTAATAAAGTTTTAACTACTAAATAGTAGTTTCAATTAAAAACTGTGATAAAATTAGCATAATTGTAAGTACAAAGCTGATGATAAATATGGAATTTTTAAAAGCTGCATTCTTACTTTTCTGTTAGGTTTGAAAATTGGTTAGGGAAATTTGCTTTAAATGGTCAGGGAAAACCTGGAAGAGTCAGGGAATTTTGAAATGAAAAATGTGGTAACCCTGGTAATACCGTGGGTATGTGGACCTAAAGACTTCAGATAGGTCGTAAGGCCACCAGTTCACCAAATTTGGGCTTCATTGTTTGAAGTCGTATCTACATACAGTCTTAAGAAAACCAGGTGGTCCACACACCAGACTCCATTTTGAAAAAAAAAGAGTCTAGTTTGTGCCTTTAAAATTTGCATTAAGTAGCACTCTAATATAGAAACCAATTATAGATTTAAATGAATAGCCATAACCTTTCATAGTGAAATTAAAATTCAGCGTGATTGAAAAGATAATTGTAAGGCGTGTTTAAAACGGTTGTTAATTTTTAGATAAAGTCATCAAGTATTTAAATTCAAAATCCCGCGAGGCAATAATTTTTGCGCAACCGTGACACTTTTAAAATCTATCTCCGTCCGTAGTAATCACAATTTCCATCCTTATTTTGTCACGGTCCATTTTGGGAAAGTGTTAAAGGAAAAGCTCAGGTAACATAGGCATTATACCAAGAAGTGATATCTAGTTTATAAGGGAGAAGGTATAAGATGCCTAAGTATTCACGCACCATGGTCCCAGTCCCCCTTTCAAAACACAAGGGGGGAGGTAAAAGGAGGCCGGGATATTTCACCTCTCCTCAGTCGGAAAATATTACTGTAATTTTCGTACTCATTCGCGTCGCGCTGACGTGAGTTTTCAAGAACCAATGAGATGCTGGATGCAATTTAGAGGCGGCGGGGATTACGTTGGACTGGAGATAAAGCTAGAAATGTGGCGAATTTATACCTTCTCCCTAGTAAACGAGATATCACTTCTTGATTGTAATATATAATATTAAAGTAAACTTGATGGCAGGTTTAATCTTATGTTAACTGAAGTTTTTTCCTTTATATACGAGAGCTGTTAAACGTTAATAAAAACTAAATTAATAATATAGCCTTAAACAATAACGTTTAAATTATTCTTTAAACCATTTACTCATCGACCCACATTAATTTTAATTTCAAATATCATTTAAATTGAGTGGGTTGATAATAATAATAACAACAACAAGGTAATAGTAATTAACTGTTTTAAATTACTAATATTTTCAAAATTTAATCGACGAGGTGTAACCTTTAAAGACAAGATTAAGTTTATACGGGGTGTTTTTGATTGAAGTCTCCCATAAATTAACAGGGTGTTTTCTTAGGGTCAAAATGAGTGGAAAGGTCATCAAAGAACATGGGGTTTATATAACGTTTAATTAGTATAATTATGGAGATATGGGCTGCCAAACTTTGATTATCCCCTGAAACAAGGAAATTGTTTCGAATTTTATTAGATATTTTTGTGCAACCTTCATTTTGGTTTTTTTCCTTTTTGAAACGTTAAATTTTTTTAATAGAAATCTAGGGAATCCAGCGGTCCTATAATTCCTATGAAATCCTATATTTTGAACCTGTCCTATATTATACTATAATTTCATGAAAGGTCCTATAATATCATATATTTTTGACTTAGTTTAGGAAGTTTTGGTATAGTTTAGCATCAAATTTATCAAAATTTAGTTGGCTCTTTTATGATCGAGATCACATTTGACCGAAATTGCTTCAAAGGCTCGCTCAGGATTTTTTATAGATTATATTTTAATTAAGTTCCTCTGAATTTTCAAAGTAAAATCCAATTTGTTATTTTTTTTTATTTTTTTTCTACATAGATTAAGCCAAAATAGTATTATATGATCATCATTTTTAGTCCTATATTTCCGAATAAAACCACATTTTATTTCTCCTATAAAATCCTTAATTCCGAAAAAATCAATTCCAATTTTTAGTATAAGGAATTTAAAATTTTGGCAGGGCTCCTCTGATGTCATTTTAATAGACATTTAAAAGCAAAATATTAAAATATTATAGAAGAGATATTTAAACAATATAATTAAATTCGTATTTTTATTAAAACAGAAAAATAAAAATGTTCATTTAAATATTTATTCAAAAACAAATTTTAATACAATTAGATGAATAATTTCTCGTTTGGGGTGGTAACCTTAAATTTTTTGGTATTTTTAAAATGTTAACCCAAAAAAAAAATTGAAATAATTTTAAAATACGGTAGGCACAATATTAAAATATTATAGAACAATACTTAAATCACATAATTCAATTCGTTGTTATATTAAAATGGTAAAATAAAAATGTTGATTCAAATATTTTATCACAATGAATTTTAATACAATTGGACGAATTGTGGGTGGTAGCCTTATTTTTATCTTTTAAAATGTTAATTTAAAAATTTTTAAAGTCATTTTAAAAGACGTTAGGCAAAAGACTAAGTATTTTTCTCAGTCCATTGCACGTAACACCCCAGCGTGAAGCTTGAGAGGCCGGCGTTGTTTGGAGCCCGTAAAGAGATGGGGGATGGGGGATAAGGTCTATTTTTAACCTTAAGGAACATCTCTCGCCTCTTAGCATCCCAGGAGAGAGAGAGAGCGAGAGGAACCAGGGGATGATTCATTTTCAATCCACGACCTAAGAGCCATAGAATCAACCAGTCTTTCCCCCATCTTCTTCTAACCAACTCTCTAAACCTTTTCCACTACTACCACCACACCACTATCCTCTGGCTCTTGGCTGTTAGGACTAGCGAGGCAGCTGAAGGATAGTGCTCGGCGTTCCGTAGGCTATCCCCAATTTTCCTTCTTACTTCTTCGCTTTGCTCTTGCTCTTCTTTTCTCTCTCTCTCTCATGCCATCAGTTTCAACAAAATGCATTCGTTCTCTCCTCTCATCTTCCGCCTGTTCCTCGACGGGCTTGCTTAAAGGGATGGTGCAAATTTTGTTTAGACTTCCAGATTTTATAAGCATGGATGAGTTTATAAGCCTTTTTTCGTCACATTTGATGATGAGTTTATGAACCTTTTTTCGGCACACTTGATGATGAGCTTATGAGCCTTTTTTCGGCACACTTCATGATCGAGCTTATGAGCCTTTTTTCGGCACACTTGATGATGAGCTTATGAGCCTTTTTTCGGCACACTTCATGATCGAGTTTATAAGCCTTTTTTCGGCACACTTGATGATGAGCTTATGAGCCTTTTTTCGGCACACTTGATGATGAGCTTATGAGCCTTTTTTCGGCACACTTCATGATCGAGTTTATAAGCCTTTTTTCGGCACACTTGATGATGAGTTTATAAGCCTTTTTTTCGGCACACTTGATGATGAGCTTATGAGCCTTTTTTCGGCACACTTGATGATGAGCTTATGAGCCTTTTTTCGGCACACTTGATGATGAGCTTATGAGCCTTTTTCGGCACACTTGATGATGAGCCTTTTTTCGGCACACTTGATGATGAGTTTATAAGCCTTTTTTAGGCACACTTGATGAGTTTATAAGCCCCTTTTTTCGTCACATTTGATGATGAGTATATAAGCCTTTTTTCGTCACATTTTATGATGAGTATATAAGCCTTTTCTGTTCTTTTCATGAAGTTATAAGAGTTTGCAAGCTTCATCGCATGTTATAGAATGGTTGTAGAGTTTGCGAGCCTCTCATTCTATGTTAACGCGTATTTAAGCTTGTGCAAAAACCCAAACGTCACTACTGGAGAGATGTTTTAAAAGTAATCTATGAAGAAGAGCGATTCAGGGCTAAAACAACAAACTGTATACCCATCCTTCTCATATCTTATCTTCATTTTGTCACCATCCCTTTGAAAATCCTCGTCGAAAAACCTCTGCTGATCTTCAGCACCTACATCAGAAGGATCTCATTCGCTGGCTTTTTGACGAGAGAGAGGGGAGTGGTGTGTTTTGGCAAAAGTAAATTTTTAAAGTCGCTCGCAAAAAAGTCTTTTTAATTCCCCGGCTCAGACGGAAGGGGAAAGGTCGCCGTCATTCGGGCTCCAACTTGGAATTTTTAACGAAGGGACTTTTCCACCCTTATATCTTTCTCTATTATAAAGTTAAGCCTAATATCTGACGGACCCCGGTTAGTTAGGCTTAACGAAGAGTGCAACGTTCAGTGCCGTGCCGGAAGTTACACCACGCGAGATACGTCTCTGTCCGCGACATGTTTTGGATATTGTGAAGGGTTGTGGGTTCAAATGGTCAAGATGTCGAGGATTATTCGGGTCATCGTTTAGTTTAGTTTTTATTGTTTTTATTCCGCCATTGTTCGTTCATTGGTTTTCGCGCCTGCGCCGTGTTGGTATTTATTTTTGACAAGTGTTTAAGTTCACCTGTTGAATGACAAACTTTGCATCGGGCAAGTGTGTTCGTTCGCGACGAAAGGGGGGACCAGCGTATTATTGGGGTATTCGGTAAACATGTTGGATTGCCAACAGTCAAAGGGTGCAGTCAGTAAAGAGGGCGACGTACCCCCGGCTATACCCGATTCCCCCGAAGATTCATGTCAACATTGCCAAGGTGAGAAGTGACTCGTTTATCAAGTGCAAACCTTAATTGCAGTGTTCGTGTCTTTTTTTAAACCGTGATTAAAATCTTGGGTGATCGAAAGTGTTTTGGGAAATTTGGGGTTGGGTTCAATTGCTTCTCATTTATCGGCTTTTTGCGATTCTTATTTGAGAGTGGTTACTGATTTGCTGATGGAAACCTCAATCTTGCAAAGTCAGTCGTGTTATTCAGGGGTAGACACAGGTCACAGAAAACCTGGAAAAGGTCAGGGTTAAATAATCACGAGTGGCTAAAAATAGTGCCTCTTTATGGTAGAAAGGAACTATATAAAATATGAAAATTTTCAAAAATTGCCAATTTATAAGCTAATTAGCAATAATTTGGGGTAAAAAACTATCCAGTTTAGTAATATTTTGGAAAACGGGATATTTTTTCGGATGATATTAACAAAATCAGGTGCATATTTAGCCGCTCATAAATAATCGGTTAAAATCGGGATCGGTTCCCATAAGTTCGATATGGGAAGTCGGTTAATTTACGACATTGCCCATCACTAGAAAAAATAATCGTCGCAATAGATTTAATTGAAAAATAGAGATTAATCATGCGACTACTCATTTAATTTCTCTACTAGGACCCGTAAATCCCCTATAAATTATCCAAGACCTTGGGAGATGTATCTAGACTGAAAGGTTTTTTGTTTTTTTCACATTTATGAGCGTCATTTTTCAAGATGGCAGCGAATAGGAAAAAACACGGTGTTTCTTCTGAAAGGTCTGTCAATAATTAAGGGTGATGTTCTTTGAGCGATTTTTAGTCGAAAATGTAACTTCTATCGCCATTTTGACACAAGGGCCACGGTTTTCCAGTTAAGATTTAAAGTATATTACGGATAACCCCTTAATTTAATTAGAAATCATTGTCTAAATCAGTTTAAAAGTTAAATTTTTTTCTTAGGATGGTTTCAAAACAATTGGGTTACTTAGAGTGTCCTTGGCTATGATATGTGTAAGCAGGGTTTCGGTTTGTGATTAATCTGGGAAGGAAATTAGGTTCACTTGGGAGGTGATGGAACGGTTGTTGGGGTCAAGTCATCTCCGGCGGACACACAGATTAGTCAGCACCATATAGGGGAGGATTGCCAGCATGTGTCGTACTCCTTTTAAACTTTGTCGCCCATGACTTGGCCTACATGAGTACGCCATACTCCCGACTCATACTTAAATTTGAGGGGTCATCCGTAAAATACCCCAAACATAACTTAAAAACTGTGTCCCTTGTGAAGTTACATTTTCGACTCAAAATTGATTTCCCAAAGAACATAGCCCCTTAATTGCTGACACACCTGAGCTCAGAAACACCTCGTATCTACCTATACACACCTGCAAATTTATCAGAATTGCTTTTTAAACTGTGGAAAACTGGAAATATCAACGATCCCCCTTAATTGCTGACACACCTGAGTTCAGAAACACCCCGTATCTACCTATACACACCTGCAAATTTATCAGAATTGCTTTTTAAACTGTGGAAAACTGGAAATATCAACTCAATTGGTTTTGGGACACTAATTTTAAACCTTTGAACCCTTAAATAACTCGATTGATTTTTTATTTTAAACACTCCATTAAAGAAAGAACCTTGCAATAAAGTGGGGCACACTTTTTTAAATGTGTCAAAAAATATAGCGACTTTAAAAAAAGATGTGTTTGTAAGAATTAGAAAATAAAAACAGTACCTCGCGTTCACCTGGGTGTCTTACCGGTTGCCAAAATACCTGTACATTTGGCTTGATCCTATAACAGGAACCTTGCTTGCTCAAGCAAGCTTTAAGAACTTCCTCCTCAAGATAAACAGCTGGGACGCGAGGAAGTTGCCGCGGATCACAAACACACACACGTCTCTCAAGACTCCAGAGATCTGAATCTCAATAAACGGAGTTGTACCAGGAATGCATACAGTCAGTAGGAATCGTTGCGCCCTCACGTTAATTTCTATGCGGGTTTTGTGGGCCGGGCTTGAGAACTTACTATCCCCATCACTGCTCATAATTCTGGTCAAAGTCTTTCTAACTGTGATTTCATTGTTTGGTAGCTACGCGTCAGGGGCTTAACTTTTTCAGTGGGCCGCCATGTTTGGTACCACTTTGGTTCTATGGGCAAACAGAGCCTAGTGTGACGTCACCCATACTATTTGACCATAGAACCAAAGCGGTACCAAACATCGCCGCCCAGTGCCCACTGCCAGAGATAAGCCCTTGACGTTTTACCTAGGCACTGACGTCACAACTGAGATAGCTGTGGAACATGGGTGACGTCACACTAAAGCTTCTGAGATAGGTCTGTTATAGCTACATGGTGGGCTGTTTAGTCCTTGAAGAAGAGAGGGATGGAGTGGTAGCCCCATTCCTATAACATTGCCACTGTACCCCCCCCCCCCTATTGCACCGTAGCGCTCCCAGCGTCCTCAGTGCCGTTTAGGTAGGGTCGTACAGTACAGAATCGTAAAGAACGCCCTCTCTATTTTAAAAATAGAAGCTAGTTCTGATACAAATACCATGGCGGCAGCACTTAACAATCGCCTAGCGAAAGGTAGGAGAGTTACGGTGCATGTCGCAGGTCGCATATCATCATTTCCAATCCATCTCACCTCATTTACCCCTGGTGCAACTCGCAGCGAGATTCATTATTCGCCAGGTAAAATTCGTCATACATCATGTGATTAGTCTAGCTCCTCCCACAAAAAATCTTCCTAGATACGTTGCGTGAAAATGGCTGGCTACGCAATGATTCCTGTTAGTTGTATGTATTCCTGTTTGTAAGGTTTGTAAGGAACTTTGGCTAACACTACGAAATGTTGTATCGTGATAATGGTATGCGTATGAACGAACGTTCTTTGATTTTACGCGGTGTTTATATTGGGTTAGTTTAGTTCAAAGGTGGATCTGAGTTTACTCCAAGGTCATTAAGGGTTTCGTTTCGCTGTGATTTTAGATAACGTTAAGTTCGAGGGGTTAGTCACTAATAGCAAATTGAAATGGAGTGCTCGGAGTTCTCTGAAAGGTTTTAGTGTTCCATTCGTAAATCGAGATCACCTCTCCCTCGGACTCTCGATACGAATATTACATGCAGGGAAACAAACTTCCAAGGGCAAGCCTCCATACTGAGTAATTTGCTTGACGCCAAGAGACACCGCTATAGATTCATAACCGAGTTGGCTTACCTCTCACCTTGGGCTGGCTGCCTCTAGTGCTGTCTTGAGACGTGAGAGAAATTATGCAGCATGGCAGAGTGCCCCTGGAAGTTTGTTTCTCTGTGACTCGACCCGAGTTCCTCTGTTTTAAAAGATAGATCAGTACTTATCGCTCTTTAAATCCGAGTAGACATTTTTCTTATTACTATTTGCATAATCAGGGATAGATTTAATTTCAGAAGTAGGAATGGAGAACGGTTAGTATTTACTTCAGTCCGACTCATAGCCCAGTATAGAGCGCCTCCCTGCAACACGTAACGAACAGTTAAAATTATCTTGTTCTCCATTCCTACTTCTAAAATTAAATCTATCCCTGGTATAATTTATATCAGAGCAGTCCAATGGAATTCTCTATTAGGGTAATTAATCAGTGTATATTTGAATCGAAAGGGTATATGAGTTACGTTAATCATTCAAAACTACATCTTTGACAGTTCTATAATGGTTAATTGTGACCCGTAATAGACCTTCGCATTAAAAAAAATAATCAAAATTTTATATGTAAAAACAAAAAAGTATACTTTGTTGACGGTTCCCAGCCTTTGGCTGATGTAGACTCCATGTAAAATGAGAAGCAAATGAACATCCTCTTAACTACTACACTAAAACAATCAACTTATTAGAGAGGAGCTTATTTGAGGTCAAAGGTTATGGTGGCGATCCAAACGTTAATTCTTTGTACTAGAGCTAGTAGCACCTCCTACTATAAGAGCCTATTCCCGCGTGTTCCCTGTGCTACGGTCGTGAAGGTAATCATACGCAGGAGGGTCGACACTAAAGGGGGCGTTTCTCGTATCGAACATCGCGAGCAAGCTACAATGAAGTGCACTTTTGGTTCTTTTTAATATAAACTTTTGATAATGTGGGAAGTTCCATGTTTAAAAATAGCTCAAATTCCTTATGAATCATCTTCAATCCTATTTAAATTTATTAATAACAAATAAAGAGCTTGGGTAATAATTTTTCTCTAATTAATCACTTTGACAGTGTTTACGACAAAATAACGGGTAGTTAAACATCCGTTCTGAGATTTTTAGTGTTATTTTGAAAACTTTCATTTATTTTTCGTTATAACAATAAATAGGCCAAAAATACCCACACATTAGAAAGTTTTTATTGTAAAATTCTAGGAAACATTCCTATCCTAAAACCAATGCTTTAAATGCTTCAGAAATCTATAAAACCTCCGTAACTTTATTAGCGTAGGATTGGCTTGGGAAGTTGTGGTGTGGTTGTTATGGTGTTAGAAGTATTTGATTTTTATATGAGTGAAGTGTCAATAGATCCTTTTCAAAAGAAGAGATTTGTTCCTTAAGTTTGTCACTGGTTACAAACTGGAGCTTGTCATGAAGTGACGTAGGTCATAGATTCGAGGTAAAGTGACGCTGTCAAAGGCTTAGACAAACAAGACGCGATAAACTAAATAAGAAGATGAAAATGGACTGCTAATTAAACCGAGTGTAGCCATTCAATTCTCGCTTGTCGTTCTCGAATTAGCTCTTAATAAGTCTCTTTCATTACGAAGTATATGTAGCGTCATACTTATCATGTAACATATCTTATAAACTTATGATTTTATCAATAAAGTCGTTTGAACACTTCCTCAATGGAAAATTATTCACTTTTAAAAGAAAATA